>NC_091982.1:109235413-109571247 GCF_044704955.1 Pristiophorus japonicus
AGTCATCTTGGATCCCCTTGCAGCTGGACCAAGATCTTGTTCTGTCAAGCCCATGTAGTAGCTGGTACGCAACGGCCACCCCACGTTAAAAGAATTCACACACAGGCATCTTCCACACTTTAAGATGAAACTTGGAACCTGGAACATCAAGACCCTCATGGACAACCCTAACAGCAACAGACCGAAACACCGCACTGCTATCGTTGCCCGGGAACTCAGACGCTTCGATATTGACATCGCCACTTTAAGCGAGACCCGTCAGGCAGGGGAAGGCCAGCCAAAAGAACAAGGTGGTGGCTACACCTTCTTCTGGAAAGGCAAACCAGAAGCAGAATGCCGCTTTCATGGGGTTGGCTTCGCCGTAAAAAACAAACTAGTGGACCATCTTAGAGACTCCCCTTGCGGGATAAACCAATGCCTTATGACTCTTCAGCTCACCCTAGCCCAGAACCAGTGCATACGCCCCAACACTGGAAGCTACAGATGAGACCAAAGAGGAATTCTACTCCAGTCTCGAACAATCCCTGTCTCGAATCCCAACGAGCCACAAGCTGACCCGAGTTGGTGACTTCAACGCCAGAGTCGGAAAGGACACTGACCTCTGGGGAGTTGTGATCGGCAGAGATAGGGTAGGGAAAGCCACCCTCCTCCTGACGAAATGCTCAGAACCCGGCCTCGGCCTAACCAATACCCTGCTCCGTTAGAAGGAAAATATAAAGCTTCATGGTAACACCCTTGCTCCAAGCACTGGCATCTGCTAGACTACTTCATCATCTGAGCGAGGGACCGCAAAGACACCCACGCCATGACAGGAGCTGACGACTGCTGGATGGACCGCCGCCTAATTCATTCTGTCATCACCATCAACATTGCCCCAAAACAGTGATGGCAACAGAAACAATGCCGCAGGAAAATCAATGCCGGTGCACACAAAGATCCTGCTAAGAAAGCCCTATTCAGCCAGCACCTTGCTGCCAACCTGACAACTCCCAGTGACCCAGAGACACAGAGTGTTCGCAGTGCCTGGTCAACCCTCAAGGCTTCCATAATCAGCACCTGGAAAGAGACGCTTGGTCACTCGACCAGGAACACCAAGACTGGTTCGACGAGAATGACCAGGAGATCCAGGAGCTAATATGCCGCAAGCACAAGGCATTCTTGGACTGGAAACAGCAACACAACTCGAGAACAAGAAAGCAGCTCTACAAACGTCTGAAGGCCAAGGTCCAACAGAAAACCCATGACCTAAAGAACAGATAGTGGGTGGAGAAAGCTCAAGAAATCCAGTAGCTAGCCGACAACCACAACGTGCGAGATTCTTCTGCACAATCACCCAAGGTCCTACCCCGCTACTGGCCAAGAACGGAGAGATGCTCATCAAGGACATCAAGGCAGTCAGGGCCTGCTGGAAGGAGCACTTCGAGAATCTCCTCAACCGAGACTCTGTCTTCGATGCGAGTGTCCTCGACTCCATCCCACAGCATGCCACCCACCACCATCTCAGCACAACCCCAGCCCGGCATGAGGTTGGAAAGGCCATCCGACAACTGAAAAACAACAAGTCATCAGGAGCAGATGGAATCCCCGCCGAAGCACTAAAACATGGCGGAGAAGCACGACTGGCATGGATCCATGACCTCATCTCTCTTGTCTGGAAGGAGGAGATCATGCCAGGAGATTTCAGAGACGCTGCAATCGTGACCATATTCAAGAAAGGTGACAAGTCCGACTGCGATAACTACAGAGGAATCTCCCTGCTGTCGATCACCGGGAAAGTCATCGCAAGAATCCTCCTGAAACACCTTCTTCCTAAGGCTGAAGAACCCCTCCCAGAGTCGCAATGCAGATTCCGCCCACTAAGGGACACAATGGACATGATCTTCACTGCGCAGCAGATACAAGAGACATGCAGGGAACAAAACCTTTGTACATGGCCTTCTTTGACCTCACAAAAGCCTTCGACACTGTCAACCATGAGGAATTATGGAGCATCCTCCTCAGATTCGGCTGCCCTCAAAAGTTTACCACCATTCTCCGCCTGCTCCACGATGACATGCAAGCCGTGACCCTGACCAACGGATCTACCACAGACCCATTCCACGTTCAGACCGGGATCAAGCAAGGCTGTGTCATCGCACCAACGCTCTTCTCAATCTTCCTTGCTGCAATGCTCCATCTCACCCTCAGCAAGCTCCCCGTTGGAGTGGAGCTAAATTACAGGACAAACGGGAATCTGTTCAACCTCTGCCGCCTCCAGGCCAGATCCAAGGTCGTCCCATCCTCCGTCATCGAACTTGCGTCTGTGCAAACTCTGAGGTCGAACACCAAGCCATCATCAACACCTTCACCGAGTCGTACGAGAGCATGGGCCTTACACTAAACATCTGTAACACAAAGGTCCTCTTGCCCCCGCCACGCAGCACTGCCCCCCGGTTTAAAAATCCACGACGAGGCCTTGGACAACATGGACCATTTCCCATACCTCGGGAGCCTACTGTCAACAAGGGCAGACATCAACAACGAGGTCCTGGCCTTCAGTGTGCCAGTGCAGCCTTCGGTCGCCTGAGGAAGAGAGTGTTTGAAGATGAGGACTTCAAACCCGGCACCAAGCCCAAGGTCTACAGAGCAATAGTGATGCCCTCCTATGTGGCTCAGAGACATGGACTATGTACAGCAGGCACCTCAAAACACTGGAGAAGACCACCAACCCTGCCTCCGCAAGATCCTGCAAATCCATTGGCACACCAACATCAGTGTCCTTGCTCAGGCCAATATCCCCAGCATCGAAGCACTGACCACGCGCGATCAGCTCTGCTGGATGGGCCACATCGCCCGTGTAAAGTCCTGTCCCCTCAGTACAGATTCACACGAGGCATGTAGTGAAGTCAAGGTCACTCTGGACCTGCACCTTTATTTCACAGCTCTGGAATGCTGCACTTGCCTGAGACCTGTCCTTCTATACCTGTCTCTTGCAAGTGCACCCCTGGTGATAAGGTATGCTGGTGATTAAGGTCATATCTTATTACAGTCATGTATAGCATGTTAGGATAAAGTTATATATAATAATGTAAGATACATGACATCACCCTCCCCCAAGGTCTTATTGTCTTTATAGGTTCAGTCTCTCAGGTGGTCTACGCTCTCGCGTGGAGCGTCCGAGTTGTGGTTCAGTTGTTTGCCTTGGTGTCTGTTTTTCTTTGGGTGTGATTGTTGTTGACTCGCTTGGGTTGTCTGTTGGGATTGCCTTTTCCTCAGGTTGTTTCCTCTGTCTGTCCACCAGATGTGATGCGAGTTCCACATTGTAGTCTGCCTCTGGTTCCGCAGTGTTGTTGGTAAATCTGCTTTTGACTTGGTCTACATGCTTCCGGCAGGTTTGGACATTGTCCATTTGTACTACCAGTAGCCTGTTTCCTTCCTTGCCCGTTACTGTCCCTGCAAACCATTTGGGACACCTGCCATAGTTTAGTACAAACACTTTGTCCCTTATCTCATTCCATCTCCCCCTCGAATTTCTGTCATGGTACTCAGTCAGCTTACGGCGCTTTGCCTCAACGATTACGTGCATGTCTAGGAGGATTAATGAGAGTCTTGTTTTTAAAGTCCTTTTCATCAACAGTTGCACGGGGGGGATCCCAGTCAGTGAGTGCGGACGAGATCTGTATGCCAGCAGCAGTCGCGATAGGCAACCCTGCAGCATTGGACCTTGGATTTTAAGCATGCCTTGTTTAATGATTTGCACTGCTCTCTCCACCTGGCCGTTGGAGGCTGGCTTGAACGGTGCCGTCTTGACGTGATTTATGCTGTGGTCAATTATAAAGTCTTGGAATTCTGCGCTGATGAAACACAGACCATTGTCACTGACCAATATGTCAGGGATTCCGTGCATTGCCAACATGGTTGCGAGGCTCTCCACAGTGGTGGAGGTTGTGCTCGAGTTTAAAATGGTGCATTCATAGAAAAACATAGAAAAACATTCGATCCACTTTGAAAATGAATCTACAACTACGAGGAACATTTTGCCCATGAATGGGCCCACATAGTCTACGTGCACCCGCGACCACGGTTTGGTAGGCCAGGGGCTCAGTGGAGCCTCCCTGGGGGCATTGCTGAGTTGGGCACAAATGGTGCACCTTCGGACGCAGAGCTCCAAGTCCGTGTCAATACCAGGCCACCAGACGTGAGATCTGGCTATGGCCTTCATGAGAACGATCCCTGGGTGCTCGCGGTGGAGCTCCTGGACAAATGCCTCTCTGCCTCGCAGAGGCATGACTACTCGGCGGCCCCACATCAGGCAGTCTCATTGTGCGAGGCCCCTTGGGGAAGAGTGACCATAATATGGTGGAATTCTGCATTAGGATGGAGAATGAAACAGTTAATTCAGAGACCATGGTCCAGAACTTAAAGAAGGGTAACTTTGAAGGTATGAGGCATGAATTGGCTAAGATAGATTGGCTAATGATACTTAAGGGGTTGACTGTGGATGGGCAATGGCAGACATTTAGAGACCGCATGGATGAATTACAACAATTGTACATTCCTGTCTGGCGTAAAAATAAAAAAGGGAAGGTGGCTCAACCGTGGCTATCTAGGGAAATCAGGGATAGTATTAAAGCCAAGGAAATGGCATACAAATTGGCCAGAAATAGCAGTGAACCTGGGGACTGGGAGAAATTTAGAACTCAGCAGAGGAGGACAAAGGGTTTGATTAGGGCAGGGAAAATGGAGTACGAGAAGAAGCTTGCAGGGAACATTAAGGCGGATTGCAAAAGTTTCTATAGGTATGTAAAGAGAAAAAGGTTAGTAAAGACAAACATAGGTCCCCTGCAGTCAGAATCAGGGGAAGTCATAACGGGGAACAAAGAAATGGCAGACCAATTGAACAAGTACTTTGGTTCAGTATTCACTAAGGAGGACACAAACAACCTTCCGGATATAAAAGTGGTCAGAGGGTCTATTAAGGAGCAGGAACTGAGGGAAATCTTTATTAGTCGGGAAATTGTGTTGGGGAAATTGATGGGATTGAAGGCCGATAAATCCCCAGGGCCTGATGGACTGCATCCCAGAGTACTTAAGGAGGTGGCCTTGGAAATAGCGGATGCTTTGACAGTCATTTTCCAACATTCCATTGACTCTGGATCAGTTCCTATCGAGTGGAGGGTAGCCAATGTAACCCCACTTTTTAAAAAAGGAGGGAGAGAGAAAGCAGGGAATTATAGACCGGTCAGACTGACCTCAGTAGTGGGTAAAATGATGGAATCAATTATTAAGGATGTCATAGCAGCGCATTTGGAAAATGGTGACATGATAGGTCCAAGTCAGCATGGATTTGTGAAAGGGAGATCATGCTTGACAAATCTTCTGGAATTTTTTGAGGATGTTTCCAATAAAGTGGACAAAGGAGTACCAGTTGATGTGGTATATTTGGACTTTCAGAAGGCTTTCGACAAGGTCCCACACAGGAGATTAATGTGCAAAGTTAAAGCACATGGGATTGGGGGTAGTGTGCTGACGTGGATTGAGAACTGGTTGTCAGACAGGAAGCAAAGAGTAGGAGTAAATGGGTACTTTTCGGAATGGCAGGCAGTGACTAGTGGGGTACCGCAGGGTTCTGTGCTGGGGCCCCAGCTGTTTACATTGTACATTAATGATTTAGACGAGGGGATTAAATGTAGTATCTCCAAATTTGCGGATGACACTAAGTTGGGTGGCAGTGTGAGCTGCGAGGAGGATGCTATGAGGCTACAGAGTGACTTGGATAGGTTAGGTGAGTGGGCAAATGCGTGGCAGATGAAGTATAATGTGGATAAATGTGAGGTTATCCACTTTGGTGGTAAAAACAGAGAGACAGACTATTATCTGAATGGTGACAGATTAGGAAAAGGGGAGGTGCAACGAGACCTGGGTGTCATGGTACATCAGTCATTGAAGGTTGGCATGCAGGTACAGCAGGCGGTTAAGAAAGCAAATGGCATGTTGGCCTTCATAGCGAGGGGATTTGAGTACAGGGGCAGGGAGGTGTTGCTACAGTTGTACAGGGCCTTGGTGAGGCCACACCTGGAGTATTGTGTACAGTTTTGGTCTCCTAACTTGAGGAAGGACATACTTGCTATTGAGGGAGTGCAGCGAAGATTCACCAGACTGATTCCCGGGATGGTGGGACTGACCTATCAAGAAAGACTAGATCAACTGGGCTTGTATTCACTGGAGTTCAGAAGAGTGAGAGGGGACCTCATAGAAACGTTTAAAATTCTGACGGGTTTGGACAGGTTGGATGCAGGAAGAATGTTTCCAATGTTGGGGAAGTCCAGAACCAGGGGTCACAGTCTAAGGATAAGGGGTAAGCCATTTAGGACCGAGATAAGGAGAAACTTCTTCACCCAGAGAGTGGTGAACCTGTGGAATTCTCTACCACAGGAAGTAGTTGAGGCCAATTCACTAAATATATTCAAAAGGGAGTTAGATGAAGTCCTTACTACTCGGGGGATCAAGGGGTATGGCGTGAAAGCAGGAAGTGGGTACTGAAGTTTCATGTTCAGCCATGAACTCGTTGAATGGCGGTGCAGGCTAGAAGGGCTGAATGGCCTGCTCCTGCACCTATTTTCTATGTTTAGTCTGCTTGTAGTAATAGCTCGTGCATGCGCCTGTGAAAGGGTTTTAATTCCTCGGGGCAGGCATTGCGTGCCTCTGCCTTGTCACCGGTTAGGACACATCTTTTTACTAAGGATAACGTGGGGTCGCTGGCCATCCAGGCTCTGATTTGGTGAGCTGTCATGGGCGAACCTGTGGACTCAAATGCATTGATTGCCATGACTATCTCTCAATCCTGTTCGTCAGACCCTTCCATGGTCACCAGGGGTAGCCTGCTGAGCGCGTCGGCACAGTTGTCTGTGCCTGGTCTGTGCCTTATGGTGTAGTCGTAGGACGCCTGCATGAGTGCCCACCGTTGAATTCGCGCCGAGGCATTGGCGTTTATTGCCTTGCTCTCGGATAGGAGGGATGTGAGGGGCTTGTGGTTGGTTTCTAACGCGAACTTGGCCCCGAAAAGGTATTGGTGCATCTTTTTGACACCGTACACGCACGCGAGCGCCTCCTTCTCTACCATTCCGTACCCGCGTTCCGCCCGCGAAAGTGACCTGGAGGCATAAGCTATGGATTGTAATTTACCCGCACTATTGACATGTTGCAAAACGCACCCGATCCCATCTTCGTCGCCACTGTAAATTCCTGTCCCCTCTGTACAGATTCACACGAGGCATGTAGTGAAGTCAAGGTCACTCTGGACCTGCACCTTTATTTCACAGCTCTGGAATGCTGCACTTGCCTGAGACCTGTCCTTATATACCTGTCTCTTGCAAGTACACCCCTGGTGGTAATGTATGCTGGTGATTACAGGTCATATCTTATTACAGTCATGTATAGCATGTTAGGATACAGTTATATATAATAATGTAAGATACATGACAGCCCGCATGCTTGACACAAGACTCCCAAAACAAGCGCTCTACTCGGTGCTCCGAAATGGCAAGTGAACCCCAGGTGGGCAGAAGAAACGTTTCAAGGACACCCTCAAAGCCTCCTTGAAAAAATGCAACATCCCCACCGACATCTGGGAATCCCTGGCCCAAGACTGCCCAAAGTGGAGGAAAAGCATCCGGGAAGGCGCTGAACATCTCGAGTCTCTTCGCCAAGAGCAAGCTGAAGCCAAGCGTCGACAGCGGAAGGAGCGTGCGGAAATCCAGGCTCTCCACCCACCCGTTCCTTCAACCACTGTCTGCTCCACCTGTGACAGAGACTGTAGGTCCCGCATTGGACTCTTCAGTCATCTAAGAACTCATTTCTAGTGTGGAAGCAAGTCATCCTCGACTTTGAGGGACTGCCTATGATGATAATGATGAGCATTCAAAGGTATCTGGACCAGATAAGTGGTTCAGCTGAGGAATAGAAAATTATTAATCGCTCAGTGGTTACACTTTTGCCTCTGAATTACAAGATTGTGGATTCAAGTCCCACTCCAGAGAATTAAGCAGATTTTCTAGGCTGACACTCCAGTCCAGTACTGAGTGAGTGCTGCACTGTCAGAGATGCTGTCGTTTGATGAGCCGTTAAACCGAGGCCACATCTGTCCTCTCAGATAGACATTGCACTATTCAAAGGAGACAAGGATAGATCACTCCAGTGTCCTGGGCAATATTTATTTATCCCTCACCCAAATCACCTTAAAACATATTTGGGCTGGATTTTCTGCTCGCTTGTGCCTCAGTTAGCGCTCTGGAGGGGCAGTAAATGGCTTTTCTCGGTGCAATGGCGGCGTACAGCTTTTACCGTCCGACCGGCATTTTCGGCTAATGGTTTGCGTCAGCTCAAAAAATGACCGCTCCATCCTCAAGTTTCATTGAGTTCATGACATCAATCCTCATGCAACATTGTGCCCGTGCCCCGGATGCAAATTTCGGCCCTTATGTCTCATTGCCCGCCCCAGGAAACGTCTAAAAAAGCAGGTATTCCCAGGGTGCAACTGGGGCTATTAGTGGCGTTGTGAAACGGGGAGATGAAGTACATCGCACTTCACAGTCACTGCAACGGATGCGTCCATAACGCTGTGTTGAGCTGAGACTTGCAAACGGCACTTTCATCTGGTATTACAGTGTCCTTACAGGGTCCGTGAGAGGATTTAATGAGGCCAATATTCGTTTTCTAGCATCTCATTCTGCATGCTATTGCCAGACGGCGACAAGCTAGAATGAGGGCTGATGGCCATGTCAGGTAATGGATGAGGAGAGGCCCAAGATGTCAGCGGAGGTGGGCTTACCCCCCCAAGGGTTTACAGGCACCAACACTCATACCTCCAGCTATCTGAGGAGCAGTGTGTGAGAAGGCTATGCTTCTGAAAAGAAATGGGGACAGAGATATGCCAGCTCCTATAGGCAGAACTACTGCCTTCCAGCGCCAACAGGACTGCGCTGGGCTGAGACTCGTTCCTCAACTGTTACAGCGTGGAGCTCAGGCTCTCAGCCTCCTGTCTGGAGTTGCTCCCATCTGCAAAAAGAACAAGAAGAAGGGTTCAGTAAGGGTCCACCTCCTCCTATGTCACATATGCCTTCCATAGTTCAATAGCTGCGACTGTGTGCATGTGCTTCAATATGTGTGGCTGTTGAGTAAGGCTTTAAAAACATTGGGAGGCGGTGAGAGGCAGGTAGAATAGTGGCTCACCTCCTTCCCACAGCTGTAACTAAGGCCTCAGAAGCGTCTTGGGGAAACACCCTGGCTCGCTGCCGGCCCTGTTGCTGTTCCATCTCCTCAGAAGTGCAACCACTCGGCCGGGTCTTCTGCGCATTCGGCAGGAAGCCGTTATGCCCAGAAATACCGACCGCACTCGGGAAACTCAAAATGCATCTGCGCATGCGCAAAATGGCGGCCTTCGTTCCCGCTGTGATTTTCGGCTCGGGCGCTGAAAATTCCTCGTGTAACACCTGATTTAGCACTCCCGATCATCGAACCTCTTTTTTGGACGAATTTTTCAGCCTAGGGCGTAAACTGTTCCCAGGCGGTATCAGAACCGCCCCGTTGCCATTACTGCCCCGAAATCGCCAAAGCCGAAAATCCAGCCCACGATCTGGTCATTTATTTCATTGTTGATTGTGGGGCCTAGATTACATGGTCAAGTGCCCCTAGTGAGACTTGAATACATAACCTTCTAACCAGTGCTACCACTGAGCCACAGCTAACACAAGACCATCTTGCCACATGAAATCAGAAATTATGTAGTAGTCTGCTAAATGCTGCCTATAATAGCATGTTGCCCCTCCCCATATCTGCTAACTCGTGAACAACAACTGTGCCTGATTCTCACAGAGTTGCCCCGTCCACCATTTTGTAATGAGCAAAGCCTAAGCCTTCATTTTACAACTCTGGCTGTTCAAAATATGATTCAGATATGCGAGCTTATTGAGATTCTTTTTGTTGATTACGCCTTTGTGAAGCAATTTTGGACATTTTTCTACAATAAAGGGACTATATAAATGGTAGTTGTTGAGATTAAAAAAATCTCTTTTTGTTACGTCTTCATCCAGAGCCTCTACAGCTTTATCTGCCATCAGAGAAATATTGGAACTCTCACCCGCAAGTGTGCCAGATACAAAAGTTTATTGAAAAATAAATTCCCTGCCTCCTCAGTTTAGAGGGATCTTAATTTAACTCAGCAAATACATCAGGGAAGATCATCTGACCATCATTGTCTATTGAGAGCTCTCCCTTTGGTATACTGTCTCATCGTGCTTATAAAAGAAATGTTGTTCTGGTATGCGTGTATATATATAATTGTTAAGTTGTTTAAACCACTTTTAAGGTAGATTGCTTTCCTTTACCCTTAAATATAAATTGGAGCCAGTCATCAGCAGACTGTAACTGATATTTAATATGTTTCTTTTGATATAAGTGTGAATTAGACGGTGTACTTTAAATTGCTGTGCATAGCTAATTGTATGCAGCTAGAGAGGTAGCATATTGGCAGATGTTGCATCCTCTGGACAGCAATTTAAAAATGTTGAGTGACTAAGATTCCAGACACTGGGAAAGGATTTCCTCTGTACATTTTATGAGAACACATTGACTTCACTGCACATATTGCAAGATGAGATATTCTCCCATTGCCTATTTACGCACTCTTATTTCATGGAATATTTTGCATAATATTGTATTTTAAACTGAGAGAAAGATTCAGAATCTACATCACTTATCAGAATAGAATCATATCTTCACTCATGATTAACTAACTGCTTCATATTTAAAGGAAATTTGAATTTATAAATTGGACATTTTTGCTGCTGAGAACAGCTTCAGAGAGAAGTGCTCTGAAAGCTTCTGGAAAATGCCAAGAAACTCAGATTGTGCAGGAGGAAATCACTTTTAAATACCAGAAAGACCTGGTTACTGCTCTGAGCAGCCACTTGACTAGGGCAAAGTTCAGCCTTTGTGAACATTGTCATTTTCTACAAGAAAAAAATTGCAAGAGCAACTTAGTCCTTTGTAAAGAACAAAATTGTATCGCATTCAGAAAACGCCATTAATGCCTAACATCCTGGCTGGACTGCACTGCAGGGCTCTCCCCGATCTGTCAAGGCACCGGAAACTTGCCTTCAGGGTATCTGTGGTTCGTTCAATCATGATGCATGTGGTTCTATCAGCTCATTCTATCCGTTCTCAGCAAGGCCAGGAGGGAAGGAACCAGGGTCATGAAACAGTGCTGCTGACCTTGCTCTCCGGACAGCCATCCAGGCACCTGCCTTTCACCGGTAAATAGTGGTGGCATGGTCGACCAGTGTACAATAAAAGAATCATAGCAACTCCCTGGATCGCGCAGGTTCACGTGCGTGTTGAGGTGGTTCGGATTGCACACCAGTTGGGCACTGTGCGAATGAAAACATGCCCTGTTCAGAAAGATGATAGCGTTCTATAGAGGGGCAGGAATGGTGATATGGGTGTAGTCCATCATCCCTTCCACCTTGGGAAATCTCGCCATTTGGTAAATGTTCGCTGACCTCTCAGAATGAGTTGCTGAATCCATTTAAAGGTGATAGACTGTGAAGCTCATGGTAGACAACTGGATGGCTGATGTTGCATATATCGCCCGAAGTAGCCTGACAAGAGTCCATGGCATAGAAGGTGTTTGCCATTGTGACTTTGAATGATGCTGGCAATGCGGTGCTTCTGGCAGAAGGAGCAAGTTTTCTTTTCATTCATTCTCAGGATGTTGGTGTTGCTGGCTTGGCCAACATTTATTGCCATCCCTAATAACCCTCAGAAGGAGGTGGACCAGCTTTTTAAACCGCTGCAATCTATGTGGTGAAAATGTATTCTTTGTAGCAATTTTGAGGCAACTGAGTAACTTGCTAGGCCACTTCAGAGGGTTTTTAAGGGTCAACCACTTTGGCTGGACTGGAGTCACATGTAGGCCAGACTGGATAAGGACAGCAGCTTTCCTTCCCTAATTAGTGAACCAGTTGGGTTTTTAGGACAGCTTCATGGTCACTTTTACTGATAGCAGCTTTAATTTTCCATATTGAAAAAAAAAACGGAATTCAAGTTCTCACACTGCCATAGTAGGATTTGAACTCACATTATTAGTCCAGGCTTCTTGATTACTTGTCCAGTAACATAACCACTACACCACTATACCTGGTGGAACAATTACTCCATTGCCACATGAGGAAAAAGCAGCTGTCTCAGGCAATGATGATTGGAGAGGTTGAGATAACAGTGTCTGAGTCTGTAAATACAAAGGCCATGACTACTTGTGAGTGGTTACAGGTTAATCCCAGGGTGCCTGACGAGCCAGTTGGTGGTCCTCATAATCCAGTCAAAGCACAGGCAAAGGGCAATCCCTAATGGAAACACAGTTATATCCTGTGCTGAGTGGTTAATGATGCAGAAAAATAAAGAACATAGCTTCAGGAGCAATGCTGAATGTGTCAGCAAATTTGAGTTTCAGCATCAAAGTTTTTCCCAGTACATTATGCTGAGAAAATGGCTAGTAACCACCAGAGGTAAAGCACATGGGGTTGTGGAGGTAAATGGAACCATGGTCCATTTAGAGGATGTTTAAATGTGATTTGCATGAGGTGGCTAGTATTTCCAGTCCTGAGTGTTACATGGTATAATGCTCCTATCATTATAAATCTGATTCACTGAGAGATCCACTAGTATCTCTCCATAGCTTATTAAAAATCTTGAGGTCGAAATTCAGGGTCTTAAAGAGACCCGTTAATGCCCGTTTGCCGCAGCCATTCCTAAAAATCGAATGGCCGCAGCTTTGGGGTTGTCAGGCCGACCCAACTTAAATTCAGGTCTGGGATTTTTCGGCCTGGACCCCATCCCGCCCAAGTAGATGCACTGCCAAATTAAAATAAAATAAATACTCACCTATCCATTTTCAGCTCGATCCGTCGATCCCCGGCAGGTTTTTCTCTGAAGACTGTGTGGCCTAGCATCACGGTGACCCTTAAAGGGAGGGCCCACTGCCGTGGCTGCAATGGAAGAATTTTTGCCGGCTGACTTGCCGATCGGCCGGCAAAATACTGCCCCCGGGTTCGGCTTCTTGGATGCCAGGCCACTGGCCCGGCCGAAACCCTCCCTGGTGGCCCAGTGGCCAAAGTTAAAAATGCTCGAATCTCTCCCCTTTAATGGAGGGGAGAGAGCATGGTGACGCACACCCGCTGTGATATCATCCCGTTCATTGACAGAGGTGATGGCCCAACCGACCTATTTTCAGCCAGTCAGCCTGGCTTTGAGTCGAAGACCCACCCGAAATTCAACATCCTGAAAATGGATCTACTCACCGCACCAAGAGTTCCAGCAGTAAGTAACAGCTAAAAACTCATAGGTGCGCCAGCTTTCTGATGCACATGAATTTCAACCGCCTTATCGCATGTACTTCCTGTCTACAAAACCTCACTTCCTGTTGTTGCATTTTTTGTCACACTTTTGTGCCAGTATTTTTCATTGTAACTTAATTTGTTTATATTTAGAATGGAACCTGGCTACGTACACTCATCACCTCACCTTAGAACAATCTGGTCACCAGGTGGGACTGTCTTTTCCCTATGAAAAATGAATTTCAAAACCAAAGATATAGATAGTGTTTTGAAAGTAGTTATCTTCAATGGGCTAAAAGAATATTCCTGGAAAAGGACCTACAGTGGCCAACATTTATCCCTCAATCAACATCATTAAAAACAGATTATCTGGTCACCATCTCATGGCTGCTTGTGGGACCTTGCTGTGCGCAATAGGGCTGGCACATTTCCTACATTACAACAGTGACTACACTTCAAAAAGTACTTCAGTGGCTGTAAAGTGATTTGGGACATCCTGGGTTTGTGAAGGGTGCTATATAAATGCAAGTTTTTATTTCCCTGATTCCAAGATGCTGAGACCAATTGCCCTGACTGAGATCTCTAACAGTGCACAGACTGTGGATTGAACCTGAATCCTTCCCCATGTATTTAACTTTAGTTACTCACTGGATAAACTCACTGAGCCACCAGGGGAGGTAAATAATATTATTTTAAATGGCAGCATTCCTGTCACAT
Organism: Pristiophorus japonicus; assembly: GCF_044704955.1. NCBI lineage: Eukaryota > Metazoa > Chordata > Chondrichthyes > Pristiophoridae > Pristiophorus > Pristiophorus japonicus. The sequence goes on from NC_091982.1 coordinate 109,249,501, forward strand.
CTGGCCTCGTGCTCAACCAGCCCTTCCTGCCAAGCAACCTTGTGTCTGCACTTTTATCAGAAGAGAATATGGTACATATCTTTTACTACCGAGTGAGACAGGATCGGTTGCAAAATTGTTAAGAGTGAATCGATGGAGCTCCAGCAACCAAGGGATGTGATGAGCAAAGGTAAGTGAGGTACTGGCACCCAGTTGTGAAATGGATTAGTATACACAATTGATAATATTGAAGAAACATACCTTGCCGTTATAGTAGTATGTGTAAAGAGTGATGGGAAGGCAACAGACTTGAGTTACACTTCTGGCTGCAAGTTGAATTGAGCTCAGAGGTAATGAAGTTCTGTGCAGGCATCCTTGGATACACATGCAGAGCTCTGGTCCCGGGCAGTCAATTTTTAATGAGAGCACGGATGGGATTAAAGATTGAAAAGGTTCCATACCAAGCTTAAGAGGTGCCCAGTAGATTCAATGGATTGCTGACACCGTCAAGGTAATACTTCATACTAATTTGTCATACCTGATGAGAAGTCCAAGTGCTGTTAAGAACATAAGAATTAGGAACAGGAGTAGGCCATCTAGCCCCTCGAGCCTGCTCCGCCATTCAATAAGATCATGGCTGATCTGGTCGTGGACTCAGCTCCACTTACCCGCCCTCTCCCCGTAACCCTTAATTTCCTTATTGCTTAAAAATCTATCTATCTTTGACTTGAAAACATTCAATGAGCCAGCCTCAACTGCTTCTTTGGGCAGAGAATTCCACAGATTCACAACCCTCTGGGAGAAGAAATTCTTTCTCAACTCGGTTTTAAATTAGCTCCTCCGTATTTTGAGGCTGTGCCCCCTAGTTCTAGTCTCCCCCACCAATGGAAACAACCTCTCTGCCTCTATCTTGTCTATCCCTTTCATGATTTTAAATATTTCTATAAGATCACCCCTCATCCTTCTGAACTCCAAGGAGTAAAGACCCAGTCTACTCAATCTATCATCATAAGGTAACCCCCTAATTTCTTGAATCAGCCTAGTGAATCATCTCTGTATCCCTTCCAAAGCTAGTATATCCTTCCTTAAGTAAGGTGACCAAAACTGCACGCAGTACTCCAGGTGCGGCCTTACCAATACCTTATACAGTTGCAGCAACACTTCCCTGCTTTTGTACTCCATCCCTTTCGCAATGAAGGCCAACATTCCATTTGCCTTCCTGATTACCTGCTGCACCTGCAAACTAACCTTTTGGGATTCATTTCCGTAGTGTAGTGGTTATCACATTCGCTTCACACGTGAAAAGTCCCCGGTTCGAAACCGGGCGTAAACATTAACCTAAAAGAGTTTCATGCACAAGGACCCCCAGGTCCCTCTGCACCACAGCATGTTGTAATTTCTCCCCATTCAAATAATATTCCCTTTTACTGTTTTTTTTCCCAAGGTGGATGACTTCACACTTTCTGACATTGTATTCCATCTGCCAAACCTTAGCCCATTCGCTTAACCTATCCAAATCTCCTTGCAGCCTCTCTGAGTCCTCTACACAACCCGCTTTCCCACTAATCTTAGTGTCATCTGCAAATTTTGTTGCACTACACTCTGTCCCCTCCTCTAGGTCATCTATGTATATTGTAAACAGTTGTGGTCCCAGCACTGATCCCTGTGGCACACCACTAACCACTGATTTCCAACCGGAAAAGGACCCATTTATCCCAACTCTCTGCTTTCTGTTAGCCAGCCAATTCTCTATCCATGCTAATACATTTCCTCTGACTCCGCGTACCTTTATCTTCTGCAGTAACCTTTAGTGTGGCACCTTATCGAATGCCTTTTGGAAATCTACATACACCACATCCATCGGTACACCTCTATCCACCATGCTCGTTATATCCTCAAAGAATTCCAGTAAGTTAGTTAAACATGAATTCCCCTTCATGAATCCATGCTGCGTCTGCTTGATTGCACTATTCCTATCCATTGTCCTGCTATTTCTTCCTTAATGATAGTTTCAAGCATTTTCCCCACTACAGATGTTAAACTAACCGGCCTATAGTTACCTGCCTTTTGCTTGCCCCCTTTTTTAAACAGAGGCGTTACACTAGCTGTTCTCCAATCCGCTGGTACCTCCCCAGAGTCCAGAGAATTTTGGTAGATTGTAACGAATGCATCTGTTCTAACTTCCGCCATCTCTTTTAATACCCTGGGATGCATTTCATCAGGACCAGGGGACTTGTCTACCTTCAGTCCCATTAGTCTGTCCAGCACTACCTCCCTAGTGATAATGATCATCTCAAGGTCCTCCCTTCCCACATTCCTATGACCAGCAATTTTTGGCATGGTTTTTGTGTCTTCCACAGTGAAGACAGAAGCAAAATAATTGTTTAAGGTCTCAGCCATTTCCACATTTCCCATTATTAAATCCCCCTTTTCATTTTTTAAGGGACCAACATTTACTTTAGTCACTCTTTTCCGTTTTACTATCTGTTTTTATGTTTTGCACAAGTTTACCTTCGTAATCTATCTTCCCTTTCTTTATTGCTTTATTGCCATTCATGAGCAGTGATAAGTGATAGATGATACAAGATGTAGAACTGAAATTGCTGGGACGTGTATGGAAATTATTACTGTCAATCCAGCTGTTGCCTCACAGTCTCAGTATATTAAAGGAGTTCTGAACATGGAGATAAGAAACTCAGTAAGTGATTATACATAAATCTACTGGGGGGAAGGGGTGTATGGGGGAGGGGAAAGGGGAGCATTATAAAAGCCAGCATTGTAGAAGAAGCCTTGTACTAACAAACTCTTGGGTTACGTTTGAAAACACATATGTTTTAATTCTACTGCAGGCATAACAACTTCTTCCACATAGCCAACAAAAGCGATTTGCCCTGGGAAAGTGTGTTTAGATAAAGTGCAATGAATCTTTGGGCATTGTATACGATGTGACATTAAGCAGACATCTTTAATATTCAAACAGTCCTCGTTTGTTTCATTGAGAAGAAATGCTAAGTATCAGAAATGAATAACATACAGTTGTTGGCTGTGAACTGAGAAAATTAGCCACGAATTTGACAGAGGAGCCTATTATATTCAATGGAGACAATCCTGAATATTCAACAAAAATTGGGCAGGGTTCTTTTACTTTGTAACATCATGCAAAGTGTCTTGCATGTATCAGCAAGATACAAAGCAATAATTCAACCAAGCAGTTCCGAGGATGTTAGAAACCACCAGCAAGAAGCATGAACTGTTTACAAAGAGCAGCAGAACCCAAGATTACATTAAACACACTGCCAGATGTTTGCTCTTCTTTGTTACACATTGCCTATCACCTACTTTTAAATAATGTTAACCTGTATCATAATGTGATAGATTACCTGGCTACAGTAGAGGCAGTCATCATCAACATAGACAGTCCCTCGAAATCGAGGAAGACTTGCTCCCACTCTAAAAGCGAGTTCTCAGGTGACTGAACAGTCCAATACGGGAATTACAGTCTCTGTCACAGGTGGGACAGACAGTGGTTGGAGGAAAGGGTGGGTAGGGAATCTGGTTTGCCGCACGCGCCTTCCGCTGCCTGCGCTTGTTTTCTGCATACTCTCGGCGACGAGACTCAAAGTGCTCAGCGCCCTCCCGGATGCTCTTCCTCCATTTAGGGCGGTCTTTGGCCAGGGATTCCCAGGTGCCGGTAGGGATGTTGCACTTTATGAAGGATGCTTTGAGGGTATCCTTGAAGCGTTTCCTCTGCCCACCTGGGGCTCACTAGAGGAAGTGTAGCAGAGGTGAATGGCTGATAAAGATGGCAATTCTGTAGGAGAGATGTAAGTTAGAAGTTATACAGTGTGATAATAGTGTATAGATCTGTAGCTCTTTCATGTGAAATTCCTTTGTCCATTATTTTAGTGGAGACATTAATCTGTTTGTGACTGAGAACCGATATTGTGCGTGCACACTTACACTTGTACTTGTTTCTTAGTTGCAGCTTGTGCTTTGTCTCCTACCCCGCAGAGCAAATGAGGCATATGTATAGCACTGGGAGCCATAACCAATTATAGAACTGCTTCAAGCAAATGTAGTTCGGCAATATCAATAGCGTATTTCCTGACCGTGTACCTCCTCCCCCTCTGTTACTCCCTCCCCCCCCCACACATACACACAATCCAAAGTGCGTTGCTCAATGCAAAGAGATGAACAAACAGGACATGAATGAACTGTAGATACATTTAATTTCACACCATGTTTCTTTCTATTTGTTTTGGAAATGATCTTTGCCCCAGTAGTTGCCCTTAACAACAAAGGGTTCTGTCAGAGGCCTGCTACTGAAAAAAAGAAAGACTTACATTTATATAGCGCCTTTCATGACCTCAGGACATCTCAAAGCGCTTTACAACCAATGAGGTACTTCTGAAGTGTAGTCACTGTTGTAATGATTTTAGTTTAATATATCAAGGAGGAATGGTTCTGTCATAGTTTATATTACCAGCACTGCAGGGCACGGTGCAGTGTGGTGTGGCATTACATTATTCTTTATCGCAAGTGATGTAGGGTATTCAGAGAAGGTATCACATGATAGACACTGATGGCTGATTCATTTGTCACTGTCACTTATGATTTAATTCCTGATGTAACACAGAGCAGCTTCACAAGTTATATGGCTCTTAAAGTTACAGCACCCAAATGTCACGAGGTGACCAAAATACTTTCAAACTACTAAATTTCCAATGTTGGAAGAAGGCTTGACTCCTTGTTCTTACCCTGTGATGAAACTTGCTGTGACAAATATTGTCTGTTTCAGTTCATATCTGATAAGGTTGGTTGAAAGGTGTACATTTTTCATGAGAACAGAGGAGATTACAGGGTGATTTAATAGAGGTGTTTAAAATATGAAAGGATGGAACAAGGTAGATAGAAACAGACTGTTCCGAGCAATTGAGGTGTCTAGAATGAAGGATCATAGATATAAGATTAAATGTAAGCAATTTAGGACTGATAGCAGGAATAACTATTTTAAACAGAGGTTCTGAGTCAGAAGGTTCTGGATTCATGTTCCACTCTAAGGACTGGAGCATACTATTTAGGCTGACAGAGGGAGTGCTGCACTGTCGGAGGTGCCATCTTTAAGATGCGACGTTAAACCGAGGATGCAGTTATTGACACTGTGAAAATGTTCTGATTGGCTCTCCATTATCACATGACCTGATTGCTGATTGGTCCCCTTGAAGGATAAGCCACACCCAGAAGTTTCTCTGGAATGTGTAATTAGAACTGTCCAACCCAAGCTCTGAGTGACTTTGCAAAGTGTAATTCGAGCCATTTTGATTTCAGAACCCAGAGAGCATAGAGCTTCACCAACCCAGCAAATGCCTTCCAAGTTCCTGACCCCATCCCAGCTCAAGTACATGCCTCCCACCCCCAGCCCAAGGTCCTTACCCACCGAGCCCAAGTTCATGCCTTTACTAGCCCAAGTTCCTTACCCACCCAGCCCAAGTTCCTGACCTGACCCCCCACCTCCCCCGTCATAGATGGGGTATTGTGTGGAGGTCACAGATTGTTAACAGGTTTATTGAGTATGAAGTGAATAGTGACAGTGTCATGACTTCCAGATTTCATGCACTCCAACGCTGTCCCTTATAACACACGCACCGAGATAAATCGGGTGTGGGTGTAAAGGCGGTTGGAAGAATGTGATACATTTTCCCTGAGTTCCCTCTCTCCCCTCCGATACCCCCTCCCGCTTCTCCTCTCTCTCTCTCTCTCATACCCCCGTCTCTCTCTCTCTACCCCCGTATCTCTCCCTCTTCCCCCCGTGTCTCTCCCTCTTCCTCCCCGTCTCTCTCTTCCCCACCCCCCATATCTCTCTCTCTGCCCCCTTCTTTCTCTCCCCAGTCTCTCTTTCTCTACCCCCATGTCTCTGTCTTTCCCGTGTCTCTCTTCCCCCCGTGTCTCTCTCTCTCTTCCCTCCCCTCGTGTCTCTCTCTTTCTCCCTGGCCCACCCACCATTTCTCTCTCTCCCCCTCCCTCCAGTGTCTCTCTCTCCCCCTCCCCCCCACCCCACCCTGTGTCTCTCTCACTGCCCCCCCCATGTCTCTCTCTCCCCCTCCCTCCAGTGTCTCTCTCTTCCCCTCCCCCCCACCCCACCCCATCTCTCTCTCTGCCCCCCCCATGTCTCTCTCTCTCCCTGCCCTGCTGCCATCTCTCTCTCCCCCTGCCGCCCGCCCCCGCCCCCCCCCCCCCGTAGCCTCTCACTATCTCCCACGACCTCCGATGTTTTCTCTCCCACAGAAGGGCACGAAAATGCAAAGGCTAAAAGCAAACCCAGCTCTTGCTCCATCGGCAGAAAATGTCAGAAGATCAGCAGCACCTCGTTGTGGGGTCCCACATCCGGTTCTGAGGAGTCTGCGCATGCGCGAGAGGCATCGGGGGCAGAGTTCAGAGGATGCAGGCTCAGAAAAAACACAGTGCAAATAGTCACTCTGTTAAACTGAGGCCCCATCTGCCCTCACGGGTGGACCTAAAAGATCCCATAGAATTATTCCTCAGTGCCCTGGCCAAAATTTAGCCCTTAACCAACATCATTGAAATAGATTGTCTAGTTATTATCTCACTGCTATTTGTGGGATCTTGCTCTGCACAAATTGACTGCTGTGTTTCCCTACATTATAACAGTGACTACACTGCAACAGTACCTCATTGGATGTAAAGTGCTTTGGGATGTTTTGAGGATGTAAAAGACACTATATAAATGCACGTTCTTTTTATCTTCATGTCAGCTGTGGCTCAGTGGGTAGCACATTTGCCTCTGAGTCAGAAGGTTGCGAGTTCAAATCCTACTCCAGGGACATGAGCACAAAAAAAATCTAGGCTGACACTCCAATGCAGTGCTGAGGGAGCACTGCATTGTTGGAGATGTTGTCTTTTGGATGAGATGTTAAACCGAGGCCCCGTCTGCTCTCTCAAGTGGACGTAAAAGATCCTATGGCACTGTTTCGAAGAAGAGCAGGGGAGTTATCCCTGCTGTCCTGGCCAATATTTATCCCTCAATCAACATAACAAAAACAGATTTTCTGGTTATTATCTCACTGCTGTTTGTGGGACCTTACTCTGCACAAATTGGCTGCGTGTTTCCCTACATTACAACAGTGACTACACTTCAAAAGTACCTCATTGGATGCAAAATGTTTTGAGGATGTAAAAGGCACTATATAAATGCATTCTTTCTTTCCCAGAATGCAGTCAGTGATTGAAGCAGAGACCATGTCAAATTTAAGAATAGAATACATCTGTGGTTGAAGAAAAGGTGGAGAAAGGAATATTGGAACAGGACGGGCACATGCGATTAGGATTTCTGCTTGTGTGAAGGATCAGTCTCGCCATGGATTGGTTGGTTCAAACAGCCAATTTCCATATTTTAATTTCCATGTAATTCTGTGTTGGCATGCAGTGCTTTTACTATATAGATCACTGCCTTTAGGAGTACAGTAGCCATGGAAAACTATTCTACTCTTGGAAAGCAAGAGAATTGAATTCAGTCACACAAAGCTGTAACCTTACTATTTTTTATGCATTCATTTTACATTCTGAAAGTGTATCGCCATAGTTAGATGAAGAAATATTGTGCTGCTGCAGTACATTCTAATTCAGTTAGTGGCAGTAAAGGGAACCATTGCCTCTCCAATCTTATAGGAATTGGTGTTCAGTAATAGAATAGGCGGCCTTCATTCACAGAGCTTTTATTATAAATGGCTTTCAATTCAAGGTCAGAATACTTCTCAGTATATTCTGATATTGTTGTGTTTTTACTCATCAATGAAAGCATGTGAAATAAGAGAGTATTGCTGCATTCTCACAATGTTGCAGAATGATACATTACTCTTACAGTTACCTAGTCAGACACACACCAACCCATGACTATTAATTGGAAGCTATTTGTGGTGAATCTGACTTCATAAAAATCAATCTCTGCAGCTAAATGCATTCATGTGAATTGAATTATCTTTTTATACTTTCCAATGAGGCAAATGTACAGTACAGTGCAGCATTTCAAAATATTTCCGCACAAATCTGTTATTCTGCTCTATGCTCTTAATTACTGCTGTTTTAGTTAATCATATGCAGCATACTATTTAATTAAAAAGTATGCCTAGTGCATACAAATTAAACGTATCATGCTAGTAAAAGATAATGTTCTCTTTATATCTTTGGAAAGCAGACTAATAAAAGAGGATCAGAATTCAGCAAAGGAACTGGTTTTAATGAGTACCAGGTTGAAATGGAGCATAACTACTTGAAAGTCGCATGAAACACCCTCTGCTTCTCCTCTGCTGTGAGTGTTTCTTGAGGTTTGCAAATAAACTGAATGGATTTTCTGATGCCAGTCACCTATTGTTGCAGCATAAATCAGACCTCTGCTATCGGAAAATGAGCAGGAGTTGCATCCCGCCAGAGCTTTGTCCACTTTACGTTTTCCATTGGAATAACCCACCTCAAACATTGCAGCATGGTGGATCTGTTGTGGAAATGCAGTGATAAACAGCTTGTGGCTGAGGGAAGATATTTCCGTAAGGTGGGAGATTTTACTGTATATTTGAAGCTGTCAACTCAACAGTTGATTCAATGGCCACTGAACTCCTACCTCAGCTCGACAGACGTGGTCGACGACCAGCGTGGACCCCATGGGCGAGCTGTGAAATGCAAAAGATCAGCTGAAATTCATTCTTAAGTGGCTCTAAACAAGCCACTAATTACCTGAATTAGGTCCCCCGCTGTGAACCTGCAGTTGCATGTTGGGTCTGCTCAGCGCTGATAGACCCAACATCGGAGAAAGGCACGCGGCAGCGGTAGGTTCACAGCCCGGTCCCAACCCGCTGGGGAGAAAAAGCACTTTCCCACCCGACACCACTGATCATGCCTGCTGACCCCCCACAAACTTCCAGCCCATGAATATGTCATGGCTTGCCTCTTGGACAGTGGTCACTGATGTGCATCATAAACCACCTGAACACAAACCTTGCATCTTCATGAAGGCAATGGAATTGACATGACGAGCCCTGATGGCCACATCAATGCCATCACTTTGTACTGAGGGGAATCCTGCCATGTGATGAAAACTATGCATCCTGACCCGCTGATGCCTTTTTCCATGAAAAACACAATGGAGATGTTGTCACTTGCATAAATTTCCCTGCTGCATGTGTGCACTGCTGTGTGTCTGATGTGGCAAATCCTTCCTTGGTTGGTTTGGAAGGATTCATTAGTCGGAAAGCTATATGCTTTGGAAACCTTCAATTCTACAGAAGCAACTATTTCTTATCAAGATGCTATTTGCAGGTCACTGTGTGATTACGTAACTCTTCTTGTGGAGTGGAGACAGCAGAGAAGTCTTTTGACATGGCCAGGTTCATGTCAATGTAGTAATGGGTTTGGGGAAAATGCCCCAGGGGCCAGTACACTTGCATTTGTTGGCCCCTCACAAGAGCACAAGATAATTACAGATATGGAAGGCCATTCAGCCCATCTTAATTCATCCATCCAGAAATATCGGCATGCTTCTCTCCTTCTACTATAAGAAAGGGAGACTTGCATTTATACAGCACCTTTTATGACCACCGGATGTCTCTAAGTGCTTTACAGCCAATGAAGTACTTTGGGAGTGTAGTAACTGTTGTAAGGCAGCATCAAATTGATTCTGAAATTATCCCATGGTTGTCATCTCCACAACTCTTTCTGGGAAGTCTGTTCTGCATGTTGATACCCTTCTACTGAAATGATATTGAAGGAACTACCCCAGTCCACTTGTTTTAGCTGCTTTCTCATTTCATTTGAATTTAGTCTTTTAAAATTATGCATCTAACTCCTGGTATTATGCATTTATGAGTCCCACATCATGTTAAAATCAATCATTCTGTGGTCATTACCCCACCCCAGGGCTGCTACAAATCCTATTTCCTGTACACTTTCTGGACCACTTACAAATACCAGATGAATATGTGCTTTGCCTCCTATGCTTCCTTGACGCGCTGGGTCATGAATCAGTCATGCATTACGTTAATCAGCACCGAGTCTAAACCATTTGGGGTTTCCAGTTTATATTAGGTTGACTGAAGTTTCCCTTAAAATAACTTTCCTGTTCTCTCATATCCTCCCTATCTCTTCATAGAGTGAATTGTCCTCCTTCTTATGCTGACCAGATGCATACCTCGAGTGTTCGCTTGAATTTTTGTGCATTGCAGATATCTAAACAGATTCGTTAATTTTGTAGTTTATTACCTCCCACAGGATTGACTTTATTTACCTCCCAGGTATCCCTGACATGTACGCCTACTCCTGCATCTATTTTCTATGTTTCTATGTTTCTATGACCTGGTTGTATGTTCACTCAGTCTTTTCTGAACACATTAAATATTATCTACATTATATTGGGGGGAAAATTGCAGTCGGAAGCTTCTCTTGTACGAACGCATCCGACCTGCAAAAAATCTACGAAACTACCTGTTGGTCACGGAGAAATGTAGGCCTTCATTCACTGCGTAGCGTACGGTGATCTGTCTTCCACATACGGACGTCTATTTTGGAATTACGTGGGCTTGGACCACCAATCACTAACTATTATTCTCATTGCTAAAAATGGGAACTCCATTTGTACGAGTTCCCATTACTGTCAATGAGAATAACCCCTAACACACTGAAACACAGCACAATAAATTTCAAAAACATCTCACGTATTTAAAATTAATTCAAATTAAAGTTAATTAAATGTTTTATTAAATATATTTTTTGGAATTTTTTTTGTGTGTTTTAATAGGATTAAAAATAAACTTAATGGACAGGGTTTTTACATAAAAATGAATGATTACATTTAATTTTTCTATGTTTTAAAAGCTATGTGCCTGCTTTTACCAAGCATAAGAGTTTGAAGGACATTCGCTGGGCATGAGTTAGGCAAATAGCCCAAACTCTGCCGCGCGGATGTCCTTTTCCCAGGAATGTGTAGAATCTGTCTGAAGAAATCTTGACAGATCGGAAAAGCCGGTTTTCGGCGCGTCCCGAGAACTGGCTTTTGTGAGGTCTCGTCGGGTCTGTGCGCACTTCATACGGACCCAGCGAGGCCGTCATTTTCTGCCCAGTATGTTTGTCATCTGTGGCTCAATTAATTGAACTCTTGCCTCTGATTCAGAAGGCTGTGGGTTCAAATCTCACTCCAGAGACTTATGCACAAAAATCTAGGCTGACACTCCAGCGCAGTAATAAGAGAGTGTTGCACTATCAGAGATGCAGTCTTCAGATGAGATGCTAAAATGTCTGCTCTCTCAGATTGATGTATACAATACCATAACATTATTTTGAAGAAGAGCAGGGAAGTTATCCCCAGTGTCCTAGCCACTATAATTATCCCTCAATCAATATCACAAAAACAGATTATCTGGTCATTATCACATTGCTGTGTGTGAGAGCATGCTTTGTGCAAATTGGCTGCTGCGTTTCTTACATTACAACAGTGACTACACATTAAAAAGTACTTCATTGACTGTAAGACACTCTGGAACACCTTGAGTTCATGAAAGATGGTATATAAATGCAAATCATTCTTTCTTTAATTTCCATCCTCTGGATTTAGCTGTGTTACTGATATTCCCAGCACGTTATAGTTCACTACTGCCACAACAGCTTCCAGTACTTCTAACATCCATATCTCCAAATATATAGATATAGATGCTAGAAGTAAGATGCCAGAAATGGAGGCTGTTGTGACAGTAGGGAAGTATTTTATATATATATATATACATCCTCCTCTCATTCCCACCAACGGCCCTTAACCCTTAATCAGTTGCACTTGTGAAGTTCTCTGCGCTACTAAATATCAAAGAGAATATCCTCTATATTATTATTGTGGCTCTGCATGAGGAAACTTGGGCAGTTAACTTGTTAGTGCAAATATTTCAATGTACCATGTAACTGTATGGAATGTGAATCCTGCATTGTGTAATTACTGTCCTCTAATTGTTCAGCTCATCAGCAGTTGTCGGCTGCATCTCTTAGATCAATGGAAACATTCAACCGCAGTCATAAAACAATTTCTATCCATGCCTGAGTATCTTGTAATGCTATTTTTGAAGTACTTATTCTCATTTAGCGAAAATAAATAGTGGTTGAGTTAGATAACAGTTTAAAATCAGGTTGTAACTTGTAGAGGTTGAGGTGCCATAAGGTCAGGTATAACCAGGGTTCAGGAAACAGCTTCAGGGAGGACATTTTCTGTGAATGTGTTCAGGGGGTGAAACTTAAACGACATTGAGCACATAAGGGGGCCTGAATTGTGCCAACTTGGAGCTTTGACAACAATTTTACCAACTTTGTGTCCTCTCCTTAAGGTTGACCTGTCCCTATAAAAATGGCAGCTGAAGCACGTGTGGGATATATGCCTATCAAAATGAGTGATGTTTGGCCTCTGTTTTGAACTGAAGAAACATCAATCAGTCTATGGCCCATTCTTGGAGTCCCACTCGGCATAAACTGCCCCCAAAGTACAGCACCCCACCCACTGTCCATGATGGTTAATGCCCCGAGTGGATATGACCCCTAGAATGCAGGGCCTTCCCCTACCCCACCCCAGACGCCAGATCTATTTACACCCAGATAACAAACCAAACAAGCTCCCTCCATCTTCTGACCTTTATTGGCCCTAGTGCAAGTTCAGCTAAGCCAAATTTGTGTCAATGCACTCCTCCTGCAAGAACCAATCAAAATATACAATGGTTTCATAAAATACATATATGAATGTACATTTAAATGTACAATTGTTTCATACAATGTATTAGCAGATCTGCTGTGGTGTTGCTCGTGGTGAGATTGCCCTGCATTCTAGTGATCATATGAATTGGGGTCATTAACCATCATGGACAGTGGGTGAGGTGCTGTACTTAGGAAGCAGTTTAGGCCAAGTGAGACTCCAAGAATGGGTCATGGATTGATTGATGTTTCTTCAGTTCAAAACAGAGGCCAAACATCACTCACACCACAAACAACACAACAGTGTCAACTGTGGCTCAGTGGTACCACACTTGCCTCTGAGTCAGAAGGTTGTGGGTTCAAGTCCCACTCCAGGGACCTGAGCACATAAATCCTACTGAGGGAGTGCTGCACTGTCAGAGGTGCTGTCATTTGGATGCGATGTTAAACCGAGGTCCTGTCTGCTTTCTCTCAGGTGGACATATGAGATCCCATGTACTATTTTGGGCCTATACTCATTGGAGTTTAGAAGAATGAGAGGTGATTTTATTGAAACGTGTAAGATTCTGAGTGGGTTTGACAGGGCAGATGCAGAGAGGATGTTTCCCCTAGTGGGGGAAATCTAGAACTAGGGGGCATAGTTTCAGAATAAGGGGTCACCCATTTAAAACGGAAATGAGGAGGAATTTATTCTGTTAGAGGGTCATGAATATTTGGAATTTTCTACCCCAGGGAGCTATTGAGGCTGGGTCATTGAATATATGTAAGGTGGAGATAGACAGATTTTTGAATGATAAAGGAGTCGGGTTATGGGGAGTAGGCAGGGAAGTGGAGTTGAGGCCAGGATCAGATTAGCGTGATCTTATTAAATGGCGGAGCAGGCTTGAGGGGCCAAATGGTCTGCTCCTGCTCCTATTTCTTATATTCTTATGTCATCTTCATCATTGTGTTCATGAACCTCACAACAGTAGGGCTTCAATTAACATGTAATGCTGAATATGAATTTAAACTAAACTTTTATATTTGTTTTGTACACTGTTAAAATATCTGTAGTCTCTAGAAAGAATGGGAGACAAGTAAATTCATGTTTTACCTCCAAAGCAGCAGAATATAAAATACAGAAAGCTATTGCAGCAATGCTTGAGGAACATTAACTCTGGGAAATTGTAGATGTTACAAAGACTTTAATCAAGAGCCAAAAAGAATTTCAATTTTTTTTTCATTTTTACTTCCCCTGCATTTGTTGATACCATTACTGGGATTCAGCTTTAAGGGCAACATTTACCCAAGTGGCCATTGTACATGAGGGGTCCTTAATAGTGAATGCTAGAGGATTGTCCATCTACAGAGAATATCACAGCTGTCATCATCCAACATTTACACATTTGCACTTCCATACTTCGGGTTTCTATTTAGCAAACAGGAGTTGCAACACTGGCCAACTTTTCCCAACCCCCAGTGTGCTGCAGTTAGCTATAATAACTGCACTGCTATCACAGCTGAGATCAGCTAACTCAACATAGACTAAGGGGCAAGTTTAACCCAGTGGCCCGGCAGAAATTGGGACCGGAATCTTCACAGCCCTGCGAGTGTGGGTTTGGAGGTGGGTTTGGAGTGTGGGTTTGGACCCACTGTCAAAATGGCCCTGATTGACAGCAGGTCAGGATCCAGCTCTGAACCCACCTGTGTGTGAGTTTCTGATCTGCCAAATCTGCGTTCGGATAGCAGACACAACAGCAAGCAGCGGGACAGGTAATTAACATCATTAAAAGGTACTTAAATGCCAGTTAAGAGGCTGAAAAGCAGGCACTTACAATTCCGTCCCTCAGAGAACATGCCAGGTAAGTGGAGTCAGGTTCTCAGTGACTCTCCATCACTGGAAGAAAAGAGGACCATCCACAGAAGAGAGTGGAAAAGGTAACTGTTTTTCTTTCCTTTGTGGAATAAGGAGGGGCAGGAATGCTCCTTTGGGCCCTTCAAGGAAAGCTCAGGCCTCCCCTGTCCCAGACACTACCCACTCCCACCCCACACGCCTTGCCAAGTGTGAGACCCTGCAGGACACCTCCAGAATCCAATCCCGCCACCTACCTTGTGCCACTGGGCGGCCTCCCCGCTGTATGATTTTCCCCCCGAGTTCCCCCGGTGGGATTTAAGAGTCCTGGTCATTAAAACCATCCAGGCCTCATTCTACCCTGGGCGGGCAGAAAATTAACTCACCAGTGTGGTTTCTCACCAGAAATTCACTGGAAGTTCAAATCCAGACCTCGATATCAAATCTAGGATATTTATATATGAAATATAGCTTAGCCATATAAACCAGATATATTCAGTGATTAAACTCTAAAATTTATCAAAATAAACATCATTTTACCCCAAATTCTGTAGTTACAGCTGGAACTTTTTTTTAAATTTAAAATTACTCATGCCATCTTTCTAATTAGTCATAGACACAAATTAACAACAGGATCAGAATAAAAGTGATGCCACATAGAATTACCATCTACATAAAATGACCTTATTATTATGTTTCCAATTTGAACAGAAGTCCAAGCACAAATGCAATGATTACCTTGTTATTTGAATTCCAGTGTTTGCTAAATAATTCTTACCATGTTCAATAATAATGCTACATATTCAAGATCAAATGACTTTCCTTCCAACCAAGCAGGGAGAAGTACATCTTTTTCATTGGTCGCCATGGAGGGCATCTACTCTTAAAACTGTAGTCAACAAAGATTTGTAATCTATATTGCATAGTGACGATAAATAACAGGAACAAAAGAACAGGACATTTCTGCCCCTTGGAAATTGCAGGTCACTGCAGCAGCAATTCTCACGCAATGCATGTGTAACTATTTCAGCACATTATTAAACATGTTGAGAATAGAGTAGCCACTCGCTGTCATAGTAATGATCTCTACATACACAAACCTGGAAGGTAACAGGATTTTCATTTGGAAATTTAGTGCATGAACCAAAATGTTGCTAGCCTTGCTTTACTCTCAATTTCCATTACTGGCTGAGTCAAAATGGAGTTAATTTTGTTGCAAGCCTGGTTGTTCAGTGTTAAGTTTAAATTGTTTTGTATCTGTTTCAGAATTCGAGGGCCTATATATCCGGGCACGCCCATATTTGGGCACGCGCCAAAATGGGGAGGTCCGAGCACCCCTGACATTGGGCCTCCTGCCGCATTTCAATCGATCCAGTGAGCCTCGGAGAGTAAGAGGCAATATGGCAAACAGCGCACTTCTGGCTTGTAATGAGCATGCGCTTCCTGCCTACCATATTGGAGGTTTAGGAGGCCAATTGGCGCTTGCAAAAATAAGTGTTGCGCAGCTGAATTTCTAGGTCTACGTGTTTTAATAATGCAATTAACTTTGGGGTGGGGGGAAAGAGGAGCCTCACCACCAACAACAGCAACACCAGAAGAGCATCTGAGAAATTTTGGTGCAGGCAAAACATTTGTGAGCAAATGCATGCCTGAACTTTCAATGTGCAAAATTGGTGGCCAAGGCTTCCAGCTGGGGAGATAAAATCAGAAAATTGCCCTCGTGAGTATCTAATAAACTTTCTTTCATGTGCTGAGGTAATTTACTTAGCAGAAAGACCAAGGTTTCAGTACGAGTCCAAACGGTTCCCATATCTCTATTAAGGTGCATTTATTTTATTGTTACAGGTCTAAGACTGGTAGCTGCAACATCGGTTCCAGCCAAGCAATGTCTCATTTATATTTATAGCCTAGCTCCAATTGGAATTATCCAATCTCAGGAGAGAACTCTGTGCATGCATGCTTACATGTCTGGATGATTTCAAAAAGGTCTATGTGAGACTGCTTCCTCCACAGGGGACGACCTGACTCCAGAACTATGCTGCGACTTGCGTGGTAATTGCTTTCCACCAAGACTCGAGATGCTGTATAAAAGTACTTTTACTCACCTAACCTGCTCCACTTAACTGCTGTGGCTCGAATTAGGCAGGCAGTAGTAAGAAATGGTGCAAACGTTCATAATGTAGATCACCACCCACTTTCACCCTGTCCCATTTTTCATCGTCATTTCCAGCACACAGCATGCAAATAAGATAGTAATGAAGTGATGGGGCTCATAAATCCATCATCTCTGCCTGTTTTGCACTGATTCCTAAGGGCCTCTGTCAGGGGAGGCTTCCACTGCAGCTGAACCTGGGTCTGTCACATGCTCCAGCATGACCTGCAGTGCTGAGCAGTGGGTAGTAAACCTCTGCACTCGATTTACCATCTGAGCGTACTGTCTGACACTGTTTCCAGTGCCTACACATCCGTTGTATGTTCTGCAAGCAACATCCTTGTAAAAGCAGCACTCATGGGATCTGGATCCACAGGCTCTTCAGCCAGTGGGTGACATATCTCGATCTTCCAGGCAGCAACATCTTCCTCCTCATGGTCCACAACCAGCTGCTTTTGCTCACTCGTGCCCTGTGTGTCTCTGGCTCACCCGCCAATTTCCCCCAGGGTGGATATCTCTGACCTGGCATTTCATAGATACCACAGAAATTTACAGCAGGGAAGGAGGCCATTTCGGCCCATCGTGTCCGCACCGGCCAACAAAGAGCTATCCAGCCTTATCCAACTTTCCAGCTCTTGGTCCATAGCCCTGTAGGTTACAGTATTTCAAGTGCACTCCAAGTACTTTTTAATGTGGTGAGGGTTTCTGTCTCTACCACCCTTTCAGGCAATGAGTTTCTGACACCCACCACCCTCTGGGTGAAAAAAATGTCCCCTCAAAATCCCTCTAAACCTTCTACCAATTACTTTAAATCTATGACCCCTGGTTGTTGACCCCTCTTCTATGGAAAATAGGTCATTCCTATCCACTCTATCTAGGCCCCTCATAATTTTATAACCTCAATAAGGTGGCCTCTCAGCCTCCTCTGTTCCAAAGATAACAAACCCAGCATCTCCAATCTTTCCTCATAGCTGAAATTCTCCAGTCCAGGCAACATTCTCATAAATCTCCTCTGTACCCTTTCTAGTGCAATCACATCTTTCTTGTACTGTGGTGACCAGAACTGCATGCAGTACTCTAGCTGTGGCCTAACTCGTGTTTTATACAGTTCAAGCATAACCTCCCTGCTCTTGTATTATATGCCTCGGCTAATAAAGGCAATTATTCTTAACCACCTTATCTACCTGGTCTGCTACCTTCAGGGATCTGTGGACATTCACTCCAAGGTCCCTTTGTTCCTCTGCACTTCTCAGTGCCCTACCATTTAATGTGTATTCACTTGTCTTGTTAGCCCTCCCCAAATACCTCACACTTCTCCAGATTGAATTCCATTTGCCATTGTTCTGCCCACCTGACGGGTTCATTCATATCTTCCTGCAGTCTACAGCTTTCTTCTTCATTATCAACCACACAGCCGATTTTAGTATCATCTGCAAACTTTTTAATCATACCCCCTACATTCAAGTCTAAATCATTGATATATATCACAAAAAGCAAGGGACCTAGTACTGAGCCCTGCGGAACCGCACTGAAAATAGGCTTCCAGTCACAAAAACACCCATCGACCATAACCCTTTGCTTCCTGCCTCTGATCCAACTTGCCATTTTGCCCTGGATCCCATGGGTTTTTACTTTCATGGCTTTATTAAAAGCCTTGCTAAGATCCATATACACTACATCAAACGCACTACCGTTATCAACCCTCCTTGTTACCTCCTCAAAAAATTCAATTAAGTTAGTCAGGCACGACCTTCCCTGAACAAATCCATGCTGACTTTCCTTGATTAATCAGTGTCTTTCTAAATGAAGATTTATCCTGACCGTCAGAATTCTTTCCAATAATTTTCCCACCACTGAGGGTAGGCTGACTGGCCTGTAATTACTCGGTCTATCCCTTTCTCTCTTTTTAAACAATTCTACAACATTAGCAGTCCTCCAGCACCACACCTGTAGCCAGCAAGGACTGGAAAATGATGGCCAGAGCCTCTGCTATTTCCTCTTTTGCTTCTTTTAACATTTCAGAGGCATAGAGTGAGTGATAGCATTTGCTCTGAGGTGCTAGCAGGGCTGGTTTCACTGGGGCCTGGATCTTCTTCTTTGGGCACATTTAGGGAGGAAAATGTGTAGAGGTTAGAATGATTGTTGAGGAGCACAGTTCACATGTCACCTTCAATAGAAGGTATGACATGAGGGTTTTATTGTATCATTTGCTGATAATGTGGGGTACAATATGCTGGGATGGAAGAGAAGGAGAATGTCATCACAAACCTGCAGCTGGCACCTGCTCCCCCAACTGCCCAATCTCCAACATCCGCTATGGCCTCCTCACCCAGATTTGGAGAGCTTCCTCCTCAAAGGGAGTGAGTTCATTTGGGGGTTAGCCACCCGAATTCCAGAGATGAGGTGAGATTGACTGCCCTTAACATAAAGGCAGCATTTGACTGAGTGTGGCACCAAAGGGCCCTAGTAAACTTGAAGTCAATGTGGATCGGGGGAAAAATTGTCCATTGGCTGGAACCATCCCTAGTTGTGGTTGTTGAAGGCCAATCATCTAAGCCCCAGGATATCACTGCAGGAGTTCCTCATATGCACCACATAAGTGCTAGGCAATGAGTATGTCCAACAAGAGAGAGTTTAACAACCTCCCCATGGCATTCAATGGCATTACCATTGTCGAATCCCTCACCATCAACATCCTAGAGGACACCATTGGCAAGAAATGTAATTGGACCAGCAACATAAATTCTGTGGCTACAAAAGAAAGTACCTGGCCACAAGCTTCAACTCCTTTAACAAGATAGCGTCTTGTGTTAAACATGGGCTAAATCTGCGTTTCAGCTTAAGACCCCATCTTAGCCACTTCGGGAGCTCTTTAGCGCCTAAAGTATTCGTGGAAAATTGCCCTCATGATTTTTCATTTGTAACACATACAATACAGGTTTTCCATTATAAAAGTGTGACATAGCAAGTACAGATAATGGGGTAGATCTTGACTTTGTGTGATAATATAAAACAGTGTTCGGCATTAACTTCAATGGAAATAAAAATCGGGATAGATGTAAAATGGGCTACTGATTAACTATTACCTGTTTTACATTATCACATAAAGTCAACATATGCCCCAATGTGTGCACAGAAAGTGTGGGCATACTTTTAATAATATACTAGTCAATCTCACATAGCATCTGAAGCCCTCTCTCAAGCTTGCCCTCTCAATCTGTTCTCTCTGAACCCCATCTCCTTTCTTAACCACCATCTCGCTCAACAACCCCATTTTTCACCCTCTAGCTCTCTCAACCACTTCTCCCTTATCTCCACTCCCCCTCTCTCTTAACACACCCTCTCTGTCTCTCAATGCTGCCTCTCTCAATGTTTTTTCTTGTGCTCTTTATGCTCTTTCTCCTCCACTCCCTCTGCTACCTTCCTTCCTATCTGTTCTCCTCAAAATTCAACTTAAAAAAAATCAAATTCGAATGAGGAATTAAACTGCTTGCCTGTCTTTCTATTTGTGTATCCCCTTTTCTCTCTCTCGCTCAGTTGTTAGAAATTAGAACATCTGCCTCATAGATTTAAGCCATTAACGTTGATCTTTTATATCTGTCAACAAATTTAGATGGAGATAATTTAAACTTCAAAATTTAACTGTTGATTTATTTTGAAAATTTATTATTGTGGAAAAGAATGTCTCTGGTTCTCAACCTCTTGTTCTCGTTCTCGCTCCCCATTCCCTTCTCTCCCTTACACTCTTTCTCTCACCATCATTTTCCTAACTGCCACACTCAGACACACATGGACTCTGGGCTAGAGATTCGATAGGCTATCGCCTCCCATTAGTACTCCAGAGAGGCGATAAAGCGTTGCTAATGGCTTAACGCCCTGCCGCAGAGATTTTAACGGTGGGGCATTAAGCCATTAACGCAGCCTTCTAACGCACTGCTCCTCAGACATGTCTGGGTATGATAAGCGCTCCTGATAAACCCATGGGGGGGGGTAAGGCTTCCTGCCCTGACATCTACAGGGTCTCCTCATTCGTGGCCCCACATTCTCAATCTTCCTTCTCTGTAGATGCTGCCTATCAATTGCTTGGAGGAGGCAAGAGTGGCGTGTTAGCACTGCACCCAAGTAAATGCACACCTCAAATCGCAACCTAACTAATTTTGGTTGACTTTTACTGGCGACGCTAACACTTATCACCTCGCAGTATAATGACAGTCAGATCATGATGTCAGGAGGCATGCAACGCCTCGCTAGCACTCCGGATGTGAACTGCAGTTGTGCGCCTCACTTACCGACAGCTGTTGAACACGCCAGAAAAAACAGCCGGTCCCAACTACTTTGGGTGATACCGGGAGGGTAATTAAAGGGATGATCATCCGGGTTACTCAGAGTTCAGTGTGAGTGCTACATTTCCACATAGCACAGTGCATGTATCTCTGGGATTGCTCAGGCAGATTTCAAAATTAGTTAGGTTGCGATTTGAGGTGTGCATTTACTTGGTTGCACGCCACTCTCGCCTCCTCCAAGCAACTGATAGGCAGCATCTACAGAGAAGGGAGATTGAGAATGTGGGGCCACGAATGAGGAGATCCTGTAGATGTCGGGGCAGGAAGCTTTACTCCCCCATGGGTTTATCAGGAGCGCTTATCATATCCAGTCATGTGTGAGGAGCAGTGCATTAGAAGGCTGCGGTTCCGATGCCTTGACCGCTCTGGAGGCAGCCTTCAGTACTCCCCTGATCAAGTCTCGCTCCTCATTGTGCTCTGCTGCATGCTGCACAACCTGGCCATCATGAGGGCCTAAGCATTGCCACTGGGGATTGCAGCTCTCCACCTCAGGAGAAGGAGGAGCATGACGATGCACAGCATGGCGAGGCGGACGAGGAGGAGGATCAGCAGCCATGGAGGAGGCACCGTGCCAATGTTGCCACTGCAAGGGTCGCACGTCAGCACCTCAGCCTACATCGATTCTGATCAATCTACAACCACATGACTACTGGGCCTCATAGTCACATCGCTATGTGCTAGGCTGATGGCGCAGCTTCGTGAAATTCACAATTAATACACATGATGGCAATGCAAACGGTCAATTCAACATTTTATTATCTCTAACAAGAGTGTGCCCTCAAGCAGCACACCAACAACCCTTCACCACCAACTAAATAAGAATGTAACAAAAGCCCTTTGAAACAGCATAACACACAAGCAACTTCATGATTATGTATACGAACACCCCTCCCATCTGAAATGCAAGACCAGCTCCCAGGAACCATATTATGTCAAGACCCTGCTACAAATAACAGGCATCAAACATTAGCAATGAAATATGTACAATTATATATAAAAGATGTGGACATCTGGCCATGTTTGGAAAAGCGCCTATTGGGACATACTCACATATTTCCCACCCCTTCCCTTTCACCCCCTCCCATGCCTAGTGCTCCTCCTTAATGTGTTCTCAGTGCCTGCAGCAAGGTTGCTTGAAGGCTGCTGTGTCTGTGAAGCAGAGACTGCAGATGCCCTCGCAGAATGTCCTGGACCAACTCTGGGTCTGAAGACTCAGCTGTGGAGTGCACCACCATCATCATCATAGGCAGTCCCTCGAAATCAAAGAAGACTTGCTTGCGCTCCAAAAGTGAGTTCTCAGGTGACTGTACAGTCCAATACGGGAATAACAGTCTCTGTCACAGGTGAGACAGACAGTCGTTGAAGGGTGGGTAGGGAGTCTGGTTTGCCGCACACTCCTTCCACCGCCTGCGCTTGCTTTCTGCATGTTCTTGGCGACGAGACCCGAGGTGCTCAGTGCCCTCCCGGATGCTCTTCCTCCACTTGGGGCAGTCTTTGGTCAGGGACTCCCAGGTGTCCGTGGGGATGTTGCACTTTATCAAGGAGGCTTTGAGGATGTCCTTGAAACGTTTCCTCTGAGCACCTGGGGCTCGCTTGCCATGTAGGAGTTCCGACTAGAGCGCTTGCTTTGGGAGTCTCGTGTTGAGCATGCGAACAATGTGGCCCGCCCAACGGAGCTGGTCGAGTGTGGTCAATGCTTCAATGCTGGGGATGCTGGCCTGATCGAGAACACATAGTAGGTGACATAGGACATTTATACGTAAAGGGGGAAAGGCATGTAGTTTCAGGGGTAAATTGTCTCATATACGAGGGAAAGGGGATGAACATACGTCACTGTCCCCAGGGGGCTCGGCTTCCCTGACCGCTACCGCACCCACTTGTGCGCCCATGAGGGCGGATACTCGCTCTTCCACCTCCATGTGGGTGTGAAGGTCAGTCTCCCTTCCTCCAGTCTGCATTTATTGTCTCCTGTTGTGAGCGAGTTTCGCCTGCACTAACAAATAGAAGGTGTGAGTAAGTGTGCAGCTAATCGTCTGCCACATGTGCCTTGCAGAGTTGAATAGCTGCGACTGTATGGAAGTGCGCAGATGTCCATTTGACTCTCAGTAGCTGAACAGACTGGCTGTGTGAACGGTGGAATTTGGGGGCTACCAGTTAAGATTAAGGGTAAGGCTAATGTTTTACAAATGCATATAAAGAGTGAAAAGGTAGTAAGAGGAGGGGTGAGGCTGAGCAGGGACCAAGAAGGTGAGCTATGCATGGAGGCCCAGGGTATGGCTGCTGAACTGGGGTGGAACTTTGCAGCTCTCTTCAGCAACGAAGAGCATGGGCTGGTGCACATAGTGAAGGAGCAGTTACTGCACAGACTGTACATTGTGTGAGACAGTGAGGTTCACATTATGACATTGTAAGGTTAATAGAAAGGGTACTCACCCTGACAACCCGAGTGAGGTCGTTCAATTTCTTGCGACATTGTGTCGCAGTTCTGAGCACTGTGCGTCTCGCTGACACGTGCTGTGCCACCTCCCTCCACAAACGCCGAAAAACTCTAGGCGGCAGCCTCCTGCCACTCTCAGGCTGCAGGACATCCCTTCGCCTTCATCGAAGCCTCCAGGGCTACGTTGGAAAAGCAGTGGGCATGCTGGCGAGCTGCACCCTCAGCCATGTTGCCGCTCTGACCAGACTGCGATGGTGAAACTGCGCCTGCACAGAGTCATTATACACCCACTTTAGGAAGAGCCTGGCACTGGAATGTCTAATGAGCATCGCCTCATCCACATTCGCTCTGAGAAATTATGGCAACGTTTTCCCTCTCACGGCTCTAACAGAATTGTGCAACGACTGATTTATCGATCCATTTCCCAATGGGGCGCTGTAATCTAATTACACGGTAGACGGTGTTAAATTTCACAAGGCGCTGAAGTTACCGACCAGCTGGGATTACTGCCTCAAAATGGGTGACACCGAAGTTCTAGCCCTGTGCCTCTTAAAAACATTCAAAATAAATTGTACCTCAATTTTTGACATTTGAAACTATTTGAAGAAAAGGTATTGATCAGAAAATTGAAGAAGCTGAAGAAAAGTGTTACATCAGTACAGCTGACTGAACGTACTGATGGATCCTGGGAGAATACGCACAGTTACTGTCACAGGTCTGCGCAAAAATATTAATCCAAGCCCAAGCTTTGGGAGAGACTGAAGCTTTCAAAAGCCAATTCAATAGTTGCATTTAATCTTCTTACTGTGAAATATATATTAATGTGTCTAATCCCTTATTTTAGACATTAAAGATTTATTGTTACTGGAGGGAAAAATGGTAACTGAAAACATTTCAGAAATCACTTTTGAGAACATTGTGGGAACCCAATGTCCAGATTGTAGAGCGGCCTGATTATGCAGAGTGATGAGTTTTAACTACGTCAAAACCCATAATAAATGTAGGCAATGGCATTGATAATATAAAAAGTTGACACAAAAAGTGTCACAAAATGTTACAACAGGAAGTTATGTGGCGCAGATAGGAAGTGTGGGCAGATGTATTTTAATATACTGTGTATATCGATAAATTTTGATGTACTTGTGCAATATCATAAACCACTTACTAGCACACAACTGATTCTGCAGTTTGTTGCATGATATAAGGGGCAGGCTTAAAGGACCAACTGGTCTTATTCTGCCCATTATTTTCATATTTTTTTATGCGTTCATGGATGTGGGCGTCGCTGGAAAGGCCAACATTTACTGCCCAATGCTAATTGCCCTTGAGTAGGTGGTGTTGAGCCGCCTTCTTAAATCGCTGTAGTCCATGTGGTGAAGGTACTCCCACAGTGCTGTTTGGGAGGAAGCTCCAGGATGTTGACCCAGCAACTATGAAGGAATGGCGATATAATTCCAAGTTCAGGATGGTGTGTGATGTGGAGGGGAACTTGGAGGTGATGGTGTTCTCATGCGCCTATTGCCCTTGTCCCGGGTTTGGGAGGTGCTGTCAAAGAAGCCTTGGCGAATTGCTGCAATGCATCTTGTAGATGGTACACACTGCAGCCACAGTACCCCAGTGGTGGAGGGAGTGAATATTTAAGGAGGCGGATGGGATGCCAATCAAGTGGGCTGCTTTGTCTTGGATGGTGTTGAGCTTCTTGACTCTTGTTGGAGCAACACTCACCCAGGCAAATGGAAAGTATTCAGTCACACTCTTGGCTTGTGCCTCGTAGATGGTGGAAAGGCTTTGTGGAGTCAGGAGGTGAGTCACTCCCTGCAGAATACCCAACCTCTGACCTGCTCTTGTAGCCACAGCATTTATGTGGCTGGTCCAGTTAAGTTTCTGAATGTTCATATAGTCCAGAAATTACTGAATAAAGTTACTCATTAGATGCATTGAATTATAGTCCCAAAAATGTTAATAGCAGAAGGAAAAAAATCTAATTTGTGCATAAAAACTAAATGGATATTTGTAACTTAACAGATCGAAAACAAACCTGATTGCATATGGCTTTAAAGATGAAAATTTGCAATTATTGCCTGGAACACACGTGTCACTTCTGTGCAAACAATGCATGCAGGAAGTCAATCCAGCCTGATTATAGTGCCCATTCTCACTGGGAATATTTATATCAGAGTTATGTGATGATTACTTTAATGCGGACTAATCTTAGTGCTTTGCCGACTAGATGCCCAAATTTTGTGTTGTAATCATGCAGCCAGGTTTAATCACGGCCTAGTCACCGAGATTGAAAGGCAAACTTCTCAATGCAACTTGTCAACAAGAACTGACTGCTTCTGTTTGCAGGGTGTTGACAGGAGCCAGGATGTTTCATTGTATCAATGCTCGTAGTCAACTCCGCCATCTTTAGTTTAGGCAGTTAAGGTTCCGACTGTTATTTTTATAATGCTATGGTTTTACTATGCTCCTTTTGCTCAGAGGAAACAGAGTGTGTTGATCTCTTCTAAAGACCACAGAGTTCCAAAGATCAAATGATGGTAGTTGCTACCATTCTCGTTAGCGTACATGAAAGATTAAACCACTCTATATATAATACAGTTTGAGTCTAACAAAAGGTTAAGTGCAAGAATGCAATGCAGCATTCCATCTGTATATCTGCAGCAATTAGCTAACATTCCCTGAGCCTGCTCAAAATTACTTGGGGACACTGCGCAGGAGGGATGAAATACTGTACTTTTACTGTAATAAAAACTTTGTGAATTAACTACAGGGCAGGCAATGTCCTTTTCTCCAATTATAGTTAGGCTTCAAAACTAGATAACGTGATGTTAACTTCATTTCCTTAAAATTACTCACTTACAAGGATATAAAAAAATGCGCGACAAGAAAAAATATCGGGGGAATTTTAATCCTCCACGACAGGTGGGAGAGGAGAGTTAAAATTTCAAAAATCTGAAAGCTGATCCCGACCCCCTTCGAACAGGCCCACTTCAGTTTAAACAGAGACGGGCGGGTGTCGGGGGGGTCGGGACGGGCGATGAAGCTGCTCTCAAGAGGCAGGTCAGTTATTTAAATGTGTCAATGAAGGCTGTGTGCCTCAGATATTAGCATCAAGCAAGCACAATTTCATGACACTTAAAACTGAAAACTTGGAAAAAAAGATCTACTACATGCAGAAATTCGACATAATTACATTCTCACAAATTATTGCCCTGTTTAATATGAACACAGAAAATAAATTTACAAAATTCTAAAATATCAGTTCACAATCAGCATTTGGTTTTAGTTTTGGTAAGTTGCCAGCATCATAGAGCTCATTTGGAGCTAATGCCAGCGGGCCAGGTTTCCCAGGGCTCAGGAAACCTTGCAGCTGGAGGGAGGCACAAAAGGCTGGATCCAGGAGGTAAGTGTCTTTCTAGCACTGCTTGTGGGCCAGGAGGTGCATTACTGCTCCCCTCCCCTCTTCCCAGCACCCAAACTAACCTACTTTCCCACCACCCCCCACCCCCAGCGATGTCTTGAACACCACCCTCCACTCCGACTCCTCCTTCCCTCCTTCCAGCCCGATAGCCAGCGATCCTCCCAATCTGGCTGGCCACCAAATGGAGAAAAAACATTCACACGAGGTCCTGCCGTTAAATTCTGCTGGACCTCCGCATTACCCGCATCTCCGGGACGCCTTGGGGAAGGAAGCCTTGGGCCAATTTGCAGGTGAGAGGGTGGGGGGGGAATCCAAAATGACAGCAGTTCAGACTAGTTTTGTGGTGTCCAGAGGGGCACCCCTGCTCAACCCGGTCACACAATAATAGAGTAAAACTTATCATTGGGCACCTCCTCTGATACTGGGCAAAATGTGCAAACAGGATCTATGTATGTCATGGGACCCCGATTTGTATTTTAAAAGGGCCTACTGCTTGACTCAGTTGTGTGCTCCAACCGCTCAGTAGTACGCCCAGGAGAAGATTGCAGTGGCTACATTGGCGGGAAGAATGGAGCAGTATGTCATTCGCCACCATTTTTGGGCACAAGTACCTTGTTTCCTGCGAGCAGAAGACCTCAAAATCTCCCCCTCCCCCCTCCCCGCCCCCCCCCCCCCAACCACCTCACCACCAATTACATCACATTATCTATGTCTTTCACCATGTTAAGGACCTGGATGGTGTGTCTTTTAAATTTTATTTTCTCCATTGGAACAAATACAAATGCATTGGCTTATTGTAATTATTGTTGTTTCTTATTTATATAAATGACCTGGATGCAGATTTGGAGACAATACTATAATAAGGAGCGTAACAGTGACAGAGGATGCAGTTACTGATTTGCAGAGGATTTCTGTTGTGGATTTGGACAGACAAATGGCAGATAAAATTGCTAAGTATCGTGAACCGGACAAAAAATTTGCAATATTAAGTATACAATGAAGAAAACAGAATTAGTGCAGGGAGACTTAGAAAATGACTTTCTAGTTACAGTCACTTTTATTGCCAAACAATGTGAAGAGGCAATTAAATTACATAGAAAAAGCAGTGGATTATCTATTTACAGAAATATACTGGAACACAGATCATGCGGGGAGAACAGGACACACTCTTGACCACTAAGCTTCAAGGGGAACATTCCTATATTGGAGAGGGTAAAGAAGAGCAAAGTGAATGTTCTCAAGTGTAAAGAGGATAAATCATAAAGGAAGATTAGGCCGTATAGCTTAGAGAGAAGGTTACAAAGGATTACATTGAGCTAGATATAGAAAGAGGAAGAAAAAGCTTGCATTTATACATTGGTAGTCTGTTGTATCCAACAAAGACGTTGATGTGCTCATCATCCAAGGCATGTGACTTCAAGTGGCTGTATAGGCCAATTCTGGATGCATATAGTCTCTTGCACGTCGGACAAGGGAAGTTCGATGTGCCTGATGCTGACAGTACTGCCACCTGATGTCGTCTATCTCTTGTGTCCCGCAGGCGTTGACATCGGCTTTCTTTGAAGGTCTAGCAGGCAGTCCTCGTGAGGGTTCGCCACTGGATTTTATTAGCTGCTGTATTCTCGAGGTCCTTTGGTCAGATGCCACAGTTAGCCTTGATGCAATCTTTGTAGCGCTTGCGGGGGCGCCCCTGGTGTCTTCGACCTTCACAGAGCTCGCCGTGAAGAAGCTGACGAGGGATCCTTGACTCATCCATGCGGATGACATGTCCAGCCCACCGGAACTGGGCTTGCATGATCATCACCTCAATGCTAGTTGATTGTGCTCTCTCTAGAACCTGAAAGTTTGACACCTGGTCTTGCCAGCGTATGTGGAGTATAGATCTGAGACTGCGCATATGGAAAACTTCCAACTTTTTGATGTGACGCCTGTAGGGTGTCCAGGTCTCACATCCATAAAGGAGAAATGAGAGAACGACTGCTCTATACACCAACAGTTTAGATGACAGTCGGATGTGGTGGTAACTCAACACCTTAGTGCGCAAGCGACCAAGTGCCTGGCTGGCTTTACAGATCCTTGCATCAATCTCCTTGTCCAAGGACCCGTCACTTGATATGGTGCTGCCAAGGTACTTGAAGCTGTCCACTGACTTTAGTTGTATACTGCTGATGAAGACTGTGGGAGCAGGTGCTGTGGTGCCAGGGGCAGGCTGATAGAGAACCTCGTTTTTTTTAAGGCTGATGGTTAGGCCAAATTATTCTGTTACCTCAGCAAATTTGCTGAGTATGAATTGTAGATCACTCTCCTTGTGTGCCATAAGGGCGCAGTCGTCAGCAAAGAGTGCCTCTAGGATGAATCGTTTCCGTACTTTGGTCTTTGCAGCAAGGTGGCGGAGGTCGAACAGTGAACCATCTAATCGATATTTCAGGTAGACCCCAAACTCCAAGTCTTTTGTGGCATTGTTTAAGACGCAGGTAAAGAATAGGTTGAACAGAACTGGAGCGAATACACAACCTTGTTTCACTCCATTTATATAGCATATATTCATTTCACATACAATTACGTACTTTAAAGTCCATTCATGTTATTATATATTTTGCATACAGTAAGATCCCGCAAACAGTAATAAGATGAATGTTTGGTAGTTGTGGTGGAAGTAAGAATGTTGGCTAAGGCACTAAGAGATTGCCTTAATCTTCAATGTCCACTTGAACCACTGGAATGGGAAGATGAGGCATCAATTTAATGTCTCATCCAGCAATTAGCACCACCAACAGTGCAACACTGATTTATATAATTACGTTTTGCATCTAGCTCATGTTGTATTCTCACACCTTTGAAAGATGTTGTACCTGGTAGTGTGGCCTCAGAAGTGTCACACCATATGGCAGCACAGGTCCAAAGCATGTCGAGCAAGAAATTATCAACGGCTCAAATAATCGCCTCTCTGTCCATACCAATAAAATATTCGATTGTCTAAATATGGCTGTCCCTTAATGGCACTAATTACTGACACAAAAGTGCCCGTGCCCACTAAAGCAGATCAACTCGTGTGCCAGGGATTCATACAAGTCACCCACTCACCCAGGTCCCACTGGCAAAAAGACAGAAATTTCTACCCTGTGATTTATATCCAACGTGTTGGCCGATGCATGGAGAATTTACCCAAATGAGTTAAAGTCAACATCTCAAGTGGAATATAATTCCTATCCCAAGGATATTTATCATTTATTTTTTTCATATCACATGCTAGATAAACAGTAAAAATTACAGCAAATCATCTGAAGTGCAAATTATATTGAAATGTGACTTATGGAATGATTCCAGTGACTTCATTGTAAATGATTACTTCCACCATGTGTAGTCCATTTTCATTTTATCATTTACATACAATACAAATATTCCCAGGACTTTATAAAAATAGCATCATCACGTGATGCAAACTGCATTCTATAATATAATTTATTTAAGCATTTTGAATAGTGTATTGCATCTTATGGATAGTATCTTATTTGCATGCTGTGCATTCAATAAAAAGGCAAATATTAATGTTATAAATAGCATTTGAACATAAGAACATAGAAATCGGAGCAGGAGTATGCCTTTCGGATTCGAGCCTGCTCCGGCATTCAATAGGATCCTGGCTGATCCTGTACCTTAATTCCACATTCCATAACTATCCCCATAATCTCTTGATTCCCTTAGTATCCAAAACTGTATCAATCTCAGTCTTGAACATACTCAACGACTGAGCATCCACAGCCCTTTGGGGCAGAGAATTCCAAAAGATTCACAATTCTTTGAGTGAAGAAATATGTCCTCATCTCAGTCCTAAATGACCGACCCCTTATTCTGAGACTGTGACCTTGGTCCTAGACTCCCCAGCCAGGAGAAATATCCTCCCAGCATCTATCCTGTCAAGCCCTTTAAGAATTTTATATGTTTCAATGAGATTAAAATAGCATTTGCATCAGTAAAGCTTTGCAGTATAATACCTGCCGTAAGCCTGTCACTACTTTTAACCAAATGGTATTTATCAGCTTCAAATAACAATTTGAAGTATCTTCTTTAATGAAGCTTAACTTTTTGATCTGGTCTTCGTCCATCATATTTTACAACGTTAGAAAGGGAGCTTTTTGTTCAAAGTTGTGCTTCATTTATGATACTGATTGAATTGGATCATATGTCCAAAACAATATTATATAGGGAAATTGGAGAAAATTTATAGATGAGAAAAATGTAAAATCTATCCCAAATGGTTCCTCAAAAAGTGTCCTGGTTAAATACTTTGACATCTTTATTGCCCATGTTTCAGCCTTCCGGGGGACAACACTTCAGGCTGGATTTTTGGGTTTTTGCGATTTTGCTTGTTTTTGGGCACAAATCGCGTAAAAAATTTTTTTTTTTTTGCGTCGGGTTAGCGTTAGCGCTAGAGCGCGCAACTTTTGCCAAATGGCAATGAGCATTAGCGTTATCGCTAACTCCGGCATTGCACAAGAGATTTTGTGCGGCGGAGCCGAAGGTTCCACCAGCGGAAAAAAAAATTGGCCCTTCTGCGCATGTGCAAAATTTAATTTTTGTTTCTTCTTCCCGCACTGGTGGTCAGCTGTCCAATCGCAAACACTAATGCAGGCAGAGAGCGCATGCACATTACACCTGAGGCTAAATCAGCCATTTTACTTTTGAGTTCGATGATGGAGCAGCATAGAGAATTGGAGAAAGATAGGCAATGGGCCAGGAGGTTTACTTTGGAGGGGAATGAGGCACTGGTCACTGCTGTGGAGAGCAGATGGGGAGATCTACGTAGATGCGGGGGGAGAAGCAGACCCCTCCCAACAATATTTAGAAGAATCTGGGGTGGGGGGGGGAGATCACTGAGGAAGTCTCTGCATCAGGAAATATGGCACAGACAGCCGACCAATGTAGAAAAAAAAAATTATGATCTCACAAGGGTCATCAGAATGAGTACCATTTTCATTCATGCACTCCTTCATTACTGAAATTATTAATCTGACACACTATTTGTTCTGATACTGTTGCTGGATCTCAGCTCTCTATGCGTTGCCTCCTAAAATGCATGGCACATAGGTAGGCTTAGTTTGGCACCCTATTTGCCATGAATGATCTTTACACATTATTAAGAGTGCTTTCTGAGATCTCATAAGATGTTTCCGCACTTCAATGTCCTCCTGATGAACCATGTGCAACTTCCAAGGCAATTAAACAGAGGACTGTACTACATTCACACAGTATGGTATGTGCTTTGGTGGCTATCTGTGTGTGCCACAAGAGCAGATGGACCCTCTGGTAAACATTCCAATTTTCATCTTCACAGGCAAAGAAGTCGCACAATAGGCGGGAGCAGCGGTGCACAGACAGTGGTCGGGCTCGCACCCTGCCACTCATGTACGTGGAGGAGCGAGTGGCAGGCCTCATCGGCGCCGACGGTCGGGCAACTGCCCGCGGGGGTGCTGACCCCCGACTGGAAAGTTCTGGTAAGTCCTGCACACTCCCTGGGCTGGATTAGGGCAATGTGATGCAGTGTCTGTGGGCTAGGTTTGGGGCAATGCCAAGCAGTGTCTGTGGACTAGGGTTGGGGCAATGTGATGCAGTGTTTATGGACTACATATAATGGAGTAGCAGCAGTCCTTTAAATGAGCCTGTGTTATGTGACCTTCCCCATGTCACCCTGTCCCCGCCCCTGCTGCTAACCACTGGCCTGCTGCTTTCTACTTACAGATGAAGAGTCACAGGCACCGCATGCCTCCTATGAACCCTGCACATCAGGCCATCATGTGGTGGGCGGGGGAGAGGAGGAGGAGGAAGAGGAAAAGACAATTGACGAGCCGACTGTGGGGAGGGGGGGGGCAGATGTACTCCACAACTCTTTTGCCACTGGGAAACATGTCCTCCGGGGATGACCAAACATTCCCGGGCTTTGATATCTCCGAGGCTCCAGGGACTACTAGTGGCATACGGAAACGCACTTCTTGGGTCGAATCCCATATTCCGTCTCTCCGGAGGGTGAGTCGGCAAAGTCGGTCTGCTGATAGACAGGCAGACGTCCAACTAGACATCGTGGCACTGTCAAGGGAGAGCATCCAGCTCACCCGACAGCTACTCGAGGTATTGGGTAGGATTCCCGCAAGCATCGCGACACTCACTGCGACCATCACGGAGGTCGGGTCGCAGATTGTCCATGCGAGCCAAGAAACCTGCGAGCCTGTCAATGCGCACGCACGATTGATGGCCTCCAGTGACACTAGAGTCCCCAGTGTCACACCCAGACCCATCATCATCATCATAGGCAGTCCCTTGGAATCTAAAAGTGAATTCTTAGGTGGCTGTACAGTCCAATGTGGGAATTACAGTCTCTGTCACAGGTGCGACAGACAGTGGTTGAAGGAAAGAGTGGGCGGGAAGCCTGGTTTGCTGCACGCTCCTTCTGATGTCTGCGCTTGATTTCTGCATGCTCCCAGCGACGAGACTCGAGATGCTCAGCGCCCTCCCGGATGCTCTTCCTCCATTTTGGGTGGTCTTGGGCCAGGGATTCCCAGGTGCCAGTGGGGATGTTGCACTTTATCAAGGAAGCTATAAGGGTGTCATTGAAATGTTTCCTCTGCCCACCTGGGGCTCACTTGCTGTGTAGGAGTTTCGAGTAGAGCGCTTGCTGAGGAAATCTCGTGTCGAGCATGCGGACGATGTGGCCCGCCCAACGTAGCTGGCATATCACCTGTGACTGGCCTCACCGAGCAAGAGGCACGCTGCTCAGAAGCCTGGTCTTCCATACCCCGAGCTTCTCCAGTTGATCCCCATGGCGTCTCCAAGGTTTCGGCCCCCCCCACCCCCAATATCAGCAGGACTCTGGCCAACTTGCTGCACGAACTGGTGCCATTTAGGGAAGGGGGAGCAAGCGAGGGAGGGGGCTGGGGTCAGGTGGGGGGGGGGGCGAACACCCATTCTAAAAGACATTGGGGTAGGGGTTTTTGTGTTGTTCTTTTTGTTGTTCTTGTTGTTGTTGTTTAATTAGTTTTAAAAGTTTTCAAATTATCTTAATGTTAAGTTATCAAAGTTTTCAATGTTTATTAAAGTTTGTTTTAAAGTTTACAATGTTTACATTTTTGAGAAAATCTGTTCTTTACCTTAACCATTCCTGTGTAGTGTCTCATTTGCAGAATAAGAGGGGGAATAGTCAACATGGTGGGATAGAGTGGCCAGGCAACGGTCAAATGTGCTGCTCACTCTTCAAGCAAAGCATTGAATTATCAGCTGCTGACGTAAGGCTTTTGCAGTGGCAGACTTTCCACGCGGCCTCACCTGACGTTGTGGTGGCGGTGGTGATGGCATGGGTTCCTCACCAGGCTCCTCTTCCTCATCCTCCCTCCCCCCTCCTCCTCCATCCCCCTCTCTCTTCAGTTGGTTCTACAATCCCCATTGGCAATTCCTGTCCCCTCATGATAGCCAAGTTGTGTAGCGTGCAGCACACACAATGAATTCAGAGACCTGCTGAGGGGAGTATTGTAGGCAGCCTCCAGAGTGGTCCAGGCATCGGAAGCGCTGCTTGAGCACTCCAATTGTCCGTTCGACGATGTTGTGTGTGGCTGCATAGCTCTCATTATAGAATGCTCGACTTCTGTCTGAGGGTTCCAGAGTGGGGTCATGAGTCAGGTGGCGAGGCCGTAACCTTTGTCCCCCAGCATCCAACCCTTGCTTTGTGGTTGACGCTGCAACAGGCCAGAGACACTGCTCTCATGCAAGATGAAAGCACCATGGATGTTCCCCGGATATTGGGCATTGACTGCCATGATGCGCTGAGTATGGTTGCAGACGATCTGAACGATCATAGACTGTAATCCCTTTCTGTTTCTGTAAACCTCTTGATTGTGTAAAGGTGCTTGCAGGGCAATGTGGGTACAGTCATAAATGCAAACCTACCCAGCCTACCAGCGGCAACAAGACTGCACTGCTCGTCGAGGTGAAGGTGAATGCGGCACTTGCCTTCTATGCCTCCGGCTCCTTTTAGGCATCAGCAGGGGACATATGCTCCATCTCCCAGCACACTACACATTACAGCATTCAGCAGGTGACCACTGCACTGTATACATGGAGAATGGACTTCATAAACTTCCCAATGACCAAGGAGGCTGAGAATGAGAGGGCTGTAAGTTTTGGGCGATTTGCTAACTTCCCCAAGGTTACGAGTGCCATCTCTGTCAGCACTTCTTTTCAGAAGCACAGCCTTCGAACGCAATGTGTCTCAGAAAGCTGCAGGTATGAGCGCTGATTCCTGTAAACTCGTTGGCGGTTAAGGTTGTAAGTGGTTTCCCTTAGGTGTTTTCAACTCACCCCCACGTTACAATTGTTCCAGACCTGGGAGTGATTACTGTACTGAGCAGATGAACGAGTCACCGACAAATACCTCGGTCTCAACTGTCAATGCTTTATTAAAGCTACCTCAACAAAACAAAACTACAAGTAAACAAAGTGACGATGTAGTATAATCCAATACCCTGGCGTGCCTAAATCGACCCTATCATGAGGTACCCAATGTCTAAACCCTCTGCTCAGATCCACAGTGTACCCCCGAATCTGTACCGACTGGCTGGGCGTACCCCTATGGTCCTCGCAGCAAAACCTCCCCACTAAAACCCTTCTAAGGCTTGGCTGGGAGAACACACGACACCTCCTCACACAGTGACTGTGATCTTAAAGATGCGTGGGCAGGGATGGTGCTCAGCGGTTCGTTGGCTTACTCGCTGCTTCTCCTGGTGAAAATGTGTCTCTTCTGGTTCTATACTGTCTATGATTTCTTCTCTCCGTCCCAGACAGAGTGCTCGCTCCTTGTAGAGGTGAAGCAAGCGAAAGCAAAAGAGAGAGAGCTAAGGCCATGTGGTCACCTTTTATATCCAAAGTCTGTTTGCCTTTTCTGGCCAAATAAAGTTTTTCTTTGTTTCGAGGATCCTGTTTGTTTGCTTCTTCTGGCCCAATAAAGTTTTCCTTGTTTCGAGGCTTCTGTCTGAGTGGCCCATGTGTATTCCAGTGATGGCTGGTAATGGGGTTTTGCTTTCAACCGGTCTGGGGCTTAATGGCTTTCTATTGTTCTGGTTTCCCACCTCTCGGGGTTATCTCATTCCAGGTAATGGCTCGATCACTGACCAGTTCACATTGCTTAACAATGGACCCTCCACCTGTGATGAGTTGCCTTCTCCTGGCCATCGAAACTTCCCAGACCACCCCCGCCCATCAGATGTGGATTTCAAGTACAACATGGAAAAGTACCTGGGCCCCTCCCACAACAGGCTGCCAGCTTTTTCTGCAGTGAGAAATATTAAAGCGCAATGTCCAGATATCCAACAATCCTTGGCGAGCCGATGCTTACAAGGCCTCCTCCTCATACATCTGCAATCTCTTTGATTATGTTCAAAATGTTCATCATAAGCCTTCTTGCAGCTCGACGCTGTATAAATATAGCAGCCAGGAATAATGACTGACATAGCATAGCCCCCATCTTTTAAAATGTCCTTAAATGTCCTTTACAACGAACTATAAACTGACAATTGTAAACTATAAACTATTAACTTCACTATCATAAATTCAACCTTCCTCTCCAAATCCTTTAGATACTGAATTAGTCAAGACAGCAATGGCCAACATGTAATTGGCTTATGTCCCAAGACAATGACAGCTGCTTTAGTGAACCTTCGAGAAATGGCACACGTATGGATGATGAGTGAGAACCAGCTGCACCTGGCCATGCCTTTCCCTACCCCTCCACTCACTTTCACTAGACGAAGAAAATGGAACATTACAAACGGGTCTGCAGATCATAAAGGTCTGAGGCTTAACCCATTTGCCTGCGCAAAGTTTGCTGATAGAAACATAGAAATTAGGTGCAGGAGCAGGCCACTCAGCCCTTTGAGCCTGCACCACCAGTCAATAAAATCATGGCTCATCATTCAACCTCAGTACCCCTTTCCTGCTTTCTCTCCATACCCCTTAATCCCTTTGGCCGTAAGGGCCATATCTAACTCCCTTTTGAATATATCTAACGAACTGGCCTCGACAACTTTCTGCGGTGGAGAATTCCATAGGTTAACCATTCTCTGAGTGAAGAAGTTTCTCCTCATCTCGGTCCTAAATGGCTTACCCCTTATTCTTAGACTGTGACCCCTGGTTCTGGAACTCGCCAGCAACGGGAACATTCTTCCTGCCTCTAACCTGTCCAATCCTGTCAGAATTTTATATGTTTCATCAGAGAAACATAAAAAATAGGTGCAGGAGTAGGCCATTCGGCCCTTCTAGCCTGCACCGCCATTCAATGAGTTCATGGCTGAACATGCAACTTCAGTACCCCATTCCTGCTTTCTCGCCATACCCCTTGATCCCCCTAGTAGTAAGGACTTCATCTAACTCCTTTTTGAATATATTTAGTGAATTGGCCTCAACAACTTTCTGTGGTAGAGAATTCCACAGGTTCACCACTCTCTGGGTGAAGAAGTTTCTCCTCATCTCGGTCCTAAATGGCTTGCCCCTTATCCTTAGACTGTGACCCCTGGTTCTGGACTTCCCCAACATTGGGAACATTCTTCCTGCATCTAACCTGTCTAAACCCATCAGAATTTTAAACGTTTCTATGAGGTCCCCTCTCATTCTTCTGAACTCCAGTGAATACAAGCCCAGTTGATCCAGTCTTTCTTGATAGGTCAGTCCCGCCATCCCGGGAATCAGTCTGGTGAACCTTCGCTGCACTCCCTCAATAGCAAGAATGTCCTTCCTCAGGTTAGGAGACCAAAACTGTACACAATACTCCAGGTGTGGCCTCACCAAGGCCCTGTACAACTGTAGCAACACCTCCCTGCCCCTGTACTCAAATCTCCTCGCTTTGAAGGCCAACATGCCATTTGCTTTCTTAACCGCCTGCTGTACCTGCATGCCAATCTTCAATGACTGATGTACCATGACACTCAGGTCTCGTTGCACCTCCCCTTTTCCTAATCTGTCACCATTCAGATAATAGTCTGTCTCTCTGTTTTTACCACCAAAGTGGATAACCTCACATTTATCTACATTTTTCCATGAGATCCCCTCTCATTCTTCTAAACTCCAGTGGATACAAGCCCAGTTGATCCAGTCTCTCCTCATATGTCAGTCCTGCCATCCCGGGAATCAATCTGGTGAACCTTTGCTGTACTCCCTCAATAGCAAGAACGTCCTTCCTCAGATTAGGAGACCAAAACTGAACACAATATTCCAGGTGCGGCCTCACCAAGGCTCTGTACAATTGCAGTAAGACCTTCCTGCTCCTATACTCAAATTCTCTAGCTATGAAGGCCAACATGCCATTTGCCTTCTTCACCGCCTGCTGTACCTGCATGCCAAACTTCAATGACTGATGTACCATGACACCCAGGTTTCGTTGCACCTCCCCTTTTCCTAATCTGTCACCATTCAAATAATATTCTGTCTTCCTGTTTTTGCCACCAAAGTGGATAACCTCACATTTATCCACATTATACTGCATCTGCCATGCATTTGCCCACTCACCTAACCTGTCCAAGTCACCCTGCAGCCTCTTAGCATCCTCCTTGCAGCTCACACCGCCACCCAGCTTAGTGTCATCTGCAAACTTGGAGATATTACATTCAATTCCTTCATCTAAATTATTGATGTATATTGTAAATAGCTGGGGTCCCAGCACTGAACCCTGCAGCACACCACTGGTCACTGCCTGCCATTCTGAAAAGGACCCGTTTATTCTGACACTCTGCTTCCTGTCTGCCAACCAGTCCATGTCAATACATTACCCCCAATACTATGTGCTTTAATTTTGCACAATAATCTCTTGTGTGGGACCTTGTCAAAAGCCTTTTGAAAGTCCAAATACACCACATTTACTGGTTCTCCCTTATCCACTCTACTAATTGCATCCTCAAAAAATTCGAGAAGATTTGTCAAGCATGATTTCCCTTTCATAAATCCATGCTGACTTGGACCGATCCTGTCACTACTTTCCAAATGCGCTGCTATTTCATCTTTAACAATTGATTCCAACATTTTCCCCACCACCGATGTCAAGCTAATTCCTTGTTTTCTCTCTCCCTCCTTTTTTAAAAAGTGGTGTTACATTAGCTACCCCCCAGTCCATAGGAACTGATCCAGATCAATAGAATGTTGGAAAATGATCACCAATGCATCCACTATTTCTAGGGCCACTTCCTTAAGTATTCTGGGATGCAGCCTAGCAGGCCCCGGGGATTTATTGGCCTTCAAACTCATCAATTTCCCTGACCCAATTTCCTGACTAAAAAGGATTTCCTTCAGTTCCTCCTTTTCGTGAGACCCTCGAACCCCTAGTATTTCTGGAAGGTTATTTGTGTCTTCCTTAATGAAGACAGATTCAAAGCATTTGTTGAATTGGTCTGCCATTTCTTTGTTCCCCATTATAAATTCACCTGATTCTGACTGCAAAGGACCTACGTTGGTCTTCACTAATCTTTGTCTCTTCACATATCTATAGAAGCTTTTGCAGTCAGTTTTTATGTTCCCTGCAAGCTTCCTCTCATACTTTATTTCCCCCCTCCTAATTAGACCCTTTGTCCTCCTCTGCTGAATTCTAAAGTTCTCCCAGTCCTCAGGTTCACTGCTTTTTCTGGCCAATTTATATGCTTCTTCCTTGGATTTAACACTATCCCTAATTTCCCTTGTTATCCACGGTTGAGCTACCTTCGCCTTTTTATTTTTACTCCAGACAGGAATGTACAATTGTTGAAGTTCATCCATGTAATCTATAAATGTCTGCCATTGCCTATCCACTGTCAACCCTTTGAGTATCATTTCCCAGTCTATCCTAGCCAATTCACATCTCATACCATCGAAGTTACCTTTCCTTAAGTTCAGGACCCTAGTCCTTGAATTAACACTGTCACTCTCTATCTTAATAACGAATTCTACCATATTATGGTCACTCTTCCCCAGGGGGCCTCGCACAACAAGATTGCTAATTAGTCCTCTCTCATTACACAACACCCAGTCTAGGATGGCCAGCTCTCTAGTTGGTTCTTCGACATATTGGTCTAGAAAGCCATTACTAATACACTCCAGGAAATCCTGCTCCACCGCATTGCTACCAGCTTGGTTAGCCCAATCTATCTGTAGATTAACGTCGCCCATGATAACTGCTGTACCTTTATTGCACGCATCCCTGATTTCTTGTTTGATGCCATCTCAACCTCACTACTACTGTTTCGTAGTCTGTACACAACTCCCACTAGCGTTTTCTGCCCCTTGGTATTCCGCAGCTCTACCCATAGATTCCACATCATCCAAGCTAATGTCCTTTCTTACTATTGTGTTAATTTCCTTTTTAACCAGCAGTGCTACCCCATCTCCTTTTCCTTTCTGTCTATCTTTGATGAATATTGAATACCCCTGGACGTTGAGTTCCCAGCCTTGGTCACCCTGGAGCCATGTCTCCATAATCATTAATAGCTGTCTGCGCAGTCAATTCATCCACCTTGTTACGAATTCTGCTCGCATTGAGGCACAGAGCCTTCAGGCTTGTCTTTTTAACAGTCTTTGTGCCTTTAGAATTTTGCTGTAATGTGGCCCTTTTTGATTTTTGCCTTGGGTTTCTCTACCCCCACTTTTACTATTCTCCTTTCTATTTTTTGCTTCTGCCCCCATTTTATTTCCCTCTGTCTCCCTGCATAGGTTCCCATCCCCCTGCCATATTAGTTTAACCCCTCCCCAACAGCACTAGCAAACACTGCCCCTCGGACATTGGTTCCAGTCCTGCGGGTGCAGACCGTCTGGTTTGTACTGGTCCCACCTCCCCCAAAACTGGTTCCAATTCCCAGGAATTTGAATCCCTCCCTCTTGCACCACTCCTCAAGCCTTGTAT
Organism: Pristiophorus japonicus; assembly: GCF_044704955.1. Taxonomy (NCBI): domain Eukaryota; kingdom Metazoa; phylum Chordata; class Chondrichthyes; family Pristiophoridae; genus Pristiophorus; species Pristiophorus japonicus. The sequence continues at coordinate 109,290,296 of NC_091982.1, forward strand.
TCATCTTAGCTATCCTGCTATTTCTACTCTGACTAACACGTGGCACTGGTAGCAATCCTGAGATTACTACCTTTGAGGTCCTACTTTTTAATTTAACCCCTAGCTCCCTAAATTCAGCTTGTCGGACCTCATCCCACCATTTATCTATATCGTTGGCACCACGACAACTGGCTGTTCACCCTCCCCCTCCAGAATGCCCTGCAGCCGCTCCGAGACATCCTTGACTCTTGCACCTGGGAGGCAACATACCATCCTGGAGTCTCGGTTGTGAGCGGAGAAACGCCTATCTATCCCCCTTACAATAGAATCCCCTACCACTATAGCTCTCCCACTCTATTTCCTGCCCTCCTGTGCAGCAGAGCCAACCATGGTGCCATGAACTTGGCTGCTGCTGCCTTCCCCTGGTGAGCCATCTCCCCCAGCAATATCCAAAGCTGTATATCTGTTTTGGAGAGAGATGACCGCAGGGGACTCCTGCACTGCCTTCCTACGCCTGCTCTGCCTGATGGTCACCCATCCCCTATCTGCCTTTGTAACCTTTACCTGCGATGTGAACAACCCACTGAATGTGTTATCCACAACATGCTCAGCATTGCGCATGCTCCAGAGTAATCTATCCGCAGCTCCAGTGCCGTCATGCGGTCTAACAGGAGCTGCAGCTGGATAAATTTCCTGCACACATAGTCGTCAGGGGCACTGGAAACGTCCCTGATTTCCCACATGGTACAGGAGGAGCATGACACGGGTCTGGGCTCTACTGCCATGACTTAACCCTTAAAATAACCTAATTTGGCAACAATGCCAAAGGTTTCTTACTGACAAGATAAGGAAAAAAGAAAAACTACTCCCCAATCAACCAGCCAATCATTTACCCTCTTGGCTGTGATACTTCGTTTTCTTTTCCTCCCAGGTCGGGGAGTCAGCACTGGTGGGGAAAACAAGACAAAGCAACACCTCCCGCTCCCACTTGCCCGAGTTCTCCCACTTACCAAACTCTTACCTTTGCACTCTGAGCTGCTGCTGTACTCCGTGCAGATCTGCACAAAGCCCTCTTTTTTTATAATCTCGGCCAGGACAGTGGTGAGCCATTATTGGCCTCGAAGAGAAGAAAATAGCCCAGTAATGCCAATGAACTGTTTGACAGAGTGATCCATAAACACAAGAAAAAGTTTGGTCAGAACAGAAAATGTAACAACATATTAGTCATGAAAGCAAGGTAAAAAGTGACATTATCTATTCCTTCCAAATTACAAGGATATACTCAGGTTTTGAGTTACAGAAAAAATGATCAGCACTGTAGTAAAGTTCTACATTTTTATTAACTTCAACAATTTTATGCCCTTACAAAACACCATTAAACTTATCCCTCCCCAATTTTCAAGATGGTGCCGTTAGCGTCGGGTGCGCCTTGGGTCTGACTGCTTTTTGCTGGTGGGTACTCGGTGGACACTAAATCGGAAGTTCCTCCCAGGGCGCCAGCGCAGTGGTACACGATGACTGATGTCATCCAAATGCTCAAAACATCGGGCGGGCGCTAAGTTTTAGCACCGCCGCAAAAACAATGCCAAAAGTTCTGCCCCCACGGAAATTTTATTCCATCATTTAACGGCAAAAAACTTGTTTTAGCGCTTCACCCAATCGCTAAAATGGTCGCAAACTCCTCAAAAATCCAGCCCTTACTTCCACAGTTAATAATTATAGAAGAAAAATGTATTGCTATCTGTAGCAATTAACTAGTTGTTTACACTTAGCAGAATTTGTTTGATGCAAAATATAAAAGTAAGTGATCAGTTCAGATGTTTTTACCACATTAGCCTTTGAAAATAACAAATCGGGTGATAGTGTTATCTGTCTCAGTGTATGGAATAACATATACTAACTAACACAGGTCGATAAACAAAATAATAAATGTCACTAATTGTTATGTATTTAACCCCTTTCAACCCGTATCACACTACCACCAGAGGGCCTACTTGTTGGAGTCCCAAGGGATCCCAGCATCCCTTGGGAGCACTGTATATAAGCAGGCCACCCACGAGGTACCTGCACTCTGGAGTCTTATTAAAGGAGCTAAGGTCACACTTGCTCATTGTTCACAGTACCCAGTTTCATCCTTTATTATGAGTGTATCAATTGGCGACGAGGTAACGAACAACTGCGCGAAAATTCAAAGAGCAGTTGGTATGTTCTCGAAAGGGGATGATTGGGAGGCTTTCATGGAGAGACTCGACTAATACTTTGTAGCCAACGAGCTGGAAGGGGACGAGAACGCTGCCAAACGAAGGGCGATCTTCCTTACTGTCTATGGGACAACAACCTATGGCCTCATGAAGAATCTTCTAGCTCCGGTAAAACCTACAAATAAATCCTATGAAGAATTATGTACGCTGCTCAGGGAGCACCTAAATCCTAAGGAAAGCATTTTGATGGCGAGATATCGGTTCTACACGTGTCAACGGTCGGAGGGTCAGAAAGTGGCGAGCTATGTCGCCGAACTAAGGCGCCTCACAGGACATTGCAAACTTGAGGGATTCCTTGAACAAATGCTCAGAGACTTTTTTGTACTGGGCATTGCTCTTGAGGTAATCCTTCGTAAACTGTTGACTGTTGAAACTCTGAATCTAAGCAAAACCATAACGATAGCCCAGGCATTTATGTCTACCAGCGATAACACCAAACAGATTTTGCAGAGTAAAGAGGTTTCGGCCAGTACTGTGCAAAAAGTAACGTCGTTTTCGAGCAACAATATACATGGCAGAACGGACGCACCGGCTGCTGCTGCATGACCTCAGATGACCCAGTGTCCGCAATCAATTGATAATGCGAGGCAGTTAACACCTTGTTGGCATTGTGGAGGTGATCATCGGGCCCATCAATGCCGCTTCAAGCACTATGCGTGCAACGGTTGCAGAACAATGGCACACCTCCAGCGAATGTTCAGGTGAGCTGCAAACCCTGCAAACCACCACATTGCAGAGGAAGATCGATCCACTGTGGATCAGGATGAATTGGAGACTCGTACCGAGGAGGTAGAGGTGTACGGGGTACACACATTCACCACGCAATGTCCACCAATAATGTGAAAGTTGAACTGAACGGAATTCCAGTATCTATGGAACTGGACACAGGTGCGAGTCAGTCCATAATGAGTAAAAATGCCTTCGACAGGCTGTGGTGCAACAAGGCACACAGGCCTAAGCTCAGCCCCAAACTAAGGACTTACACCAAGGAACTAATCCCTGTAATTGGCAGTGCAGAAGTCAAAGTCTCCTATGATGGAGCAGTACACGAACTCCCACTGTGGATTGTGCCAGAGGATGGCCCCACATGTTTGGCAGAAGCTGGCTGGTAAAAATCCGCTGGAACTGGGACGACATCCAAGCGCTTTCGTCCGTCGACGACGCCTCATGTGACCAGATTCTGAGCGGATTTCCATCGTTGTTCAAGCCAGGCATTGGAAGCTTCTCGGGGGCAAAAGTGCAGGTCCATTTGGTTCCCGGTACGTGACCCATTCACCACAAGGCACGGGCGGTACCTTATATGATGCGTGAGAAAGTGGAAATTGAGCTGGACAGGCTGCAGCGAGAAGGCATCATCGCGCCGGTGGAATTCAACGAGTGCCCAGTCCGATTGTCCCAGTACTTAAAGAGGACAGCACGGTCAGAATTTGTGGGGACTATAAAGTAATGATTAACCGTTTCTCGCTGCAGGACCAGTACCCGCTACCCAAGGCAGACGACCTATTTGCGACCCTGGCTGGAGGGAAGACGTTCACCAAGTTGGACCTGACCTCGGCCTACATGACACAGGAGCTGGAGGAGTCTTCGAAAGGCCTCACCTGCATCAACACGCACAAAGGTCTGTTCATCTACAATAGATGCCCGTTCGGATTTGGTTGGCCACGGCAATCTTCCAATGGAACATGGAGAGCCTGCTAAAGTCGGTTCCTCGCACCGTGGTTTTCCAGGACGACATACTCGTTACAGGTCGGGGCATCATTGAACGCTTGAAGAATCTGGAAGAGGTTCTTAGTCAGTTGGATCGCGTGGGACTCAGGATCGAAGTGTGTTTTCCTGGTGCTGGAGGTCGAGTTCTTGGGAAGAAGAATCGCAGCAGACCCACCGACACCAAGACGGAGGCCATCAAGAACGCACCGAGACCACAGAATGTGACGGAGCTGCGGTCGTTCCTGGGACTCCTTAACTATTTCGGTAATTTCCTACCTGGGCTAAGCATCCTGCTAGAACCCCTACATGTGCTATTGCGCAAGGGAGACGACTGGGTATGGGGGAATTTACAAGATGCTGCCTTTGAGAAAGCCAAAAATCTGTTGGCCTTTATATAACCCTTGTAAATGATTAGTGCTACCTTGTGATATGTCGTCATACCGGGTCGGGTGTGTGCTACAACAGGCTAACGAATCGGGGATTTTGCAACCGGTCACTTATACGTCCAGGAGTTTGTTCAAGGCAGAAAGGGCCTACAGTATGATTTTAAAAGGGGCTCTGGTGTGCGTTAGCGCGGTAAAAACAATGCACCAGCCTCAAGTTTGAGCTTAAAACTGACCACAAGCCGCTCATATCACTGTTCTCTGAGAGCAAAGGGATTAACGCCAATGCCTCTGCCCGCATCCAAAGATGAGCGCTCATGCTGTCGGCATACAACTATGTAATCCGCCGCAGATCGGGCACAGAGAACTGCGCTGATGCTCTCAGTCGGCTATAATTGCCCACCACCGGGGTGGAAATGGCACAGCCTCCGGATTTGCTCTTGGTAATGGATGCATTCGAAAACGAAAAGTCATCCGTTATGGCCCGCCAGATCAGGACCTGGACCAGCCAGGATCCTTTACTGTCCTTGGTAAAAAAAACTGTGTCCTCCATGAGAGCTGGTCCAGCGTCCCAGCGGAGATGCAGGAGGCGATTAAGCCATTCCACAGGCGCAAAGACGAAATGTCCCTGCAGGTGGACTGTCTGTTGTGGGGTAATCGCATGGTCTTGCCCAAGAAAGGCAGAGATACGTTCATTTGTGAACTGCACAGCACGCACCCAGGCATTGTAACGAAGAAAGCCATAGCCAGATCCCGTGTGTGGTGGCCCGGCATCGACTCAGATTTAAAGTCATGCATGCGCCAGTGCAGCACTTGCTCTCAGCAGAGCAATGCACCCAGAGAGGCACCGCTAAGTTTGTGGTCGTGGCCCTCCAAACTGTGGTCGAGGATCCACATGGACTATTTCTAGACAAAATGTTCTTGGTTGTCATGGATGCTCACTCAAAATGGATTGAATGTGCAATAATGTGTGAAAGCACATCCACGGCCACCATTGAAAGCCAACGAGCCATGTTTGCCACGCACGGCCTGCCTGATGTCCTAGTCAGCGACAATGGGCCGTGTTTCACCAGTGCTGAATTCATGGAATTCATGTCCCGCAATGGGATCAAGTACGGCACATCTGCCCTGTTCAAGCCCGCATCCAATGGCCAGGCAGAACGGGCAGTTCAGACCATCAAGCAAAGCCTGAAATGCATGTCGGAAGGCTCCCTGCAGACCCGACTATCCCATGTGCTGCTCAGCTACTGCACCAGACCCCACTCACTCAATGGGGCTCCCCCTGCCGAGCTGCTCATGAAAAGGGCACTCAAAACAAGGCTCTCTCTTGTCCACGCCGATCTCCATGATCACATGGAGGGCAGGCGGCATCAACAAAGTGTGTACCATGACCGCGCAAAATTGTCATGCAATATTGAAGTCAATGATCCTGTCTTTGTACTCAATTATGGACATGGTCCCAAATGGCTCGCTGGCACGGTCATAGCCAAAGAGGAGAGTAGAGTGTTTCAGATCAAATTGGCCAATGGACTAACGTGCAGAAAACATTTGGACCAAATCAAATTGCGGTTCACCAACAGCTATGAACAACCCGAAGAAGACACAACCAACTTTGACCCTCCAACACACACACAAGTGGCAACCGACATCATGGTTGACCACAAAGCCGAACTCACCATTCCCAACAGCCCGGCAAGGCTGGCTGCCCAGCAGCCCAGTGAAGAACTAACCAACTCACCCACACCCGCATTTGTACCGAGACGATCGACAAGGGAGTGAAAAGCCGCATATCGTCTCACTTTGTCAATAAGTGTACTATTAACTTTACGAGGGAGTGGCGTTATGTATTTAACACCTTGCAACCCGTGTCACAGTACCACCAGAGAGCCTACCTGTTGGAGTCCCAAGGGATCCCAGCATCCCTTGGAATCACTGTATAAAAGCAGGCCACCCACCTGCACTCTGGAGTCTTATTAAAGGAGCTAAGGTCACACTTGCTCATTGTTCACAGTACTCAGTTTCATCCTTTATTATGAGTGTATCACTAATCATATCAATTTCATTGCAAGGGCATCTGTAAGGAATATTTTTGTCAGTCTGTCATTTTATTTTTTCGTGTTGTTGGCAAGAACTTTCAGAGTATGACTTGGGAAATCATAATCATTCAAAGAATGTCATGAAATCAATCAAGACACACCAAGGTAGCTGAAAAGCCACTTGAACTTGGGTTATTTTTAAATTAGTTCTGCCTATATGGCCCTGAAATTCCGGTTGGAGGCTTTTTTCGGACGAACGCCTCCGGCCGGAAAATTTTTATGAATTTATCTGGTGGTCCCGGAGGCGCCTGGGATTCTGGTGGGGAGGCCTTCTCTTCCCGTGCTGCAGAGCGCACTCCCGTCTTCCAGGTTCCAATGCAGACGGTGCAATCAGGTACAGTATTCCACAGCATTCTCATTAATAGCAATGAGAACTCCATATCTATGAGTTCCCATAGCTTTTAATGAGAAAAAAAACACACTAAACACCATAATAAAAAATAAAAAACACATCTCACAGAATTAAAATGAACTGAAATTAAAGTTAATAAATGTCTCAGAAAAAAAATATATTTTTCTGATTTTTTTTTTAGTTTTGCAATTAGGGTTAAAAATAAAATTACCTTAGTGGGCAGGGTTTTTAACATTAAAATGTGCTTTTAAAATTTTATTTTTATAAGTTTTTGCATGGTTTAAAACTCTTACACTGGTAAAAGTAAGCTATGTGCCTACTTTTACTATGCACAAGAGTTTTCAGGACATTCCGCAATTTTGCCCATGTGAATGTCCTGGTTGTGGGGATATGGGCAATCTGTCAATCCAGAGCTTGTGCGCCGAAAACTGCCTTTTGCGATGCCTCCCCGGGTCCGTACACACTCCGTACGGACCCGGGGAGGCCAGAATTTCTGCCCCATTAATAAAATTGAAAAGAAATACTCCAAAAGTGATAGCAACAAAAGTGAAATACAACAAGGAAAAACAAGTACCATTGTGCCTTTATGAAGTCACAGTTAACAGGATAGAGAATTACAAAAGAAAATCCCAGCATGTGCTGTTCTGTGGAACTGTTGTTGTTCAAATTCTAAACTGAGATGCTGAGACTATCTAGAGCCTAACGAGTCACTGTGGGCCCAAGTTTCGAGCCGCGCCTAGAACGGCGCAGTCCCGACCTGGACGCCCGTTTTTCGCGCCACAAATTGCGCCTAAAAAAACCCTCCAGATTCTCCACCTCCCTGCAGGTCCTCTGGCCCTCGGCGCAGCACAGCAGGAGCTGTAGGGGGCGGAGCCAGGTCCCTGCGCTGAAAACAGTGCCGGGACCTCTGCACATGCGCGCTACAGTGGGCGCACATGTGCAGTAGCTCCAGGCGCCCAAAACTGTGTGGGAGGGGCCGAAGCACGCAGCCCCTAGCCCTGGCCGAATGGCCTCACTGGGGCTGCGTGCATAAGGCTCCTCCCACGGCTAGCTCCTGCTTCCTCCCGACCCGACTCGACTCCCGCTTCCCGCCCCCGGACCCGACACTGACCTGACTCCCGCTTCCCCCCCCCACCCCCCACCCCAGACCGGACCCGACACCGACCTGACTCCCACTTCCCCCCCGCCCCCGGACCTGACCCGACTCCCACACCCACCCCCCTGACCCCACCCCGGACCGGATCCGACACCGACCTGACTCCCGCTACCCCCCACCCCGGACCCGACCCGACACCGACCTGACTCCCACTTCCCCCCCGCCCCCGGACCTGACCCGACTCCCACACGCCACCCCCTGACCCCACCCCGGACCGGATCCAACACCGACCTGACTCCCGCTCCCCCCCACCCCGGACCCGACACCGACCTGACTCCCGCATCCCCCCCGCCCCCGATCCCGACCCGACTCCCGCTCGGGACCGGACCCGACACCGACCTGACTCCCGCTTCCCCCCTGCCCCCGGACCCGACCCGACTCCCGCTCCCCCTCCCCCCCACCCCTGCCTCCGGACCCGACACCGACCCGACTCCCGCTCCCCCCCCCCCCCCAGCCCCCGGATTGGATCCGACCTGACCTCCCTCCCCCCGACTTGACCTCCCTCTCCCCGACCCGAACCGAACCAACCTCCCTCCCACCACCCCCCCAACCCACGCTCCCCCCGACCGACCCAACACCACCTACCTGTAAATCTGGTGCTGGGGACGGGCCCTGCCCGAAGTCTCGGGCCCGGCCCGTTCAGCCTCCCTCCCCCTTCTCCTTCCCCCTTCTCCTTCCCCCCCAATCTCCTTACCCCCCATCTCCTTTCTCCCCCCCATCTCCCTCCCCATCTCCTTTCTCCCCCTTCTCCCCTCCTCCCCCATCCCTCCCCCCTCTCTCCCTCTACCCCCCTCCTCCCCCTCCCCTCATTGTCAGAAACACAGACACTGACAGACAGAGAATGAGAGACACACACAGACAGACAGAGAGATAGATAGAGACACTGACAGAGACACACTGGGGGAGACATCCCAGCACGCTGTTGGAGGGCTCCCGGTGCTGCAGTCGGTAAGTAGAAAATGTTTTATTTATTGATTTAAAAAAAAAAATTATTTCTTATTAATTTTTTTTGATTGATTTATTGGTTGATTTATTGATGTATTTATCATTTATTATTGATGATGGCTCTTTATTTGTAAAACTGAAGTGTTTAATGTTTGTAAACTTCCCTTTAAAACCCCCCCCCCCCCACCATTCCCTACGCCTGATTTGTAACCTACGCCTGATTTTCTAAAGTGTAGACAAGGTTTTTTCGAGCGTACAAAAATCTTCACTTACTCCATTCTAAGTTAGTTTGGAGTAAGTTTTCACTCACGAAACTTTGAAATCAAGCGTAAGTGGCCGGACACGCCCCCTTTTGAAAAGAAAATTCTGTTCCAAAGTGAAACTGTTCTAACTGACTAGAATTGGAGCAAACTAAATGACGAGAATTCCAATTTCTAAGGTACTCCGTTCTACACCAGTTGCTCCTAAAAATCTGGAGCAAATTATGTGGAAACTTGGGGCCTGTATGTTCATGTACAAACCTTGTGCAGATTATAGAAATTATTCTATTCTAACTATCATTAGCCTGGGTTAACACCTTTTGTTAAAATATAGCACAGAAGAATCTCAGAGTCTTTTAGCTGCGTTTGTTATGACAGGCCAAGAGGTCACAGCACCACCTCTGGAGTAGGCATGAATTACAGAAATTCTTGTAGTATTGCTTTTTAGAAGTTGCAGAATCACCTCTGGAATAATTTAGGATTTTATTAACCTCGGTGGGTCCATGGCGGGCATCGTTGGTGGCGGGTCCCAGCCATAGTGTAGAATGAATTTACCATCATTGGGCTTGTTAAGCCCGCCCAGCACGTTTCCCAGCCAATTAGAGGAAGCGGGTCTGGTGACATCATTTGATGGTGCATCATCAGCCAGTTTCCTTAAAGGGACTATGGCTAACTTTAATTTGACATTTGTGTTGTCAGTGTTCTACAGCATTGAGGTGCTGCAAACACTGACAAGCACTGCACAAAAGCACAGAGCTGCACCCAGGCTCTCCCATGACTCCCTCCATATATTTATAGAGGAAATCACAGCACGCAGGGAGATCCTCTTCGCTTCCCATAGGTGGAAGAGACCTCCCAGGAGACCAACACAGCTTGGTTGTACATTGCACAGGAGGGCACAAGCAGGGATGTCATCAGGAGGACCTACCTTGCAGTGGCGCAAACGTTTCAATGATCTCAGTAGATCACAGAACATAATGTACAAAGCCATACTCAACCTCATCCTGCTGGGCCTCTCATCACATCCCTATCATTCTGCCTTCCCTACCCCTGCATATCCTTTCTCACACCAACTTACCTTGCACTTCCACCCATCCTTCTCTATTGACATTATCACTTCACCATCTTACTAGCCATCCCTCACACTCGCCCTCATCCTAGTCCAATCATACCAACTAACACACAAGGTAGGCACTTGGATGTTTTATCCAATGTTCATGAAAAGTTTCTGTTAATATGCTGTCAAATATTGAAACCTATTTTCATTACTTTGTGTTCTTGGACAGGTTTGGAAGTGGCTCTGTGACTTGCAATGAATGGTGATACATAACAGTAGCCCCCCACCCCCCACCCCCGCCCAGCGCAATGGTGATGAGTGTGAAAGGAATGGCTTGGGCATTGCAGGGATGCTTTATGTTGCTGGTGCCAACCTGGCACATCATGTGGCAGCCAGGGTGTGCAGCATCAAATGAAGTTAATCTGGCTATGGTGAGGCCATCCCTGGCGTCCTAGACAGCAATGCGGTCGGGTGCTGATGCCCTCTGTCCTGTACAGCATCAGTTGATTGTGGAGAAGGTTGGTGTTGTTGTTGGTGATGCTGGTGTGCCTGGTGATGTTGATGTTCTGGCTGATCGCGGTGGGATTCTGAGGACCAAGGTGAGAGAGCATAAAGAGCACCCATGCTGATGGAATAGATGGCAGGTGAAGTAGAGATGACAGAAGCGATCAGTTAATGGTGGGAGAGATAATGAGGTCAGACTGGATTGAGACTTGTGTTAAGTCTTGCAGCATTCTGAATCTGAAACAATGACCACTGACCTCCCGCCTCAGCTTCACAGACGAGGTCTAGGCACAGCGGGAAACCGGTAGGCAACCTGTCAAATTTTAAAAGCTAGGAAAGAAGTATTATAAGTGGCTGTAAGCAAGCCACTAATGATATTAATTGCCTCCCCCGCCACTGCATGTCGGGTCTACTCAGCGCTGGCAGATTTGACATTTGGTAGAGGTGCGTGGCGGCAGGTTGATAGCGAGGTCCCGACCCGCCACTGATCATGCCCGCTGACCCCCTGGAAAATTGCTCCCCATAGTGCTACTGCTACCATCATACCATCTATTATGTATGAAATTTCAGGTGGGGGGGGGGGTGGGCGGGGACTACGTGTGTTTCATTTGAAACTTCATGTGAACTTCGGTCCAATGAAAAAAAAACATTCTCGTGTTTGTAGGAACTGTTGGGCCTGTAGGTAGTGCTGTATTAGGAATTTTTGATGTTAAGCATGTCAAACTTTGTCTGTCATTAATTCATACAATATGCTACCATACACAGCAGCTTCGATTGTACAGGTATATATGTGATCAGTTTGTTGAATTGCGACAAGCTGTTTTTGTGATCTATATATACACACATACATATATATCTTTACATTATAGTTCACCCTTCTCTCATCAATTGTATTGCATTTTGTGTACATTCTTAAAACTTAATAGTTCTTTGTACATAAGAAATTAATGGGGCTAAAATTGCAGTTGGAGGCTTTCCACGGGCAATTGCCTCCGACCTGAAACATTTCTACGAAAGTATCTGGTGATCCGGAAGGAGCCTGCGATTCCGTTGGGGAGGCCTTCTCTTCCCGCGCTGCAAAGTGCGCTCCCATCCTCCAGGTTCCCACACAGAAGCTGCAGTCACGTGTGACTGCTCAGCCAATCAGGTACAGTATTCCACAGCTTTCTCATTAATAGCAATGAGAACTCCATGTCTACGAGTTCTCATTGCTATTAATGGGAAAAAAAACAAACACACTAAACACTTATAATAAAAAATAAAAAACACACCTCACATAATTAAAATTAAAGTTACTAAATATCTTATAGAAAAAAAATTCCGAGTTTTTAAAGTTTTTAAAATTATGGTTAAAAATAAAAATAACGTAGTAGGCAGGGTTTTTTTTAACAACAAAATGTGTTTTTTTAAATTTAATTTAATTATATTTGTGTATGTTTTCAAACACTTACGCCTGCACCTGCTTTTTCAGGCGCAAGAATTTTGAAGACATTTGCTGGGAAAGATATGGGTAAATACCGCAATCTTGCTCAAGCAAATGTCCTCGCTCCCGAGATGCAGATCATCTGTCAGAAAAGCCGGTTTTCAGCTCATGCACATTGTGCGCTGAAAACCGGCTTTTCTGATGTCTTCCCGGGTTCGTAGAAACTTCGCACGGACCCGAGGAGGCCGGGATTTACAGCCCAATTAAAAAGTAACTTTTATTTCCAATTTTATCCTGTTTTTTCCATTTTATTTGTGATTTAAATTGTACCTAGCCTCATTGTAAAGCCATGCTGAGTGAAAGTGAAAGATTAATTGTCGTACCAAGGATATAAATATTTTCATTTTTGCCCTGCTTTTGATGTTTAGAAATTAGTTTTGCATCTATTTTTTTGCAGTTCGTTTTGCAGATTGGTCCCTGTGTTTAAAGTTTTGTCTCACAATTAAAAAAAAATGTGTTTGTTATCCAAATCTTAATGTAATGGGCTTCTGAGGAGAAGAATTAATTTTTGCAGTTATCACCCTATGTTTAAAAGTCTGTCTTGTGGGGAGTTAAAATGGTGGCTGGCAGTTGCTAGACAGTTTCCATCGATGCTTTTTTGATGGTCTTTGGTGTTGTTTTCTTTGCTGCTTCCTTCCCCTCCACCTGTAAATAAATATGTATGCTTCCCAACCCAGAAAAAATAGGTAAATGCCTATGCCAGTGCCTTTGCCTCTGATGCAGTCCCATCCTTCTCTGGCCACTGGCACGCTTCAGGCCTCTTGCCAGTAAAATATCCTGGGACATTGGTCTGTATGATGAATGCTCTGCACCCTCGCATCCTCCACCCACAACTCAAACTGAACACACTGACTCAACGTGAGCATTCCACACCCACAGCTCAAATGTTCTTTTCATTTCCTGGCCGTGTCTGCCAGTTAGCAGATAGGCAAACATTTAACCCGTCGAGAAGATGCTGCGAATAACCGCTCTGTGATAGGGGCACTGGAAATGCTAAGAACCTTGGAGGGAGAGCGCCCCTTGCAATGGAAGAATCCAAAGTAAATTGCTGCTTTCTTTGCCAAACTGATACTACCAGATAGCACCAGTTGTTGGACCACAATATTCAAAGCGACTGGTCCCCTTCGTTTTGCTGGGCCAGCATTGATCTTTGAGTCGTGGTCGACAGCTGCCACTTTGTGGCCTTCAGTCCCATTAATTATTTCCTCCTCAATCTGCAGCAGTTGTGAATTTGTATACTATTCATCTCAGCAGTAGATTTTTTCTTATCTATCCTTTTCTAGGCTCCCCCCTTCTTCTTTTCTTTGTCCTTCCCGCTCTCTCCCGATCCCCCTCATCTTCCCCTCGTCCCCATAAACTCTATTCTCCAAACTCATGCTCTGTCCTGCCCCCTTCTTTGCCACTCCCCATCCCTCTGCCCCACTCCCTTCTCCTCCTGACGCCCTTCCACCCTTGGCCAGGCTTACTATGCTGATGTCACTGGTTCCAGCAGTGTAGCTATTTGCTCATGGTACAGCCCTGATCCGTCATCCTGAGCAGCCTAGGACCCTTTGGGCTGGATTGCGCCTCTGTTCGCACCCCGGAGGGACGGTAAAGGGTGTCAAAATGTTTACCACCCGGGAAAATTGGTGCCGGTTTTGCGGTGGCGCAAAAAGCTACCGCCTCTGTTGTGTATCTGTAAAGCATGCACTCCCATTTTCCGCCACCAGGGAGCTCATCCCCTGAAGTCCCAAGGGATCCCAGCATCCCTTGGGAGCACTGTATATAAGCCGGCCCCCTAAGGCCTGTTCCTCACTCTGGAATGTCTTATTTTAAGACTGAGGTCACTGTTACTTTAACCTCCCTGTTTGCAGTCTCATCTGTGTTAGGAACACAATAACTGGTGACGAGAATACAAACCCAACGCAAAGATGCAGCAAACTGTGAGCATCATGGAGAAGTTCTCGAAGGGTGAGGACTGGGAAGCCTATGTCGAAAGGCTAGACCAGTATTTTTTGGCCAACGAGCTGGACGGAGAAGGAAGCGCTGCAAAAAGGAGAGCGGTCCTACTCACAGTCTGCGGGGCACCGACCTACAGCCTCATGAAGAATCTGCTGGCTCCGGTGAAACCCACAGTTAAGTTGTATGAGGAGCTGTGTACACTGGTTCGGGAGCATCTTAACCTGAGGGAGAGCATGCTGATGACGAGGTCGTGCCAGCGATATGAAGATCAGGATGTGGCGAGCTACGTCGCCGAGCTAAGGTGACTTGCAGGACAATGTGAGTTTGATGGCTACCTGGAGCAAATGCTCAGAGACTTTTTTGTACTGGGCATTGGCCACGAGACCATCCTACGAAAACTTTTGACTGTAGAGACACCGACCTTCAGTAAGGCCATTGCAATAGCACAGGCGTTTATGTCCACCAGTGATAACACCAAACAAATCTCTCAGCACACAAATGCTAGCAATGTTCATAAATTAACTGGAACTGTGTTTGCGAGCAGAAATGTACAGGGCAGAAACCACGAGTCTGCAACTGCCAGCAGGCCTCAGGTGACCCAGATGACTCAGAGTCCCCAACAAAGGATGAATGCAAGGCAATTCACACCTTGTTGGCGTTGTGGAGGCTTCCATTCAGCCTATTCATGCCGCTTCAAAGGGTATATTTGCAAGAGCTGTGGAACAATGGGGCACCTCCAACGAGCTTGCAAACGAGCTGCAAGCTCTGCAAAACCTGCTAACCACCACGTGGCAGAGGAAGATCGGTCCATGGTGGATCAAAGCAATTTCGAGCCTCAGAGAGGGGAGGCAGATGCTGAAGTACATGAGGTGCACACATTTTCGACGAAATATCCATCTATAATGCTAAATGTAAAATTGAATGGCTTACCCGTAGCCATGGAACAGGTAAGATGTTTGAGAGACTGTGGTGCAACAAGGCATTCTGACCAGCCCTGAGCCCCATCCACATGAAACTGAGAACGTACACCAAAGAGCTTATCACTGTCCTGGGCAGCGCCATGGTCAAGGTCACCTACGAGGGCATGGTGCAGGAACTGCCACTTTGGATTGTCCCGGGCGATGGCCCCACACTGCTTGGAAGGAGCTGGCTGGGCAAAATCCGCTGGAACTGGATGACATCCGAGCGTTATCACATGTCGATAAGGCCTCATGTACCCAGGTTCTGAACAAATTTCCTTCCCTTTTTGAGCCAGGCATTGGAAACTTTTCTAGGGCGAAGATGCGGATCCACTTGGTCCTAGAGGCACGACCCATTCACAAGGCGCGAGCGGTACCTCACATGATGAGGGAGAGAGTAGAAATCGAGTTGGACAGGCTACAACGCGAGGGCATCATCCCCCCAGTGGAATTCAGCGAGTGGGCCAGCCCGATTGTTCCAGTACTCAAAAGTGATGGCACGGTCAGGATTTGCGGCGATTATAAAGTAACTATTAATCGTTTCTCGCTACAGGACCAATACCCGCCACCGAAGGCAGACGACCTATTTGAGACGCTGGCAGGAGACAAGACGTTCACCAAGCTCGACCTGACTTCGGCCTACATGACGCAGGAGCTGGAGGAGTCTTCGAAGGGCCTCACCTGCATCAATACGCACAAGGGACTGTTCATCTGCAACAGATGCCGTTTCGAATTCGGTCGGCTGCAGCAATCTTCCAGAGAAACATGGAGAGCCTACACAAGTCGGTACCACACACGGTGGTCTTTCAGGATGACATATTGGTCACGGGTTGGGACACTGCCGAGGACCTACAAAACCTGGAGGAGGTCCTCCAGCGACTGGATCGCGTAGGGCTGCAGCTGAAGAGGTCAAAATGCGTCTTCATGGCAACAGTAATGGAGTTTTTGGGGAGAAAGATCGCGGCGGACGGCAGTTGGCCCACAAACGCCAAGACAAAGGCTATCAGGAACGCGCCCAGGCCACAGAACGTCATGGAGCTGCGGTCGTTCCTGGGACTCCTCAACTATTTTGGTAACTTCCTACCAGGCTTAAGCACCCTTTTAGAGCCCCTACATGTGTTATTGCGCAAAGGTGAGAACTGGGTATGGGGAAAAAAACCAAGTAATTGCTTTTGAGAAAGCCAGAAACATTTTAACAAGCTGCTTGTATTATATAAGCCGTGTAAAAGACTTGTGCTAGCATGTGACGCATCGTCGTACGGAGTCGGGTGTGTATTACAACAAGCAAACATTGCGGGGAAGTTGCAACCTGTCGCCTATGCTTCCAGGAGTTTGTCTAAGGCCGAGAGGGATGACAGCATGATTGAGAAAGAGGCATTAGCGTGTGTGTTCGGGGTAAAGAAAATGCATTAGTACCTGTTTGGCTCAAATTTGAGCTGGAAACCGATCACAAGCCCCTCATATCCCTGTTCACTGAAAACAAGGGGATAAATACTAATGCCTCAGCCTGCATACAAAGGTGGGCACTCGCGCTATCAGCGTATATCTATACCATCCGCCACAGGCCAGAGAACTGTGCGGATGCTCTCAGTCGATTTCCATTGCCCACCACGGGGGTGGAAATGGCGTAGTCTGCAAACTTGTTGATGGTGGCGCAGCCCGCAGACTTGTTGATGGTCATGGAAGCATTTGAAAATGATAAATCACCTGCCACGGCCCGCCAGATTAGGACTTGGACCAGCCAAGATCCTCTGCTGTCCCTAGTAAAAAAATGTGTACTGCATGAGAGCTGGGCCAGCATCCCCGTTGAAATGCAAGAGCCAATCAAGCCGTTCCAGCGGTGAAAGGATGAGCTGTCCATTCAGGCACACGGCCTGTTGTGGTGTAATCGCGTAGTGCTACCAAAAAAGGGCAGGGAGACGTTCATCTCGGATCTCCACAGCACACACCCGGGTATAGTAATGATGAAAGCGTTAGCCAGATCTCACGTGTGATGGCCCGATATCGACTCTGACTTAGAGTCCTGTGTACGGCAATGCAGCGTATGTGCTCAGTTGAGCAATGCGCGCAGAGAGGCACCACTAAGTTTGTGGTCCTGGCCCTCCAGACCATGGTCGAGGATCCATGTCGATTATGCGGGCCCGTTTCTCGGTAAAATGTTCCTGGTGGTGGTGGTTGCTTTTTCAAAATGGATTGAATGTGAAATAATGTCGGGAAGCACTGTCACCGCCACCACTAAAAGCCTGAGGGCCATGTTTGCCACCCACGGCCTGCCTGACATACTGGTCAGTGACAACGGGCCATGTTTCACCAGTGCCAAATTTAAAGAATTCATGACCTGCAATGGGATCAATCATGTTAAAAAAACAAGCCTGAAGGCTTTGTGTCTTAATGCAAGGAGTATCCGTAATAAGGTGGATGAATTAACTGTGCAAATAGATGTTAACAGATATGATGTGATTGGGATTACATAGATGTGGCTCCAGGATGATCAGGGCTGGGAACTCAACATCCAAGGGTATTCAACATTCAGTAAGAATAGAATAAAAGGAAAAGGAGGTGGGGTAGCATCGCTGGTTAAAGAGGAGATTAATGCAATAGTTAGGAAGGACATTAGCTTGGATGATGTGGAATCTATATGGGTAGAGCTGCAGAACACCAAAGGGCAAAAAACGTTAGTGGGAGTTGTGTACAGACCTCCAAACAGTAGTAGTGATGTTGGGGAGGGCATCAAACAGAAAATTAGGGGTGCATGCAATAAAGGTGCAGCAGTTATCATGGGTGACTTTAATATGCATCTAGATTGGGCTAACCAAACTGGAAGCAATACGGTGAAGGAGGAATTCCTGGAGTGCATAAGGGATGGTTTTCTAGACCAATATGTCGAGTAACCAACTAGGGGGGAGGCCATCTTAGACTGGGTTTTGTGCAATGAGAGAGGATAAATTAGCAATCTCGTTGTGCGAGGTCCCTTGGGGAAGAGTGACCATAATATGGTGGAATTCTATATTAGGATGGAGAATGAAACAGTTAATTCAGAGACCATGGTCCAGAACTTAAAGAAGGGTAACTTTGAAGGTATGAGGTGTGAATTGGCGAGGATAGATTGGCGAATGATACTTAAGGGGTTGACAGTGGATGGGCAATGGCAGACATTTAGAGACCACATGGATGAACGACAACAATTGTACATCCCTGTCTGGCGTAAAAATAAAAAAGGGAAGGTGGCTCAACCTTCAAGGGAAATCAGCGATAGTATTAAAGCCAAGGAAGTGGCATACAAATTGGCCAGAAATAGCAGTGAACCCGGGGACTGGGAGAAATTTAGAACTCAGCAGAGGAGGACAAAGGGTTTGATCAGGGCAGGGAAAATAGAGTACGAGAGGAAGCTTGCAGGGAACATTAAGACGGACTGCAAAAGCTTTGCTAGATATGTAAAGAGAAAAAGGTTAGTAAAGACAAACGTAGGTCCCCTGCAGTCAGAAACAGGGGAAGTCATACCAGGGAACAAAGAAATGGCAGACCAATTGAACAAGTACTTTGGTTCGGTATTCACTAAGGAGGACACAAACAACCTTCCGGATATAAAAGGTGTCAGAGGGTCTAGCAAGAAGGAGAAACTGAGGGAAATTCTTATTCGTCAGGAAATTGTGTTGGGGAAATTGATGGGATTGAAGGCCAATAAATCCCCAGGGCCTGATGGACTGCATCAGAGTACTTAAGGAGGTGGCCTTGGAAATAGCGGATGCATTGACAGTCATTTTCCAACATTCCATAGACTCTGGATCAGTTCCTATGAAGTGGAGGGTAGCCAATGTAAACCCACTTTTTAAAAAAGGAGGGAGAGAGAAAACAGGGAATTATAGACCGGTCAGCCTGACATCGGTTGTGGGTAAAATGATGGAATCAATTCTTAAGGATGTCATAACAGCGCATTTGGAAAGAGGTGACATGATAGGTCCAAGTCAGCATGGATTTGTGAAAGGGAAATCATGCTTGACAAAACTTCTGGAATTTTTTGAGGATGTTTCCAGTAGAGTGGACAAGGGAGAACCAGTTGATGTGGTATATTTGGACTTTCAGAAGGCTTTCGACAAGGTCCCACACAAGAGATTAATGTGCAAAGTTAAAGCACATGGGATTGGGGGTAGTGTGCTGACGTGGATTGAGAACTGGTTGGCAGACAGGAAGCAAAGAGTAGGAGTAAATGGATACTTTTCAGAATGGCAGGCAGTGACTAGTGGGGTACCGCAAGGTTCTGTGCTGGGGCTCCAGCTGTTTACATTGTACATTAATGATTTAGACGAGGGGATTAAATGTAGTATCTCCAAATTTGCGGATGAAACTGGGTGGCAGTGTGAGCTGCGAGGAGGATGCTATGAGGCTGCAGAGTGACTTGGATAGGTTAGGTGAGTGGGCAAATGCATGGCAGATGAAGTATAATGTGGATAAATGTGAGGTTATCCACTTTAGTGGTAAAAACAGAGAGACAGACTATTATCTGAATGGTGACAGATTAGGAAAAGGGGAGGTGCAACGAGACCTGGGTGTCATGGTACATCAGTCATTGAAGGTTGGCATGCAGGTACAGCAGGCGGTTAAGAAAGCAAATGGCATGTTGGCCTTCATAGCGAGGGGATTTGGGTACAGGGACAGGGAGGTGTTACTACAGTTGTACAGGGACTTGGTGAGGCCACACCTGGAGTATTGTGTACAGTTTTGGTCTCCTAACTTGAGGAAGGACATTCTTGTTATTGAGGGAGTGCAGCGAAGGTTCACCAGACTGATTCTCGGGATGGCGGGACTGACATATCAAGAAAGACTGGATCAACTGGGCTTGTATTCACTGGAGTTCAGAAGAATGAGAGGGGACCTCATAGAAACGTTTAAAATTCTGACGGGTTTAAGACAGGTTAGATGCAGGAAGAATGTTCCCAATGTTGGGGAAGTCCAGAACCAGGGGTCACTGTCTTAGGATAAGGGGCAAGCCATTTAGGACCGAGATGAGGAGAAACTTCTTCACCCAGAGAGTGGTGAACCTGTGGAATTATCTACCACAGGAAGTTGTTGAGGCCAATTCACTAAATATATTCAAAAAGGAGTTAGATGTAGTCCTTACTACTAGGGGGATCAAGGGGTATGGCGAGAAAGCAGGAATGGGGTACTGAAGTTGCATGTTCAGCCATGAACTCATTGAATGGCGGTGCAGGCTCGAAGGACCGAATGGCCTACTCCTGCACCTATTTTCTATGTTTCTATGTCACCTCAGCCCCTTTTAAACCAGCCTCCAATGGGCAGGCAGAGCAGGCAGTACAAACCATCAAACAGAGCCTTAAACGAGTCAGAGAAGGCTCACTCCAAACCCGCCTGTCCCAAGTACTGCTCAGCTACCGCACGAGATCCCACTCACTCACAGGGGTGCCCCCAGCTGAGCTACTCATGAAAAGGACACTTAAAACCAGACTCTCGCTGGTTCACCCCAACCTGCATGATCAGGTAGAGAGCAGGCGGCAGCAACAACATGTAAATGATGGTCGCGCTACTGTGTCACGGGAAATTGATCTGAATGACCCTGTGTATGTGCTAAACTATGGACATGGTCCCAAGTGGATCCGGGCACGGTGATAGCTAAAGAAGGGAATAAGGTGTTTGTAGTCAAACTAGACAATGGACAAATTTGAAGAAAGCACCTGGACCAAACGAGGCTGCAGTTCACAGAATGCCCTGAACAACCCACAGCAGACACCACCTTTTTCGAGCCCACAACACACACCCAAAGGATCAACGACACCACGCCGGACCAGGAAATCGAACCCATCGCGTCCAACAGCCCAGCAAGGCCAGGCTCACCCAGCAGCCCTGCAGGGCCAACAACACGCCAGCCCAGCGAGGGCACAGCCAACATTTGTACCGAGGCGGTCCACCAGGGAAAGAAAGGCTTCCGACCGCCTCATCTTGTAAATAGTTTTCACTTGGACTTTGGTGGGGGGAGTGATGTTGTGTATCTGTAAAGCATGTACTCCCATTTTCCGCCACCAGGGAGATCATCCCCTGAATTCCCAAGGGATCCCAGCATCCTTGGGAGCACTGTATAGAAGCCAGCCCTTAAGGCCTGTTCCTCACTCTGGAGTGTCTTATTAAAGACTGAGGTCATTGTTACTTTAACCTCCCTGTGTGCAGCCTCATCTGTGTTAGGAACATAATAGCCTCGCTCTGTAGTTTCATTCAGATCATGACGTCAGTCATCGTGCAACGTCCTGCTAATGCCCCAAAAAACAGGCAGTCCAACGGTCGAATCAGCAGTATTTACAGTGCATTTAAAGTGAGGGAGGAGGATCCTAAATCAGAGGTCACATTGACTGTAACGTTTCCGCTGCGTGAATCGCTGTCATAAAAGCGGCAGATTTATCTGCCATTCCAGGGTCCTTACAACTACAGTGAAATAATTTAATAGGGGCATTCCTAGTTCGCCAGCGTCGCCTACTCCATGCTGTGGTTAGACAGCGTCAAGATAGAAGGGCTGTTGGCCATTTCGAGCCACGAATAAGGAGAGGCCATAGACGTCTGGACAGGAGGACTTACCCCCCCACGGGTTTACAGGAGGTAATGCTCATAACTCCACCTCTCTGAGGAGCAGCATGTGAGAAGGCTGTGCATCCAAAGGAAAGTGTTGATAGAGATATGCCATCTCCTACAGGCAGACCTGCAGCCTCACATCGGCACCAGGACTGTGCTGCCCATCACAGTGAAGGTCACTGTGGTGCTGGCCTTCTTTGCCTCCGGCTCCTTCCAGGCTGCATCAGGGAACATATGTAGCGCCTCTCAATTCGCTGCACATTGCTGCATCCGCGATGTCACACAGGCTCTCTACGCCTGCAGAATGGACTTATAACGTTCCCAATGAGCAGGGAGAGCCAGAATGAGTGGGCATGTGGGTTTGGCAGAAATACAGGCTTTCAGAGGGTTCAAGGAGCCATTGACTGCACGCACGTAGCCTTGCAAGCACCATTCCACAACGCAGAGTTATTCAGAAACCGAAAGAAATACCACTCGCTGAATGTGTAGCTGGTGTGCGACCACATGCAGTGCATCCTCACAGTGAATGCCAGCTATCCCGGGAGAATACATGATGCTTTCATCCTGCGTGAGAACAATGTACCACGATTGGTTTGGCCACCACGGAAAGGTTCCGGCTGGGTGCTCGGGGACAAAGGATACGGCCTAGCAACCTGGCTAATGACCCCCTCCGCAACCCCACCACAGAAGCCGAGCAACGCTACAATGAGAGCCATGAAGCCACTCGCAACATCATCGAGCAGACAATAGGGGAGCTCAAACAGCATTTCCGATGCCTCGACTGCTCGAGAGGCAGCCTTCAAAGCAGGTATCAGAATTCCTCATGACGTGTTGCATGCTACACAACCTGGCTATCATGAGGGGCCAGGCATTGCCAATGGCGATTGCAGCCCCACCTCAGGAGGTGGATGACGATGAACAGGAGACTGGCGCAGACCCAAATTGCCAGCCACTCCAGGAGGAGCCATCCACGGTGGAGGCAGCGTGGCGATGCTGCTGGACCAAGAACCGCACGTCAGAGGCTCATAATGAATCGATTCTCATGAATAGAGGAAGCTGACGGATTCAGTTAATACTGACAGCGCTATGTGCCACGATAATGGCACATCTCTGTTAAAGTCTACAATTATACACAAGATGCCAATGTAAAATACTCAAAGTAACATCTTACTAACGACACCAACGTCATTGCCTCAAACAACAGAACAAAACCCACCCCACAGCAAGTAATAAAACAAAATACAATGAGCCGGAATTTAGGCTTTTCGAAAATGGAGGCGGGGGGGAAAGTTACCGGCCGGGAATAGTTTGCGCTTTGCTAAGGAAGTTTCAGCATCTGCGCTCTGCGTCAGGGGGCGCAGCGCGAAGGGAGGTGTTGTACACTTTTCATGGCGCAAAAATGGGAAATTCGCAAACTAAAGTGCTGGGCTGTGTGCGCTCCGAGAGAGGCCTGGGGGTGGGGGTGGGGGGTGGCGGGGGGGGAAGCATTAGAAAAAACACAAAAACATTCCCAAAACATTGCCCACGTCACCACAACACAAATCGCTATGAAAATTAAAAGAACAAACACTCGCACTTACCTTCGGAGTACCTTACCTTCCTCCTCACCGCCGGCTATGCTGGACTGCACTGATTTCCCAGGCGATCATTGCAGGCGTACTTCTGGGTGGATGAAGTGGGCAAAAGTCCAAAGTACTGCTGGAATCGCAACCAGAAGTGTTGCACACCTGGCGAAGCTCTTCCTGGCAGTGCTGCTCAGCGCCGCCATAAAAACAGACTGGGCGATCGCGAAGGGGCACAGGAGACTTGAATGGCGCCTTTCACGTAGCACCGAAGCAAAACCCGGAGCGTAAAGAGCTGGAAAATCCAGCCTGGTTGAAACACCATCAAGCACAATGAAGTGCAATGATGTAATGACATATTTACAGCCATTATTTACATTGGGCGTACATACATCCATGGTGGGCAAAGTAATCATTCAGACTTTTCCCACCCCTCAACTTTACCCGTTCCTACGCCTAGTGCTCCTCCTCAATGTGGCCTCAGTGCCTGCAGGAAGGCTGCTGGAGGGCTGCTGTGTGTGAGGGTGAGACAGTACAGACAGCCTACCAGGGCGCCTTGGACCAGATCTTGGCTTGGATGGCCCCGGACTTCACCGCCTCAGCATCAGCAGCAGCAGTCTGTGATGGCTCGGGTGTAGACCTCGGTAGGTGCAAAGGCAGAGTGGCAGTGGTGGGAGCAGGAATGCTGTCATCTTGAGGAAGGACAGCACCTTCCATTTCCAGAGGCCCACTGCCACTCACACAGGGTGGAACGTCAGCATCTGGAGCACGATGCATGAGCACAACTTACTGGCTTCCTTTGGCACCATCATTTTCCTGTCAGACTGTGGGGAAGACAGAGAGGCTGGCAGCAGTCAGTGATTGCATGGTATTACACTGAGACTGACTCAGAGCACACTGAGCCTGGAACGCAGCAGTCTGCGAGTTCATGCCAGAAATCACTGACAGCATCACATCACAAAGTCTTTACATGGCTTGTGCCTGTGCTGGGATAGCTGCTGCCACATTGGCCATGGCTCACGCCATCCCCTCTGGGACTCCACATCACTCGTTGAGCCCATCTCCCTCTGTGAGCGGGCAAGGATGGGCTTGTTGGACTCCTGAGAGGCCCGGGGAATGCTTGAGGCAGCCTCCAACACACTTAGAGCAAGTGCGTCGATGTTCTACGGGATCCTATCCAATGCACCCATGAGCTCGCGGTGCATTTGCATGATCTCCTTGGACAGAGCCAGCAAGTCCAGGTCCACATCTGCCTGCCTCTCAGTGGGACTCCTGGGCCGACTCACCCTCTGGGGAGATGGCCTCCGAGCTGCCCCTCACGCTGGGCATTGCTGTAGGTCACTGGGGCCAGGAGCCTCAATCTCCTCAAACCTCTCAAGTTCAGGCTCCTCTACCGATGTGGTGTCCCCACTCGGTGCGATTGATGGCACACTCTCATCCCCTCCCTCATCATCTCCCCCGTCGCCCGATGTTGACGATTCAGGGCAGGCTGCTACACTTTTGGCTGATCATCTGTAAGCACAAAGCAACAGATGTGCGGTTATCAGCAGAGGAGGGGGCAGGGAGATAAGAGGAAGATGGCATTAGACATGTAAATGTAAAGGGGGTAGGCCACTTGGTGTCAGGGATCAATGACATCACATAAATCGCTAATGCCATTCACATACCGTCAGTACCCACAGGGGGCTCTGCCTCGTCGCTGGCCACCGCGTGAACTGGGGTGCCCAGGAGGGCCGACACTTGCTGCTCTACCTCAGTGAGGTCCCGCAGATCAGGCTCCCCACCTCCAGTGCGCTGCTGCTCCCACCGATTACAAGACAATTTCACCTACAATAAGAAAAAGGTGTGAGTGAGTGTGCAGCTCATTGTGTGGCACATTTGCCTTCCATGGTAGAGTAGCTGCTACTATCTGGAAGTGTAAAGGTGTCCATTACAATCTGCGTGTCAGCGCACAAAGCATGTGGGAAGGCTGGGAGGAGGTGAGAGCCAGTTTGTTCCATGCAGGTACATGGGATCATTTTGTACCTGTACCTTCTTACCACATTCAATACACATTACAATTCTTAATCAATTACTCTGTTGCTTCAATACTAGTTCCAAGATTAGTGAGCCTTGGACTATTATATTAGTTTCAGTGTCATTGTTTTTGCAGCATCTTAATTTATAAGGTTACACAAAATATAAATTACTAATCATAAATCACAGACATAACTTCATCTCAGTGATCAAAAACTGAAATACACTGCAAAATGTAAAATTATTTGAATCAAGCCAACAGAATTTCTAACTTGAAAATATTTAAACAGAAATGTTTGTCATTCAGCCATAAGATGTGAGATTCTTGGTTCTGTGTCTGGAATGAATTTCTGTTAAAAAAAGAATCAAAGAATTATGGGAATTGGTCAGGAAAGTGGTGTTGAACTCAAAGATCAGCTGTGATCTTATTGAATGGCAGAGCAGGCTCGAAGGGTTATTAAGTTATTAAATATTAATTGAAAAATGATAAAAGTAACAAATACTCAGTTCCTAAATTCCATTCTATTATAATCTATAGCAGATTTTGAAATTGAGCTTATTGGCAAAACAGCTCGAGAGTTGGGGCCCTAGCGAAGGTGATATAGAGGCCCCAAATTCCTCTTGATAGGCCTGCCCATATACAGTTTAAATGAAAGAATATCATATAACGTTGCGAGCACATAGCATCATGCATCATGCCATTGGTATGTGAATGCAAATGATAGGTTAATGTGACAAATATGTACTTTTGTCTGAATTTTTAACTTATGTTTTGTACTACTAGAAATAGTATATAAGAGGTTGGCACCCAATGTGACATATATTTTTTCACAGAAAAGTCATCAGCTCAGTCCAGACAGATTGGTTAGCAAAGCCCTGGCACTTCTAACTACATCTCCACGCTGCCCAATACGACCAACACAATGGGTGGTCTGAAATGTGAACTGGTTAATCAACCCGGGCTATTATATGTACTCACAAATCTCTTTGCCATTATTATAGGTTGCTTATCCAAATATGTCAGATGATGTATTCCTGTCAGTAACCGTGTTATAGATACTCTGAGATTCATATCTTTACATTTTTTTCACAAAAAGTCATATTCTCACTTAAAATTTGCAGTGCACAAAACCATGTTCCTCTTCATTTCACTGCCACATGGTATTGCAGGTGTTTATATTTCTATCTGAGCAAAAAAGAACTATATAAGGAATGCACAATGTAAGCAATATGTAAACTCCTTCAGTATCTGAATATCATAGACTTTGTGTCATAGATGAGATAGTTACTGGATTCAATCCCATTCAACATCGAACTGCGAAAAGATTTTGTGTTAAATCAAACACATAAACAAGGCACCTAAATGAACAACAAAATCAATAGCATTATGATCATACTGAAAAACTTTAAAGCTGACCCAAGAACACCATTGTGAATGGCATGGATCAGAGGGGAAAGGCTTTGAACTTTGGCTTGACCGTTTGCTAGTTTTCACCCAATTTCCTTATATAGCTTGGCTACAATGGGACACTATATCCTGCCATTGCTTTAAAAAAAAAAGTTATCCTCAGCAGTTCCTCAATCAGAATGACAATAAACACAGCATTACTGTATTCCACAGTTAGGTCAGCCATGACTGTGAATGTAAAGAATACAGCAACTGTTGCGTCTCCATGCATCTCAGAGGTTTCATTAGTTGTTACAGAAGGCTGGACACCTCAAGTTAAATCTTTGATGTTAGATATCAAATTCAAATACTGCAGGCAGATATTTGTCAGATAATTGGGTGTTTTTTTTGGCAATATCTTCTGGAACATGGCCCGAATATTTTCATACTTTATTTTGAAATTTGAGTATTTAGCTATACAGGTTTACATAACAAGCAATATAGTTACACAATATCATCATCATCATAGGCAGTCCCTCGGAATCAAGGAAGACTTGCTTCTACTCTAAAAGTGAGTTCTCAGGTGGCTGCACCGCCCAATGCGGGAATTACAGTCTCTTCACAGGTGGGGCAGACAGTGGTTGAAGGAAAGGGTGGGTGGGGAGTCTGGTTTGCCGCGCACGCTCCTTCCGCTGCCTGCGCATTATTTCTGCATTCCCTCAGCGACGAGACTCGAGGTGTTCAGCACCCTCCCGGATGCTCTTCCTCCATTTTGGGTGGTCTTGGGCCAGGAATTCCCAAGTGCCGGTGGGGATGTTGCACTTTATCAAGGAAGCTTTGAGGGTGTCCTTGAAATGTTTCCTCTGCCCACCTGGGGCTCGCTTGATGTGTAGGAGTTTCGAGTAGAGCGCTTGCTTAGGGAGTCTCATGTTGGGCATGTGGACGATGTGGCCCACCCAATGGAGCTGGTTGAGTGTGATGTAGAGCTGCTTTGCTGCTCCCGAATTGGGTTTCTGCTTTAGGTTCAGAAATGCCTTGCACTTGCGGCTTATTAACTCCTGGATCTCCTGCTTATTCTTGGCAAACCAGTCTTGGTGTTTCCTGATTGAGTGACCGAGTGTCTCTTCGCAGGCACTGGTTATGGAGGGCTTGAGGGCAGACCAGGCGCTGTGGGCACTCTGTGTCGCGGAGTCATCGAGGGTCGCTAGGTTGGCAGTGAGTCACTGGCTGTATAGGGCTTTCTTAACTGGGTATTTGTGAGTGCCCCAGCGTTGATTTTTCTGCAGCATTGTTTCTGTGCCATCGCTGTTTTGGGGCTATATTGATGTTAATGACGGAGCGAATTAGGCAGTGGTCGGTACAGCAGTTGTCGGCTCCTGTCATGACGGACGATGACGTAGTCGAGCAGATGCCAGTGCTTGGAGCGAGGGTGTTGCCATGATGCCTTGTACTTGTCCCTCTGACGGTACAAGGTATTGGTGATGACAAGGTCATGTTCTAAGCATTTCGTCAGAAGGAGGGTACCATTGTAGTTGGTTTTCCTACCCCTTCCCTGCCAATCACCCCTCTCCAGAGATCTGTGTCCTTTTCAACTCTGGTATTAAAGTCGTCAAGGAGAATCAGCTTGTCGCCCGTTGGGACTCGGGGCAGAGATTTGTCAAGGCTGGAGTAGAATTCCTCTTTGGCCTCGTCCATAGCTTCCTGGGTTTGGGCGTACACACTGATGACCGTAGCATACTGGTTCCGGGTTAGAGTACTTTATACTTGCATATCAAAACACTCTCACCTCTCATCCTTAATGATAAAATCCTTCAGTTGATAATTCTGTCAGGCTCCAAGTCCATTGAATTGATCGATGACTAGTCAATCTCCTGTCATGGAGATTCATGAACAAATTCAGCGTTCAGGCCAAGGAGGGTTAGACGACAGGTGGTCATTGAACTGGGGCAAGCAGGAGTATGATGCTGTAGGCCAGAAGACTCTAAACAGGAATGGTAGAGTGCATGGGACAAGGGCAAGGGGACAGCAGGGTGGAAAAGAAAGAGAAGATAGATCAGGGTTAGAGCCTGGGGATAGAAAATTTAAGCAGGATTGTAGACTGGAGGTAAAAGTTGATGCAGGTTAGAAGCCAGAGAGGGAAGAATATAGAGCAGGACGGAAGGCAAAGAAAGGAAGGTAGAGTGGGATTAGAGGACATGTCGGGGGGAAAAGAAGGTAAAGCAGGATTAAGGACTATGGGCTGGATTTTCGGTTCTGGTCATTTTGCGGCGTTCATCATGGCAGCGCGCTAAGTATAGCGCCCTATAAATGTTTGCGCCTCCATCTGGGAAATTTGCCCGAAACTCAGCTACAATGATCGGGGCGCTAAATCAGGCCTTACACAACTATGCTCGGCCGCCCCAACTGAAAACCGCCACGCACAAAAACCAACTTTACTTGCACATGCGCATAGGCCTGCTGTAGTTCCTGAGCCCAGTCGAATGTTTAGGGTGCAGCACTATAAGTTTGCACATGCACAGATCCACCTGTGCACTTTGAGCAGAGAGGAAAATGGAGGCGCAGGAAGGACGCCAGAGAGCATGCTGCTTCTCAGCCACAGCCGCGGAGGCACTGATACAAGCCATTGAGAGGAGGTGGCCTGCCTTGCATCTTACTGGAGGAAGGAGACCCGTGCCAAGAGTGTTTTGGAGGATTTGGAGGAAGATTGCACAGGAGGTCTCTGCGAGAAACACATAAAACATAGAAAATCGGTGCAGGAGTAGGCCATTCGGCCCTTCAAGCCTGCATTACCATTCAATAAGATTATGGTTGATCATTCACCCCAGTACCCCTTTCCTGCTTTCTTTCCATACCCCTTGATCCCTATAGTCGTAAGGACCATATCTAATTCCCTCTTGAATATATCCAATGAACTGGCATCAACAATTCTCTGCGGTAGGGAATTCCACAGGTTAACAACTCTCTGAGTGAAGAAGTTTCTCCTCATCTCAGTCTTAAATGGCTTACTCCTTATCCTTAGCCTGTGTCCCCTGATTCTGGACTTCCCCAACATCAGGAACATTCTTCCTGCCTCTAACCTGTGCAGTCCCGTCAGGAACACGATGCCTCGAACTGCGACCCAATGTCGCATGAAGTTTAACGACCTCACAAGGGTCGTCAGGGTGAGTAACCTTTACATTAATGCACTCTGCCATGGTTGCAAGATGTAAAGTCTTTGAGGAAGCTGCCCCTTCTCTGTGTTCCAGGCCATGGTGAGGGTTAGTGAAGCCACCTGAAAGCTGCAGGTTCAGTTCATCAGACATGCCCTCTGCATTCTGGCATCGTGGACCCCCTTGTCCCCTATTCATTCTCACCCCTCGTCGCACTACCCTTTGACTCTTGATATGTGTTAGCCAAACGTCACTCTGAGCCGCAATCTCCACCCAATCTTGTCCCACACAATCATGATACCTTGTGTACCCTAATATATACAATGCATCCCATCCGAAACCATATGATCTCCTGGGAGAGGCGAAAAAACAGATAAAACCCGAGGCCAATAAGAGATGGAGAAATCTGTGAAATTCCTCTACAACTGATCTGGGCAATCAAAACTAGTCCAGGAGATCACTCTAGCCCTGAATGCTCAGCAGTACCTACCTTTAATAGGAGGTGATGTTCACCCCAGTCAGAAACAGATCGTGCTCTTGCTTGAAGAAATTCAGCGAATCAGCATCCACCGCACACAGCCTGTTCCGGAGGTCCACTATTCCTTCGGAAAAGAACCACCTCCTGACATCCAACCTAAATCTGGCCTTGTACAACTTTAAATTGTGACCCAGGGTCCTCCCTAACCTATTTAATTAGAACAAACTCTCAATTGGAACACAATCTATTCCCTTAATCATCTTATAAACCTTAATCAGATCGCCCCTAAGTCGATACTTGTCAAAAGTGTAGAGTCCCAGCGTTTTTAGCCTATCTTGATCATTAAAATGCTTTAACATAAGAACCTAATAGGAGCAGGAGTCGGCCATTTGGCCCCTTGAGCCTGCTCCGCCATTCTGGGCTGGGAACTCAACATCCAAGGGTATTCAGCATTTAGGAAGGATAGACAGAAAGGAAAAGGAGGCGGGGTGGCATTGCTGGTTAAAGAGGAAATCAATGCAATTGTAAGGAAGGACATTAGCCTGGATGATGTGGAATAGGAATGGGTGGAGCTGCAGAATTCCAAAGGGCAGAAAACGCTAGTGGGAGTTGTGTATAGACCACCAAATAGTAGTAGTGAAGTTGGGGACAGCATCAAACAAGAAATAAGGGATGTGTGCAATAAAGGTATAGCAGTAATCATGGGCGACTTCAATTTACATATAGATTGGGCTAACCTAACTGGTAGCAATGCGGTGGAGGAGGATTTCCTGGACTGTATTAGGGATAGTTTTCTAGACCAATATGTCGAGGAACCAACCAGGGAGCTGGCCATTCTAGACTGGGTGATGTGTAATGAGAAGGGACTAGTTAGCAATCTTGTTGTGCGAGGCCCTTTGGGAAAAAGTGACCATAATATGGTAGAATTCCTTATTAAGATGGAGAGTGACAAAGTTAATTCGGAAACTAGGGTCCTGAACTTAAGGAAAGGTAACTTCGACGGTATGAGATGTGAATTAGCAAGAATAGTCTGGCAGAGGATACTTAAAGGGTTGACGGTGGATAAGCAATGGCAAACATTTAAAGATCACATGGATGAACTTCAGCAATTGTACATCCCTGTCTGGAGTAAAAATAAAACTGGGAAGGTGGCTCAACCATGGCTAACAAGGGAAATTAAAGATAGTGTTAAAACCAAGAAAGAGGCATACAAATTGACTAGAAAAAGCAACAAACCTGAGGACTGGGAGAAATTTAGAATTCAACAGAGGAGGACTAAGGGTTTAATTAAGAAGGGGAAAATAGAGTATGATAGGAAGCTTGCAGGGAACATAAAAACTGACTGCAAAAGCTTCGATAAATATGTGAAGAGTAAAAGATTAGTAAAGACAAACGTAGATCCCTTGCAGTCGGATTCAGGTGAATCTATAATGGGGAACAAAGAAATGGCAGACCAATTGAACCAATACTTCGGTTCTGTCTTCACAAAGGAAGATACAAATAACCTTCCGAATGTACTAGGGGACAGTGGGTCTGGTGAGAATTGAGGAACTGAAGGATATCCTTATTAGGCGGGAAATTGTGTTAGGGAAATTGATGGGATTAAAGGCCGATAAATCCCCGGGTTCTGATAGTCTGCATCCCAGAGTACTTAAGGAAGTGGCCCTAGAAATAGTGGATGCATTGGTGATCATTTTCCAACAATCTATCGACTCTGGATCAGTTCCTATGGACTGGAGGGTAGCTAATGTAACGCCACTTTTTAAAAAAGGAGGGAGAGAGAAAGCGGGTAATTATAGACCAGTTAGCCTGACATCAGTCGTGGGGAAAATGTTGGATTCGATCATTAAGGATGAAATAGCAACGCATTTGGAAAGCAGTGACAGGATCGGACCGAGTCAGCATGGATTTATGAAAGGGAAATCATGCTTGACGAATCTTCTGGAATTTTTTGAGGATGTAACTAGTAGAGTGGGCAAGAGAGAACCAGTGGATGTGGTGTATTTGGACTTTCAAAATGCTTTTGACAAGGTCCCGCACAAGAGATTGGTGTACAAAATCAAAGCGCATGGTATTGGGGTAATAATGTACTGACGTGGATAGAGAAGTGGTTGGCAGATAGAAAGCAGAGAGTCGGGATAAACGGGTCCTTTTCAGAATGGCAGGCAGTTACTAGTGGGGTGCCGCAGGGCTCAGTGCCGGGAGCCCCAGCTCTTTACAATATACATTAACGATTTGGATGAAGGAATAGAGTGTAATATCTCCAAGTTTGTTAATATCTCGGTCCTAAATGGCTTACCCCTTATCCTTAGACCATGACCCCTGGTTCTGGACTTCACCAACATCGGGAACATTCTTCCTGCATCTAACCTGTCTAGTCCTGTCAGAATTGTATATGTTTCTATGAGATCCCCTCTCATTCTTCTAAACTCCAGTGAATACAGACCCAGTCGATCCAGTCTCTCCTTGTATATCAGTCCTGCCATCCGGGAATCAGTCTGGTGAACCTTCGTGGCACTCCCTCAATAACAAGCCTCTTGCGCAGTCCCTTGTCAAAAGCTTTTTAGAAGTCTATGGACTAGATTTTACACTTTTGTGCATATTGCCCAAAAATGGGCGTTATTTCCAGTGTGGGCAGTAAAAATGGGTTTTCAGATCGCCGGCTTCTCGTCCATTCTCAAAGCAACAAGTCTCCATTTTTTAAATTAAACCTAACCGCAAGCGAAATGAAATGGGTGGTAGCGTTAAATCTCGCTGACCTTCTGCCGTAAAGTGTCGCCGTCCTTAGCAACGGCATGGCAATGCTCAATTCCCGCGATTCAGAAGGTCAAGTGTCATTATGACATGCGCAGAAGAGGAGACAGAGGGAGAGGGAGCTGAGAGGGACTGAAGGCGTGTGTGGGTGTGGTATGGCTGCTTTGGGAGGAAGGAGGGAGAGTTTAGAGCTTTACAGCAAATAGGGAAACAAAAATTAGCTGTTACCAGTCACATATTTGCCTGAGTTTGACATATAATGGAGGGAGAGGAGGAGGCATCAACGCACGCTGTGGAGACTGACGCTGGAGAGAGCAGTGAGGTGGGAGAGGAGCACATTGGAGGGCACAAAAGAGCGAGGAGGTTCTCGGACGAGGCAAATGCCTCCCTCCTGCAGGAGGTCGAGTTACACTGGGGTGATATGACACAGGGAAGGTGTGGGAAGCCCACCCCAAAGGTCTACCAGAAGATATAGGCCGAGATAACAGAGGTGGTCTCGTCGGCGACCAACGAGGTGCATGAGGGCAACCAATGCCGCAAACGATGGAACGACCTTGTGGGGTCCGCAAGAGTAAGTATTACATTTATTTACGTGTACTTACATATTTATATCATTTGATTTATAACAGTCATGAGTGACTATCAGCAGATGTGAAGTCTTTCACTTTTACCGGGAATGTTTTACTCAAAGCCTGCAGTCACGGTGCACGTCTTTAGGTAAAGAATGATAATTATCATAATCATGATTACATCTATCGGTTATGTGTTGTATCAGTCTCTGTGACAGTACCTAGCAGTGATATCACGCAATGATCTCATGCTATGTCGTCCTGTCACCTTTTACAGAAGAAGCTATCGATGAAGAGGTCCATGCAGAGGCAAACGGGTGGGGGGCCACCAGTCCTTAGCGACATCACTGAGATGGAGGAGCAGATGTTCGCACTCGTGGGGAAGCACACCCAGACACCCATTAAAGCAACTGCAGACCCTGAAGTGATGCCACGTGAGTAAAACTTACACCATTGCATGATGTAAAGTCAATAGATTGCGACACCTACTCATATCCGAACAAATATATAAGATAGATTATTTCTAAAATGTCATAGAAATAATGCTGGCCTAATGAAAATCACTGCAATGCAAATGTGTTGATGGTCATGAAATGTGATGTCTGCGATGATTTTGACCTTGTGACCCGAGCACCCTCTTCTCCTCTAATAACCTCATTTATGATTTGCAGCTCAGCCAGCAGCGCGGCCCCAGGCAAGACCACAGAGGCCAGAAGGTGGGGGCGCGGGACCCGACTCTCTGGACGATCCTACATCTGGTGCTGAGGAGCTCCGATTCTCGCCTGTCAATCCGCTAGGTCTGTTCTCTACGGATGAGAGCACGGACTTCGAGGAACCTGCATCGCCACGCTCCAGAAGCCATTCCACCCCAAGGTCATCGAGTGGTCTTCCAGTCATTCCCGCCTCCATTCTGGAGGTACCAAGCACCTCGCCACAGGGCACCCCATTTGTCCTGAGGACAGCGCCGACCCCACGGAGGCCTCGTGGACGCAGTAGGTCTGGTCCACGAGCACCACATGAAAGCGGAGAGATGGTACAGTTGACCAGGAGGACTGCAGACATTGGTGACCAACTCATCGAAGCACTGGGGGGCATATCCCGACAGCTGGCCACCATGACTGAATACATCCCGCAGATGGCGGAGGCCCTGGATGCGATAGCCAGGAACACTGCTGGCACAGGCCTCCCAGAGGGCCCAGAGCGCAGCACTCCACCCCTACGTTCCGCACCACCACTGCAAATGACAGGTGAGAGCAAGGACCAAGATCCTGCTTCTGCATCAGAGAATGTTGCCCCCTCGGCACCCCACCCCCCCCCGCTCCCCTACCCGTGCAATCACCGCCTCTGCCTTCATCCCCCCCCCCAATGAAGCACCACCCGAGGTGCTCCTCAGCCAGGCGCGAGGAGGGGAAGGGATAGAGGTGGGGAGAAGATGGGGAGGGGGGGGATGGAAGTGAGGTGCATGTCCGCAGGTAATGGCTGTGTTATATCTCCATCTGTATGTATGCAATTTGTTGTAATGTATGGGGGCTGGGGACCACACTCCTGCTTTGCATTTTTATTCTGTGATGTTGGACATGTTGAACATTTGATTGATGTCAATTTTCTTTATTGAACATAACCCTGTGGAGCATTTTCTCAGATAGCTGGACCGTTAAACACTGGTGATTCCTTAACATGAAAAGGTTAAATAAAACTTAACTTCAATCAACGTAAACTTTAACTGGCACCAAGTTGATGGGCACCATTGATGTCAGAGCTACACACACACAGCAGTGTGACAGCATTGTCACTCACAGCAATGTTCCTTCAGGCAAATCGTTCAGCTATCAGCTCCTCACCTAAGAGTCTTGGAGCCATGTAGTCACCACGGGCCCTTTCCTGCGGTCTGGAGGGGGTCGTGGGCACTGCACAAGATAAAAGTTCAAGGGTTGGGGGTAATATATTAGCATGGATAGCGAATTGGCTAACTAACAGAAAACAGAGTCGGGATAAATGGTTCATTCTCTGGTTGGCAACCAGTAACTAATGGGGTGCCACAGGGATCAGTGCTGGGACCCCAACTATTTACAATCTATATTAACGTCTTGGAAGAAGGGACTGAGTGTAACGTAGCCAAGTTTGCTGACGATACAAAGATGGGAGGAAAAGCAATGTATGAGGAGGACACAAAAAATCTGCAAAAGGACATAGACAGGCTAAGTGAGTGGGCAAAAATTTGGCAGATGAAATATAATGTTGGAAAGTGTGAGGTCATGCACTTTGGCAGAAAAAAAATCAAAGAGCAAGTTATTATTTAAATAGAGAAAGATTGCAAAGTGCTGCAGTACAGCAGGACCTGGGGGTACTTGTGCATGAAACACAAAAGGATAGTATGCAGGTACAGCAAGTAATCAGGAAGACCAATGGAATCTTGGCCTTTATTGCAAAGGGGATGGAGTATAAAAGCAGTATATTGCTCCGGCTATACAGGGTATTGGTGAGGCCACACCTGGAATACTGCGTGCAGTTTTGGTTTCCATATTGACGAAAGGATTTACTTGCTTTGGAGGCAGTTCAGCGAAGGTTCACTAGGTTGATTCCGGAGATGAGGGGGTTGACTTATGAGGAAAGGTTGAGTAGATTGGGCCTCTACTCATTGGAATTCAGAAGAATGAGAGGTGATCTTATCGAAATGTATAAGATTATGAGGGGGTTTGACAAGGTGGATGCAGAGAGGATATTTCCACTGATGGGGCAGACTAGAACTAGAGGCCATGATCTTAGAATAAGGGGCCGCCCATTTAAAACTGAGCTGAGGAGAAATTTCTTCTCTCAGAGGGTTGTGAATCTGTGGAATTCGCTGCCTTAGAGAGCTGTGGAAGCTCGGACATTGAATAAATTTAAGACAGAAATAGACAGTAAATGATAAGGGGATAAGGGGTTATGGGGAGCGGGCAGGGAAGTGGAGCTGAGTCCATGATCAGATCAGCCATGATCTTATTGAATGGCAGAGCGGCTCAAGGGACCGTATGGCCTACTCCTGTTCCTATTTCTTATGTTCTTATGTGGGCATGATTGCATAGCCAGCCTGATTGTCTGGCCTTAGGTCAGCGTTCAGATCCCTCGTCGTCCTTTTCCTCTCTCTCCTGAGGTGGAGCATCAGTCCCTTTTGGCAATTCTTGGTCCCTCCTGATAGCCAGATTGTGCAGCATGGCACACACAACCACAAATTTACCTACTTGCTCAAAGTTGTATTGTAGCTCCCATCCTGAGTGGTCCAGACATCTGAAGCACTGCTTAAGCACAGTTATTGTTTTGTGGACCACATTGCGTGTGTCTCCGTAGTGCTGGTTGTATTGCTTCTCGGCCTCGGTGTGGGTGTCACGCAGGGGGGTCATCAGCCCGGTGGCTAGGCCATATCGGTTATCACCAAGCACCAGCATTGTCCTTGTGGCTAACTCTTAAAGATGTCAGAGACAGCGCTCTCACGCAGGATGTGAGCCTCATCGAAGGTGCCCGGACATTTAGCATTCACTGCCATTATGATCTGGTTGTGGTCGACAACTAGTTGGACCTACAGGGAGTGAAATCCTTTTCTGTTACGAAAACACTCCGGGTCCTGAGAAGGTGGCCGCATGTATAGCTCCCTGCACACTGGGAAACTCAGCAATGCAGTAGAATGCTCCAGCCCTGTCAGGCTGAGCCTCCGTGGTCATGGGGAAGCTCATAAAGTCCATTCTTCTCGCGTACAGGGCCTCCGTGACCTGTCTAATGCAGCGTTGGGTGTCATGGTGAGACAGGGCAAATCTCGACTGCGGAGGCCCGAAAGGAACCGGACGCGTAGAAAGACAATGTCGCGGTGACCTTGACCTTGATCGACACTGACGTCCTGATGTCAGGCTGCATATGTGGCTTGATGAGCTCACATATTTCATTGATCACCACCTTGTGGAAGCGCAGTCTCCGAAAGCAGGTGTAGTCGGACAAGTCGAGGTAAGACCGCTTTTCCCTGTACGTGCGGGGTGTGTATGGTCTTGCTCTCCTCCTCATTCTTGCACGTCTTAAATTTGGGGCATAATGATGTGCATCACACATTGAGCCATCTGCACTCTGCAGCATCTGCGTATTAACATAAGAACATAAGAAATAGGAGCAGGAGAAGGCCATACGGCCCCTCGAGCCGACTCTGCCATTTAATACGATCATGGCTGATCCAATCATGGACTCAGGTCCACTTCCCTGCCCGCTTTCCATAACCCTTTATTCCCTTATTGTTTAAGAAACTGTCTATTTCTGTCTTAAATTTATTCAATGACCCAGCTTCCACAGTTCTCTGAGGCAGCGAATTCTACAGATCCACAACCCACCGAGAAGAAATTCCTCCTCATCTCAGTTTTAAATGGGCAGCCCCTTATTCTAACATTATGCCCTCTAGTTCTAGTCTCCCCTATCAGTGGAAACATCTTCTTTGCATCCACCTTGTCAAGCCCCCTCATAATCTTATATGTTTTGATAAGATCACCTCTCATTCTTCTGAATTCCAATGAGTAGAGGCCCAACCTACTCAACCTTTCCTCATAAGTCAACCGCCTCATCTCTGGAATCAACCTAGTGAACCTTCTCTGAACTGCCTCCAAAGCAAGTATATCCTTTCGTAAATATGAAAACCAAAACTGCACGCAGTATTCCAGGTGTGGCCTCACCAATACACTGTACAACTATAGCAAGACTTCCCTGCTTTTATACTCCATCCCCTTTGCAATAAAGGCCAAGATTCCATTGGCCTTCCTGACATAATGATGTGCATCACACATTGAGCCATCTGCACTCTGCAGCATCTGCATAATAACCGATGCAGGCTGAGAAATGGCTGGCCCCACTGCAATGAAAGTATAATAGCGATTGATCAGAAACAATAATTTCCTCACTAAAATACACCTAGAGTAAACCCTCAATAGTCCAGACTCTGAAAATATGTCTGTTGAGATGGTTGCTTCACCTGAGAGGAACTCCAGAGTCAATGCAAACTCCCCCGAAGTTGAAGCTGCCTTTTGAATGAAGCAACCTGCGATTTTAAAAATGGCAGCCACACCGTTGGCTTTAGTTCAGAACAGTTCCACTTTTTCCAGGCATTTTTTTGTGCGAGCGATATTGTGGGCGATATGTGCGTGATGTGGTGAAAGTGACGGTGGCCGATTTCCTGGGCGTTAGTTTCGCCAAATGTGCTCTTTACGCCAAAAATAATGGACAGGCGGTATTATTGAATTTCGGCGTTAATTCCATGTGGAAAGTAATGCTGGGCGATATTATGGGCATTGATTTTGCCCGTGCTGATGATCCTGCCCAAAATAAGTGGGCGGGCGATATTTTTTCCCGGCGTTACGCAGATGGGGAAAGTAACGCTCGCCGAAAAGTTTCTGAAAAATGCCCGTCAGTTTCCATTTTGTGGCTAAATGGGCAATATATGGATGTTTTTCGTCATTTCAGCGGCAAAATGGACGTTAAGTGGGCGTTAAGCATGCAAAAAGCGAGGAAACTCTGGCCTAAGTAACCAATGTCTATTGGGCTTCCCTCATCCACCATTTTTGTGACTTCAAAGAATACAGTAAGATTTGTAAGACATGGGGCTGGAAATTCGGTTCAATAGCGCCTCAGTTAGCACCCTGGAAGGGCGGTAATGCTTCTCGAATTGCTTACCGCCCGACCGTGCACTTCGCAACACCCCGCTGGGAAATTCGCTGGTTTTGCGGCAGCACAAAACGCGACCGCCTCACTATGTACTTTCAGACAGATCATAAAGTCAGTCATCGTACAACGACCCGCTAGCGCCCCACTCACAAAATTAGGTGCAGCTACCTCATTTAGCATCCACTCCTAATCACGCCGGAAAAAACAGGCGGTACCACCTTCTGTTGGCGCTATCTGCAGCTTATTTAAAGGGAGGAGCATTAATCGGAGGTCACATTGAGTGCAACTTTACCACAGAACACTCTGCGTGAACCTCAGACTTTAAAGCGGCAGATTTATCTGCCATTACAGGATCCTTACAATTTAAGTGAAATAATTTAATGGGTACGTTACTAGTTCGCCAGCATTGCCTACTCCATGCTCTTGTTAGGCAGCGTCAAGATAGAAGGGCTGTTGGCCATTTCGGGCCACGAATGAGGAGAGACGTCTGGACAGGAGGCTTTACCCTCCATTGGTTTACAGGCAGCAATGCTCATACCTCCAGCTCTCTCAGGAGCAATGTGTGAGAAGGCTGCACTTCCGAAATGAAGTGTTGACAGAAATGTGCCACATCCTACACCAAGACTGCGCTGCCCATCGCAGTGAAGGTCACTGTGGCGCTGACCTTATATGCCTCCGGCTCCTTCCAGGCTGCATCAGGGGACATATGCAGCATCGCTCAATACGCTGCACATCACTGCATTCGCCACGTCACAAAGGCTCGCTAGGTCAGCAGAATGGACTTCATAACGTTCCCAATGAGCAGGGAGAGCCGGAATGAGCGGGCATGTGGGTTTGCCAGGATTGCGGGCTTCCCGAGGGTTCAAGGATGATGTTGCGGGTGGCCGCATGATTGTCATTGTAGCGATGCTCCGCTTGTGTGGTGGGGTTGCGGAGGGGTCATTAGTCAGGTGGCTAGGATGTATCCTTTGTCCCCGAGCAGCTAGCCGCGCCGTTTGTGGTGGCTGAAACAATCGTGGCACAGTGCTCTCAGGCAGGATGAACTCATCATGGGCGCTCCCTGGATAGCGGCCATTCACTGCAAGAATGCGCTACGTATGGTCGCAGACCAGCTGCACGTTTAGGGAGTGGTATCCCTTTTGGTTTCTGTTATATATGTAAACCTGTAAATACCTTTTTTAACCACCAGAGGGCTCGTTCCCTGGAGTCCCAAAGGATCCCACAATCCCTTGGGGGCACCTGTACTGAAGGAGGCCTCACAAGCTGGAGAGGCATTCTGGAGACCTGTAATAAAAGACAAAGGTCACATTTTACTTTGAGCTCACAGTATCTGGTCAGACTCTTTATTCATACATAATAACTGGCGACGAGATACAGATGACGAACCCCACCGCAATGATGCAGAGAACAGTGAGCACCCTGGAGAAATTTTGGGAGGGAGTTGATTGCGAAACCTTCGTGGAGCGACTCGAACAATACTTCATGGCCAACGAGCTGGAAAGAGAAGCGAACATTGCCAAATGAACGGCGATTCGCCTCACCATGTGTGGGGCACCAATGTATGGTCTCATGAAAAATCTACTTGCTCCAGCGAAACCCACAGAGAAATCGCATGATGATTTGTGCACACTGGTCCAGGAGCATCTTAACCTGAAGGAAAGCATTCTGCTGACGAGGTACCGGTTCTACATGTACAAGAGGTCTGAAGGCCAGGAAGTGGTGAGCTACGTCGCCGAGCTAAGACGCCTTGCACGGCATTGCAAATGTGAAGGACATTTGGAGCACACGCTCAGGGACGTCTTTATACTTGGCATTGGTCATGAAGTAATACTTCGCAAACTTTTGACTGTAGACACCCCAACCTTGAGGAAAGCCAGAGCAATAGCCCAGGCGTTCATCGCCACCAGTGACAATACCAAGCAAATCTCTCAGCACACGAGTTGCGCTACAAGTACTGTGAACAAAGTAATGTTGTTTTCGAATCCTAACATTCAGGGCAGGCCTCACATGCCTGCAGCTGCATGTCCGCAGATGTCGGAGTCCACCATCAAGGGTGATGAATGCTAGGCCATTAACACCTTGTTGACGCTGCGGGGATGATCATCATTTCCATTCATGCCGCTTCAAAAGATATGTTTGCAAGAGCTGTGGAACAACGGGACATCTCCAACATATGTGTAGATGAGCTGCAAACCCTGCTAATCTTGCAAACCACCATGTTGCAGAGGAGGGCAGAACCAGGGCGGATCACGACGAACCAGAGCCTGAGACCGAGGAGGCAGGGGTATATGGGGTGCACGGTAAGGGGTGGTCTCTATGAGGGGGTCAGGTTCCCTTCTGACCAACTTGAGCGGTTCGAATCGCTCCCACTCCCTTGGGTTCTAGACTCTGGATTTATTTGGGGGATGTGACAAAGTGCAAAGGAGACTGGTTTGATGCAAAAGAACTTTGATTTTATTACAGTCAAGAAATTCAAAGGGGGTTACAGTAGAATTACACCTCCCACCTCCCAATACCTAATTCTAGCTAGGTTAGACTCCAGGTCAGGCAAGGACTATGCTTACCAATCCTTTTGACAGTTAACAGTAGATCGCGGTTTCGGGGTTTGCTGGATGCGGCAGGGTCTGCTTGCCGTACCCTGAACGTCGGAGAAGACTTCCTGCTGCGCAATCTTCAGTTGGGTTGAGTCTGCTGATGCGGTAAGGCGCGTTTTGGATCTGTGGGGTAAGTACCCGTTTTCTTTGGCTAGAAATAGGTTTCTACAGTCTTTTAGGTAATGTTTTACCCGTTGGTAGGTCAGGATTAGATTGTAGAGTGGAAACTTTTCAATACTTCATTTTTTTTTTCCTGTTGGAGTTTTGTTTCGAGTTTGGTCAATCGCGGTGGTTTTCGTTGATACCACATTGGTTGTGGTTGGTTGCTGCCGCGATGGTGATGTTCTTCCTTCCTTCAGGACTTCGAGGCTGGAGAAGTTAGTTTACAACTGTCGCTTTGGTTTCACTCCTTGTCTTAATGGCATACTCGCAGTATAGCACCTGGTGTAGTATGGCATGCCCTCCGTTGAAACAGGGGACTAGTTATACGGTTTGAGTGGTTCTAATGTTGGCGCCAAATCCGTTCAGAATTCTTTGTTTAAATTTGGCGGGCTTGACTCTTTGTAATATTTTGGCGGGCTCATTAAAAGTTAATATGTCTTGGGTGGGTTGATGTTCGAAAACTGTTTCCTGATGGAAATTTTATCGTGGTAATCGCAATGTCCTTTTGTGCTTAGTTTTTTAGCATATAGGCTGGATTGGGCCTCTTTGTGATGTCTATGCTGAAATGGTTTTCCAGTTTCAAGTTGATGGTTAGCTATCTCTGGGTCATTTGTAATGTTAATGTCTCTTGTGGAGAAGAATTCTCAAATACCCATTTCTCCAGACAGGTTACTTTAGTCCTCACACCCAGGTAGTCTCACTAATCAGTTTGTCTCTTGTCAGTCATTTTAGGCCCGCCCACAGTCTTGAATTTGTCTTGTAAAAGTTCAAAATTCTATTAAAGTTCGTAGTTTCTTCCATAGGCTTTAAGGTTCCAAACTTTTCAGTAGATAGTCCCAAATTAAATTTCCTTTCAGATGAGCCCAAACACGGGGAGGGGTTCTTGTGAGTTTTGCACCCTTTCAGTCCCCCCTGTTGACACTCCACACTCTTGAGTGTCAATCAAGGTAAGCAAAATTCCTGTTCCCGAGAGTCAACCTTCACTGCATTTATACTAGCTAAACATTACCCGGCATCCTCCGTTGAAATGCAATGCAATTTACAGGCGAATACAGTCATTACAATTCGGTTATAGCATAGAGGGAGTGCCCCTCCTTTACTCTGTTCTCTCAGTAAAGTAACGGTATACAGTCAAACATAACTTTAAGTAAAATAAAATGAAAGCACATAGTAACACATTCTCAAGTAACATAAAGGTCCATAGTTAAACACATTTTAAGTTCAGTAAAATAAAGATACATAGTCAAAACATTTTAAGTAACACTCTTACACACTCGCGATTTGCGGTTTACAGCAGGTAAAATCAAACATAATTAAACATGGTAGTATGGTGTCACCCCTCCCTGCGCAATCCCCAAGTTCGGCCAAGGAGTGCCTGACCTGATGGCCTCTGCATTTCACTCGGCAAATGACACACCATAAGTAAAGAATAATCGCAAGTTGACAGATAACTAAAGTGTGGGAAGCGATTCGGATCCAGACTGGGACTTCTATATTTCTGAAAAGGTCCCATCAAGGCGGAATGGTGATCTCGAGAATCTTTTTCCCTATCTCAATTGTTTTCTGTTCTAGAGTATAGAAGTGTTTTTGTGAGATAATTACGGCTTTTAGCAGAGCGGTAAGATGGTAAGATGTTCGGGTGGAGGGAGAATTGCATAGCCAAAATGTACAACACAATCCTGCAGGTTTGTAATGTTTTCCTCCACAGTGTGATGGACAGTGGTGGGTTCAGGAATGGGGACAATCCGTTCCTGGGCCACTTGAACTGATGCCTCAGGTTTGAAGCAAAAACTGCTGTCACTTACCGGACACCAGAAGTGTCCACGTTGGTAGTGGGGCACACTGGTGGTGACACAATATGTCCCACCCCCTATGTATGTTACCTGTGGAGGGACATGGTCTTGTGCCATTACCTCCATGGTGCAGTTAATAGGCTGTGCACCAGCAGCTTTAAACACACACTCTGACTTTGAATGGGCACTCAAGTACTGGGGACACAATATTACGTGTACACCCCGGATTCGGCACCTGGAGAAGTCAGTGCCCGTTATAGCATGTTCCCACTTTATGGCAGAAGGTGGGTCCACTGCGAAACGAATGTGTGCATCTCCCTGAATAACTCCAATGTTTTCCACCCGGTATAACGGTGCGGGTCGGGCTGTCCCACCCATGACCGGCATCCTCAGTACTATTCCCATAATGGCGTGGTTGGATTTCCCAGTCTACTGGGACAGGGTAGGCTTCAGAGGCTAGGCGGAGCTGGCACGGGCTTAGTGAATTGCTGTACGGGTGGAGGGCTGCAAGGTGCTTGTTCCTGATCCAAGAGGGGACTATACTTTGTTTAAATCCTCCAGGTTGTTGCGGCCCTCGCCCAACAATCATGCCCCATACAGTACGCACACCTCGTTCTGTGCAGCCTGGTCCGAAGCGTTTCTATCCTCCCGTATGAGTGCATTCACTGTCTGTGCATGTTTGTCCAGCTCAGCCACTATTTCTTTTAAATGGACAGTCATAGCCTGGTCCTCGTGTAGTTCTGAACCTACTACGGTGTTCTCTTATTTCAGGATTTTTCTCAATTGGTTTTTTAAACCGTTTATCCGTGTTTGCAGTTCTATATCATCTGGGCAATTTATCACAGAGGATGCTGGATTGTAGGTCGCGAAAACGTCGTTTATGATTCCCCTTCTCGGTCTCCCCGAGCCCATGGTGTCCCTAGCGTTTAGGGTGTATAGGTACGCTTTGTCTACATTTCCAAAGTCTAACTCATAAAATTTCTTGAACATATCTATAAGTTGGGCCTGGTATAGCAGCTCTGTTTCCTTTGGACACCATGCAGGTAAGTGTACCTCGGTAAAGTTTAATATTACTGAAGCTACTGCATAATGCACCCCCTCATATAACCACCTTTTTGGTCAGTACCAATGCTAATTCATTTCCAGGTCCCTT
Organism: Pristiophorus japonicus; assembly: GCF_044704955.1. Taxonomy (NCBI): domain Eukaryota; kingdom Metazoa; phylum Chordata; class Chondrichthyes; family Pristiophoridae; genus Pristiophorus; species Pristiophorus japonicus. The sequence continues at coordinate 109,335,242 of NC_091982.1, forward strand.
GATGGTGGTAGGACACCTTTCTGTTACTGTGCGTATTGGCGGGGTTGTGGGCAGGGGTTTCTTAATATGTCCTCTTAATTCGAAGGCGTTAATTGGCAGTGGGGAGTGTGGGACCGCGCACCCGCGTAGGCTAGAATCGCACCCCATCCCTTCCCCTTCATCTTGCCATTGCCTGGTGAAGGCGATCGATATGCCCGTGGGACAAATACTCTCTGATCCCCACATGCACACGTAAATTCCTTGTTCGGATTCCCACCATTTGTCCCAACACACTTTTACTCCTCCCCGTGTCCCCGTTTCGGTATGGTACGTATCATTACCGAGTCTTTCCCAGTCCGATTCCTGGTCCCATGCGTCCTTGCTGAGTTTTCTGAGCCACCACCACCTTCCCAGGGGAATGTATCCTTTGCAAGTCAAACAAGCATGTTTTCCCTCTGTAACACTGACTCGGGCAGTGATGATCCATATCCGGGGGCATGGAAGTGAGGCCTCCCCATTGGTAAAACCTTCCTGGCTGGAGTAGCGGGTAGAATTAGATCTCAGCCACCCTGGCCATCTTGCCTCGTGGGCGTAAACGGCGACTTCTTCCACGTCTCGGGTGCTACCACCGGCGGTTACGATTGGTGCTCTTCCTCCTGAGATAGGAGGGATTCTTCCACGTCTCCTCGGTCGCCGTTGCTCATCCTTATCAGGGTGAGCAGGAAGAGGATCCTTTCCATACTGTTCTCTTTCCTGTCGGGGCACATAAAACAGATTGTCTAGTCCTGAGAAAGCTCTCTGACTTGACAAAAGTGACCGAGTTCCAAATTGGGCTCTCTTCCCTTCAGACATAGTATAGTCTGGCTGTCTTAGTCATTTCCTGGTGGACTGATGTCTGCTTCTAACTTATATCTCACAACCATTTTTACTCTTATCTTACCGGTGCTTCCTTAATAGACATACCCGTAGATTCTTCTTACTCCCGGGTGTTACCCGGTCTGTGTCTCTTTTAATAGCTGCACAGGTAGATTCTTTTCCTTACCCCAGTAACTAATACTTATATACTTATCATTATACATAATCTTACACTACTCTAAATTATTCACTAAACATTCTTAAATGCATATCGTACTATATATGTACATCTGCCACCCGTCTCCGGGTGGCCAGGTTAATTCCTGCCTTCTTTCTTTCTTCTCCTTCCGCTGGGTGTCCAGCGAGGTCGGTAACAGGTCGGCCCTCACCGCCGGACCTGGAGTGTGCTGACCGGAATTGGGTTCGAGTCCCACACTATCGGGGGAACGTCCCCTCCGGTGCTGCAACACACCGCTCCCTTGGGTGTGGCTGTCTGGTTCCTTTCTTCCCTTGTGGGTTCCGCCTGGTCGAGGGCTATTGGCTGGGGACTCTCTCTTGGTGGCTGGTCCACCGCTACCTCTTCTGAGGGTCCCTCGTTGCCCGAGGCTACCAGCTGGGTGTCCCTGCTCGCGGGCTGGTCTCTGACCTTAGGTACCCTTTTGCGGCTGGTCCCTTTCCCGGGGCTGAACCATTGGAGCGCTGGTGATCACGGTGTCTTTGGCCATGGGGTACGGGGATTCCTTCTTAAGGCTCTGGCTACTGGGGGTGCGTCAGAGTCCCAAATGATTGGGGGGACAGCTCCTCCAGTAACACAGTCCACCGCTCCTCTAGGTACAGTCTGTGGGTCTGCCATGTCCCCTGTGGGATTTCCACAGTTGGGGGCTGTTGGCTGGGGGTCCCTGTCTTTAGTACGGTTTACAGTTTTTGGATATCCCTTATGTTTAGCTGCTGCCCCTGGATTGAAAAGTTTGCACTGATTTACGTCGAACCCCTTTGTTCGGCGGGGCAATTTTATGGCATAGACCATGGGGCATGCCTTGTCGACAATGTGGTATGGTCCCATGTACAGTGCCTCAAAGACCCCTACTCTAGCGTAATTCCTTACCATAACCTGGTCCCCTATCTCCCACTCATGGTGTTTGCGGGGTTCGCGCAGCAGTCAGTTACTCCAATGCTGTTTTCCCATGTTGTTAGCAGCCTGCCAGTGAATCTGTTTAAGGTGTTCAAACAGATTCCTGACAAAGCTGTCCCAGTTCGCTTCCCTAAGCTGACCTTCCGTGAGTACCGGGGCTAACACATGGGGGGGGGTTCGCATGGCTCTGCTGATCATGAGCTCGTACGGGGAGTATCCGTGCTCTTGGACTGGCTGGCCCGGATCCCCATGAGGACTAGTGGTAGGACCTCTAGCCACTCTTTGGGTGAGTCCCCTGTCTCTTTGCGCAGTCTTTCTTTGATAATGCGGTTTAAACGCTCCATAGGCCCGGACGACTGCGGGTTGTGGGCGACATGCCATTTTCCTTTGATGCTAAGGGTCTCCTGCATCACCTGCCCGGTGAAGTGACTCCCTTAGTCGGACTCCACGTATTGTGGTAGTCCCCATCGAGAGAACACTTCTCTGACCAGGATCCTGGCTGTTCCCAGGGCAGTGGCTGTTCAGCACGGGAAGGCTTCCACCCTTTTCGTGAATACATTCACCAAGACTAGGCAGTACTTGTAGCCTCCCTGGGCAGTGGGTAGGGGCCCGATGTAATTGATTTGAATCGACTGTCAGGGCCGCTCTATCCTCCTGATATGTCCCATAGACACCTTTTTTTTCTGGGGAGTCGGGGTTATTGGGCGCGCACACCAGACAGCTAGTGCAGAATTCACGGACGTCTTCCCTGAGTCCTGGCCACCACTCTGCCTGTTCCACTCGTTGCCAAGTGGTCTCAGGTCCGGGGTGTCTTGCTCCTGGACCCTCGTGGGCCAGCTGGAGGAATTCCCTCCGGTGTTGTTGCAGTACTACCCATTGCTCCCCCCTGAACAGCATGCCTTCTTTAATGGCAATTGCTGCGGTGCCGTACAGGCCGTCTACCTTTTCCCCTTTTGCTAGCGTGTTCAGGACAGTTTTGAGGACGGGGTCTTGGATCTGAACCATTTTTAGGTCCGGGGGCAAAGTTATCCCTGTCTTCCCTATCCTGCCCGACTGCTGCAATGTGTCCTGGGTTGTACGGCTTCCAGAGCTTGCCCGTGCAGGCCCCCTGCTTGGCCAACATGTCAGCCGCAGACAGTTCAGCGTGCTGGTTTCTCTCGCAACGGGGTTCGGTGGTGGAATGTGTATGTAGATATTCCCTTCCTCTCCTACGGCTTTCATGATCTTTTCCAGTAGGGGCTTAATTGCCAGGGGTCTCCCGTCTACGGAGGTGTATCCGCAGCGGGACCAAATAGCTAGGTACTCCGTACAAGAATTGCATGTGAACATACTGTCCGAGCAAATCTTATATGGAGTAGGGAATTCTTCGGTATGTGTGACTATGTACACCACCGCAGACAGTTCAGCGTGCTGGGCGCTCATTGTACTGGAGAGTTTAATCGCCAGGGCAATGCCTGCCTCGGGGTCATAAACTCCGCAGCTTGTGTGTCGTTCACCCGCAGATACTGTGCTTGAACTGTCTACATAGATCTCTCGGCCTGCGGGGTGTAACCCAGCCCGAAAGCTTATGCAAATTTCCCATACCCCTTCTATGGGCTGTCCCTGGATAAATCATGTTGGCTGCGAGTCTTGGCTTGCAGAGACCCTTTACCCTTCGCTCCATTTGAAAGAGGAGCAGGGTCCAGCGAGCAATGCCGGCACTGCTCACTGTCCCGTCCTTGATTCTCCTGTCCAGGAGCATTTGGGTGGGCGAATGGTGGGTAAGGAGTGTGATAGGGGACCCCCCTGTGAAGATCAGTGATCTTTTCACAGATGAGTGAGTGCCTAGGAGGTGCTGCTTACAGTTGGAGTATCCCTTCTCCACATCCGTGAGTATCCTGGGAGGAGCAGACCGCTGGCGTCTGCTGGTCGTGCCGCTCTTGGAGCAGTACTGTGCTCAGGCTGTCCCCACTGGCTGCTACCTCCAGGAAAAACTCTTTACCCTCATCTATGGCCCCTAGAGCTGGCGCGGTCTGCAGGTCTTTCTCGAGTTGGATAAATGCTGCCTCGCAACCTTTGCCCCATTCCCACTCCACTCCCTTGTGTAGGAGTCGGAGCAGAGGGGCTGCGGTAGCTGCATAATCCTCAATGAAATCTCTGCAGTACCCGGTTAGCCCTAGAAAAGATCTTACTCCTGTTACTGTGTTGAGGGCGGGTAACTTCTGCACTGCTTCCCTTCTAGCTTTGTCAATGGCTCTCTCCCCAGCGCGCACAGCCTGTCCCAGGAATTTTACTTCCTTCAGGCCAATCTGTGCCTTCTTGGGGTTTACTTTAAATCCCTCTTCTTTCAGCAGCTCCAGCAGCTCAGCCAGCAGTGGGCCATGTTCCTCCCCCTCATAGGTGAACAGGAGTAGGTCATCCACATACAGTACAAGCTGTTGGGGTCTACTGAAGCTCTTTAAACAGTTGGCCATACACTGATAGAAAATACTGGGGCTGTTGTGGAAGCCCTGAGGGAAACAATTCCAAGTGTATTGCTGTCCTTTAAAGGTAAAAGCAAACTTGTACTGATCTTCCCTTCTTAAAGGTATGGACCAGAACCCGTCGGAAATATCCAGCACTGCGAAGGCTGGGATACTTCCAATGAGGTCGGCGACAGCAGCAACGGTGGGTGCACAGGTGGGGATTTTAGGGTTGAGTACTCGATAGTCCACCGTGGCTCTTCAGGAGTTGTCCGGCTTCTTAACCGGCCACAATGGAGAGTTCACATGGGTAGCTATTGGTCTCAATATCCCATTTAATCAGCAAACCCAAGGCTGTTTCCATGTCTGCCTCCACCTCCCTGGGGAAGTTGTACTGTTTCTGTGGTCGGGTCATGGGATCCCCATCTATGCTAACCTCGACCCCGTTTATTCTCCCACAGTCGTGTTTGTGAGTGGCAAAAGGTGCAAGGTTTTTCCTCGCATATTCTTGATATTCTATCGAGGTGTTACCGACCAGTGATTCAAGGTCGTAATCCTCCTTTGGCTTCATGTTGCACACCGTCCCTTTTCCCTGTTTTCCTGGGATACCCATCACCTCACTCTCCTGTCCCGCACAGACTGACTCCCAAAGACAGTGGTTTCTTAAATCCACTAGGATCCCGTGGCCTAGGATGAAGTTAGCCCCCAAGATCCCTCTCCCTTCCTGCTCCCACTTCATCAGGACACAAGTCCACTCAGTGTGGAGTGTACCTAAATGAATGGAGAACGGAACGGAGAATGAGCCAGTCTGTTCAGTGCCTGTGAAACCCACCAGCTGTAGGGGACCCCGTTAGACAGAGGTGAGGCGGCAGGATTAGCTGCATAGACAAGGGTGCTTGAGGCACCGGTGTCCAGCAGGTAAGTCCCTTTCACCTTTTCCACTTCCATCTGTACGGTCGGTCTCCCGCACGCATCATACTCGAGGGCACACAGGTGGACAGGATGCGCCTGTCCTAGTCACGGTTTTGGTTGGGAGAGGGCAGATGGGATCTCGGTAACGGTGGCGGTGGCTACCTTCCCAGGGCTCGGAGTGCGGTTAGAAAAGTATCGAATGAGTGGGGAGGGACTGGCTTATCTGTCTCGGTCTTTTGGGCAGGGGCTGGAGAATTCTTTCCTGCGCTACTCTTCCACGGATTTCTACAATCCTTTCTGCAGTGCCCACTCTTTCCGCACCCGAAGCAGGTATGTTTTGTATCAGAGGGGTTGCCCCCCTCGCGGCGCCATTCCCTCTTATCTTGGCTAGGTCGGATTTTGTGAACCCTTCCCTTTTGTGAGTGCTCTTCTGTCCCTCTGCCATTTCTGTAAGTTAGCGTCAGTTGCCTAAGCACTCCCTGTTCGGTGGCTTGGGGATCTCTTGGGTCGAACCAGGCCTCAGCCTTGGTTCTTATTCAGGGTAAACTGTTAGCTACTCGGCTTTGGAGGCAGTGTGCTAACTCGTCCGGGCTTAAGTTATCCCTGTCTATGTCCCCACTACAGGCGCTTTGGTAAAAGGACACAGTCGGTCTGTGAAAGCCTGTGGGGTTTCCCCTGTGAGCTGCATCGTTTTCTCTACTCTAGAGAAGGGACTCCCGTCATTGCAGCCCGTAGCTTCTAAAATGTCCTTTTGGACGGCAGCAAGTGTTTTCTGCCCTCTTTTGCTCTCAGTAGAGAGGGACTGGTACAGTTTGCTGTCTAGGGATAGGAGAAGCATCTTTGCTATTTCTGCATCATCGCACCCATTAATATCCCCTGCCTGTTCCACCTCCACAAAGTGAATCGAGGGGTCTCCCTTTGGAGTTAGCTTTCCCAGGTAGCTTATCATAGCCCAAAGCTGGTGGGGAGTGTGGGGGACCACAAACTGACTTTCCAGGGGCCCTGGACCCCCGGCAAGGGTGGGCGGGCCAAACTTCTGTTGCCGGACCGGGCACACTGGCCCTGGTTCTGGCTCTTCCTGTTCTGGCTCACCTCCCTCTCCTCCCTGCTGCCAAGCCGAGCTGAAACTCAGTACTACAGGTGGTGGTGGTTCACTATCCCTGTCCACCCCGCAACTGATTTGCCGCTCCTGCTGCTGAACCGGTGTAGTCACCGGTGCCACAGGTGGTGGCCGGGCAGTTTCCTCCCTCTCTTCCAGGTTTACCTGGGTTTTACCCGGGCTTATCAGGCATACCATGCCTTTTGCCTTGGATAGAGCAAGGTTTAAACTTTTAATTTGTTGCTGGCAGGGACCGTGGTATCCCGATTCAAACCCATTAGTGCTAGTTACTTTATACGCTGCTTGCACATCTTTTAATCTTTCCTGGAGCTCTTTTACTTGTAGGGTGAGGCGAGTGCTTTCCTCCCTCAGTGACTTTTCATTACTTTTGGCCTTGGTATCCTGACATTGAAAATAGTCCAGACTGTTTTTAAACCTTTCCATTATCTGGGTCCTTTCCTGTTTTACGGAGTTCTCCCGATAATCTTTCTTCTGACATAACCCTTTCCTGGTAGTTCTCTGTACATTCCCATAACTCTGCCTGTAGTGTCTCATTGGTTGTTATCTAGGAGTTGGACCTGTCGCTGTTGACAGACCAACCAAATTGCCTTCTCTACTGCTTCTTTGTGATCTTTGCTTGCTGTCCACTGGGCTGCAGCGTCAGCTGGACGCTCAGCGCACAATAGACTAAGCACCCATTCTTTAGTTACATTCACTTTCTTATACACATAGGAGGAAATCCTCTCTTCCATCTCGATTCTTTGCCGCAAACCAGCACTTTCCACATCACACCCCTTGTACCAGAGTCCTGCCACGGTCGCCATTTTGTAAGGGGTGGTCTCTATGAGGGGGGGGTCAGGTTCCCTTCTGACCAACTTGAGCGGTTCGAATTGCTTCCACTCCCTTGGGTTCTAGACTCTGGATTTATTTGGGGGATGTGACAAAGTGCAAAAGACACTGATTTGATGCAAAATAACTTTGATTTTATTACAGTCAAGAAATTCAAAAGGGGTTACAGTAGAATTACACCTCCCACCTCCCAATACCTAATCCTAGCTAGGTTAGACTCCAGGGCAGGTAAAGACTATGCTTACCAATCCTTTTGACAGTTAACGGTAGATTGCTGTTTTGGGGTTCGTTGGATGCGGTAGGGTCTGCTTGCCAAATCCCAAACATCGGAGAAGACTTCCTGCTGCGCAATCTTCAGTTGGGTTGAGTCCGCTGATGCGGTAAGGCGTGTTTTGGATCTGTGGGGTAAGTACCCGTTTTCTTTGGCTAGAAATAGGTTTCTACAGTCTTTTAGGTAATTGGTAGGTCAGGATCAGATTGTAGAGTGGAAATTTTTCGGGTTTTTTTTTCCGTTGTAGTTTTGTTTTGAGTTTGGTCGATCGTGGTGGTTTTCGTTGATACCACGTTGGTTGTGGTTGGTTGTTGCCGCGATGGTGATGTTCTTCCTTCCTTCAGGACTTCGAGGCTAGAGAATTTAGTTTACAACTGTCGCGTTGGTTTCTCTCCTTGTCTTAATGGCATACTCGCAGTATAGCACCTGGTGTAGTATGGCATGCCCTCCGTTGAAACAGGGGACTAGTTATACGGTTTGAGTGGTTCTAATCTTGGTGCCAAATCCGTTCAGAATTCTTTGTTTAAATTTGGCGGGCTTGACTCTTCTTTGCAATATTTTGGTGGGCTCGGTAAAAGTTAATATGTCTTGGGTGGGTTGATGTTCGAAAACTGTTACCTGATGGAAATATTAGCGTGGTAATCGCAATGTCCTTTTGTGCTTAGTTTTTTTCGCATACAGGCTTGATTGGGCCTCTTTGTGATGTATATGCTGAAATGGTTTTCCAGTTTCAAGTTGATGGTTAGCTATCTCTGGGTCATTTGTAATGTTAATGTCTCTTGGCAGAAGGATTCTCGAATACCCATTTCTCCAGATAGGTTACTTTAGTCTTCACACCCAGGTAGTCTCACTAATCAGGGTTGTCTCCGGTCAGTCCTTCTCGGCCCGCCCACAGTCTTGAATGTGTCTTGTAAAAGTTCAAAATTCTATTAAAGTTCGTAGTTTCTTCCATAGCCACTTTAAGGTTCCAACCTTTACGGTAGATAGTCCCAAATTAAATTTCCTTTCGGATGACACAGGGGGGGGCGGTTCTTGTGAATTTTGCACCCTTTCATGCACACATTTACCACAAAGTGTCCCCCGATAATGCTGAAGGTTGAATTAAATGGACTCCAGGTATCAATGTACCTGGACACGGTCGCGAGCCAGTCCATTATGAGCAAGAAGACTTTCGATAAGTTGTGGTGCAACAAGGCCTCAAGGCCAGTCCTGACTCCCATTCACACTAAACTGAGAACTTACGCAAAGGAACTGATTCCCGTAATCGGCAGTGCTACTGTAAAGGGCCGCAGGATGGAGCGGTGCACAAGTTACCACTCTGGGTGGTACCGGGCGATGGCCCCACGTTGTTCAGCAGGAGCTGGCTGGGGAAGATACGCTGGAACTGGGACGACGTCTGAGCACTCTCGTCCTTCGATAACACTTCGTATGCCCAGGTCCTAAACAAGTTCCCCTTGCTGTTCCTACCAGGCATCGGGAAGTTCCAAGGAGCAAAAGTGCAGATCCACTTAATTCCTGGGAGCGACCCATCCATCACAAGGCGAGAGCAGTACCGTACACGATGAGAGAAAGGGTGGAGATCGAGCTGGACCAGCTGCAACGAGAGGGCATCATTTCGCGGATTGAATTCAACGAGTGAGCCTGTCTGATTGTTCCAGTCCTCAAGGGAGATGGCACCGTCAGAATCTGTGGCGATTACAAAGTAACTATCAATTGTTTCTCCCTGCAGGATCAATACCCACTACCAAAGGCAGACGACCTTTTTGTGACACTAGCGGGAGGAAAGACGTTCACGAAGCTGGACTTGACCTCAGCCTACATGACGCAGGAAAGCTGGAGGAATCATCGAAGGGCCTCACCTGCATCAACACGCACAAAGGTTTCTTCATTTACAACAGATGCCCGTTTGGGATTCGATCAGCCGCAGCGATATTCCAGAGAAACATGGAAAGCTTACTGAAGTCGGTCCCGCGCACCGTGATCTTCCAGGACAACATCTTACAGGTTACAGGTCAGGACACAGTCGAGCATCTGCAGAAGCTGGAGGAGGTTCTCCGTCGGCTTAATTGTGTGGGGCTCAGGTTAAAATGCTTGAAGTGCGTTTTCCTGGTGCCTGAAGTGGAGTTCCTGGGGAGAAGAATCACGGCGGACAGCATCAGGCCCACCGATTCGAAGACGGAGGCAATCGAGAACGCATCGAGGCCACAGAACGTGACTGAGCTGCGGTCGTTTCTAGGACTCCTGAACTACTTTGGTAACTTCTTACCTGGTCTCAGCACTGTTAGAACCACTGCACGCCTTACTGCATAAAGGAGATGAATAGGTATGGGGTAAAAGCCAAGAAAATGCCTTTGTAAAAGCTAGAAAACTGTTATGCTCAAACAAATTGCTTGTGTTGAATGATCCATGTAAGCATTTGGTACTAGCATGTGATGCAATACACAACCGACACAATATGACGACGCAACAAGCTACTGAATCTGGGAAATTGCAACCAGTTGCTTATGCATCCAGAAGTCTGTCTAAGGTTGAGAGAGCCTACAGCATGATTGAAAAAGAAGCGTTAGCGTGTATTTATGGGGTAAAGAAAATGCATCAATATCTATTTGGGTTCAAATTTGAATTGGAAACTGACCATAAGCCATTGATATCCCTCTTTTCTGAAAGTAAGGGAATAAATATGAATGTATCGGCCCATATCTAGAGATGGGCGCTCACATTGTCTGCATACAACTACGCCATCTGCCACAGGCCAGGCACAGAAAACTGTGCTAATGCTCTCAGTAGGCTGCCATTGCCCACCACGAGGGTGGAAATGGCACAGCCCGCAGATTTAATCATGGTAACGGAAGATTCGAGAGTGAGCAATCACCCGTTACCGCCCGACAGATTAGTACCTGGATGAGTCAGGACCCCTTACTGTCCTTAGTAAAAAAACTGTGTGCTTCACGGGAGCTGGTCCAGTGTCCCATTAGAAATGCAGGAAGATATAAAGCCGTACCAGCGGCGCAAAGGTGAAATGTCTATACACAGACTGCCTTCTGTGCGGTAATCAGGTAGTGGTACCCAAAAAGAGTAGGGACACTTTCATTAGTGATCTCCACAGTACTCATCCAGGCATTGTAATGATGAAAGTGATAGCCAGATCCTACGTGTGGTGGCCTGGTATCGATGCGGACTTAGAATCCTGCATGCACAAATGTAACACATGTTCACAGTTAAACAATGCACCCAGGGAGGCGCCACGACGTTTATGGTCTTGGCCCTCCAAACTGGTCTCGGATCCATGTCGACTATACAGGCCCGTTCTTGGGTAAAATGTTCCTAGTGGTTGTAGATGCGTACTCCAAATGGATTGAATGTGAGATAATGTCGGCAAGCACGTCCGCTGCCACCACTGAATGGCTGCAGGCCATGTTTGCCACGCACGGACTGCCTGATGTCCTTGTGAGTAACAACAGGCCGTGTTTCACCAGTGCTGAGTTCAAAGAGTTCATGACCCGCAATGGGATCAAGCATGTTACATCTGCCCCGTCCAAACCAGCATCCAATGGTCAGGCAGAGAGAGCAGTGCAAACAATCAAGCAGGGCTTGAAGAGGATAACTGAAGGCTCACTGCAGACTCGCCTATCCAGAGTCCTGCTTAGTTACCACACGAGACCCCACTCGCTCACTGGGATTCTATCTGCTGAACTGCTCATGAAAAGGGCACTTAAGACAAGGCTCTCGTTAGTCCACCCTGATCTACATGAACAGATAGAGAGCAGGCAGCTTCAACAAAGTACATATCACGATAGCGCAAATGTGTCACGCGAAATTGAGATTAATGATCCTGTATGTGTTGAACTATGGACAAGGTCCCAAGTGGCTTCCCAGCACTGTCGTGGCCAAAGAGGGGAGTAGGGTGTTTCGGGTCAAACTTTTAAATGGACTCATCTACAGGAAACACTTGTACCAAACCAAACTCAGATTCACGGACTATCCAGAGCAACCCACATTAGACCCAACTTTTTTGACCCCCCCAACACACATACCAGTGGCAACTGACACAGCGGTTGACCACGAAGCAGAATCCATCACCCGCAGCAGCCCAGCAGGACTCACCTCACCAGACAGCCCAGCAAGCATCCCCTGGAGTCCCAAGGGATCCCACAATCCCTTGGGAGCACCTGTACTTAAGGAGGCCTCACAGGCTGGAGAGGCACTCTGGAGACCTGTAACAAAAGACTAAGGTCACACTTTACTTTGAGCTCACAGTATCTAGTCAGACTCTTTATTCATACATAATAGTTTCTGAATACCTCAGCATTCTCGAATGGTGCTTGCAAGGTAAAAAATTCAATTCGATTTGTAAGAAATGGGGCTAGAAATTCGGTTGTGTCGCACCTCTGTTAGCGCTCTGGAGGGGCGGTAACGTGTCTGAAATTGCTTACCGCCCGGCTGCGCAGCTTCCAGTGCCCTGCCAGGAAATTTGGTGCAAAACGTTACTGCTTCATTGTGTATTTTCAGTCAGATCATGAAGTCAGTTCTCGTGTTAACGACCTGCTAGCGCCCCGCTCACAAAATTAGCTGCGGCCACATCATTTAGCATCCATCCCTAATCACGTCCGAGAAACCAGGCGGTACCACCTTCCATTGGCGCTATCTGCAGCCTATTTAAAGGGAGGGAGTAGGAGCATTAATCAGACGTCATATTGAGTGCAACGTTCCCACAGAGCACACTACGTGAACCTCTGACTTTAAAGTGGCAGATTTATTTGTCATTACAGGGTTCTTACAACTTGAGTGAAATAATTTATGGGTGCATTACTAGTTCGCCAGCATCACCTACTCCATGCTCTTAAACGGCGTCAAGATAGAAGGGCTGTTGGCCATGTCGGGCCACGAATGACACAGCTAATACTGACAGTGCTATGTGCTATGATAATGGCACACCTCCGTGAAAGTCCACAATCATACACAATACAAAATGGTCAAAATAACATTTTAATCACACCAATGTAGTCATCTAAAACAACACAACAAAACACCTCACCAGCAAGTAAAAAACAAAACACAAGGTCCCGTTGAAAGACCTTCACGCAATGAACTTAAACAATGTCTGGACAAATGCCCCTTCCATTAATCATCCCACACCAGCATCCATGTGGCATATTAGGCACACATTTACAACAATAGGATGCGTCAAACAATGCAACGACATATTTACAACCATTATTTACACGATGAAGACATCTGTCCATGTTGGGCAAAGTCTTCACTCAAACTTCCTGTGGCATTTTCCACCACTTACCTTGACCGCCGCCCCCCCCTCCCTCGCCTAGTGCTCCTCCTTACTGTTGCCTCAGTGCCTGCAGCAAGGCTGCTTGAGGGCTGCTGTGTGTGGGGGGGAGTCAGTAGACAGCCTAGCAGGATGCCCTGGACCAGCTGTGGGCCTGGATGGCCCAGCTGCGAACTCCACCGCCTCAGCATCAGCGGCAGTAGTCTGGGATGGCTCAGGTGTAGACCGTGGCAGGTGCAAAGGTGGAGTGGCAGTGGTGGGAGCCAGAATGCTGTAATCTTGAGGAAGGACAGTACCTTCCATTTCCAGTGGCCCCCTGCCACTCACCCGGGGCAGGGACTCAGCATCCAGAGCAATATGTCTGAGCACACATTGCTGGCCTGCCTCGGCACAGTCACTTTCCCGTCAGACTGTGGGGAACACAGAGAGGATGGCAGCAGTCAGTGTGTGCATGGCATCATTCTGCGACTGACTCAGAGCACACTGAGCCTGAAACGCAGCAGTCTGCATCACATCACAAAGCCCTTACAACTATTTTGGTTGCACCTGTAAATGAAAAGTAGATCAAATGCCTCCTTATTAAAGGGGCACTAAAACCAACAATTTAAACAAACTAAACTTTAAACTTTAAACGGTCAAATTAAAATTTGGTTGCCGGGGGTGATGATGCACTCCAGTCCCTCCCGGTGCCCACCTCTCGCAGACGGCTGCGAGTGTACTGGTGGTCACCCTGGCTCGAGTGTATCCATGGAAGAGAGGCAGGCAGTCGGGCTGAACGACCCCCCTCGACCGCCCGCTGCCTGGACCGGTTAATGGCCACCTTGGCCAAGCCCAGGAGCAGTCCTACGAAAAGGCCTTCTGACCTGCCCGCTCATCTCTGCACAGGGTGCCCACACAAAGTCCTTACATGGCTTGGGCCTGTGATGCGATTGCTGCTGCCACATCATCCATGGCACACGCCATCCCCCCTGGAACTCCATTGTCGCTCATTGGGCCCATTTCACTCTGTAAGTGGCCAAGCATGGGCTCGATGGATGCCTGAGAGGCAGAGTTAATGCTGAGAGGCAGAGTTAATGCTTGAGGGGGCCTCCCCCAACCTCAGATCAAGTGCATTCATCTCTGGGGGACCTTCTCCAATGCACCCATGAGCTCATGGTGCATTGACATGGACTCCCTGGACATACCCTCCAAGTACAAGTCCACGGCTGTTTGTCTCTCAGCAGGACTCCTGAGCCTTCTCACCCTCCGGGGAGCTAGACTCCCGAGTTTCCCTTTGCGCTGTGTATTGCTGCAGGCCACTGGAGCCAGGAGCCTCATACTCTTAGAACCCTAGAAATTCAGGGTCTTCAACCGATGTAGTTTCCCCACTCGGTGGGATAGAGTGTCCCACTCAGTTAACCCCTCCTTGTCATCGCCCCGTCGCCCAATGTTGGCGGTTCAGGGTCAGGCTGCCGCGCTTCTGGCTCATCATCTGTAAGCACAAAGCAACAGAAGTGTGGTTAACAGCAGGGGAAGGGGCAGGGAGGTCAGAAGAGGGTGCCATTGGACATGTATATGTAAAAGGTTTGGCCATTTGCTATAAAGTGTGACGGATCTCACATAAGTTTCAAATGCCATTCACATACCGTCACTACCCACAGAGGGCTCTGCTTCACCGCCCGTCACCCCCGCCAACTGGAGTGCCCATGAGGGCCGACACTCACTCCTCAATCTCAGTGAGGTCCTGTAGATCGGGCTCTCCACCTCCGGTGCACTGCTGCTCCTGGCGATTATGAGCCAATTTCGCCTGCAATAAGAAGAAGGGGTGAGTGAGTGTGCAGCTCATAGTGTGCCTTCCATTGTAGAGTAGCTGCTGCTGTCTGGAGGTGTTTAGATGTCCATTAGAATCTGCATGGCTGCACATAGTGCAAGTGAGAATGGTGGGATGAGGTGAGAGCCACCTAAGATTACAGATCAGGCTGACGCATATCAAGAGTGAAAGGGTATTGTGGGGAGTGGTCTGCTTGTTTCGTATGGTAGTAGCAAAGCAAATCAAATATCAATATTCATGTTGGATATCCAGGCCAAAGCTTCCGTATAACAGCATGGATATCTTGTAGGCTGCCTGCAATTTTCCTCTGAGGACAATGCTCAATGACGCGCTCCAGGGTCTGATTAGGAGTTCCACAGTTGCATGATGGGGGCGTTTTAATCTTCCATCTATGGAGAAGGTGGCAGCATCTACCATGACCAGTTCTGAGGCGGTTGATGATTATCCACTGTTTGCAGGGAAGGTTTGATCCTACAGGTTGTACTGTGGGGTTCCTCTATAAGGAATCCATTCTGTATGTCGCAGTTCTTCCAAGCATTTCATCATTGGTCATCAAGGCTGAGGGGAGATCGCTTTAGGGCTTCGGCGACAGTCCAAAAAGACCTTCTAGATTTGAGATGGGTTGGTGGTAGGTTGTTCAAGTCGGCCTGGATCGGCATGTCTTTGCTGGTGTAGTGGTTGTATTCTCTGGAGACTGCATATTCGCGGAATAGGTGTGGTGATGCAATATTTGCAAGCACGGGGAGCCAAAGTGTTGGTGTCGATAAAAGCATACCGGTGATAATTCTAATAGTAGAATTCAGCTGGACATCAACGGATTTGACATGAGGACTTGTTAGCCATACCGGAGAGCAGTACTCCGCTGTAGAGTACACCAGGGCGAGTGCTGCCGTACAGAGGGTTTGAACGTTTGCTCCCCATGTGGATCCGGCGAGTTTCTGGACCAAGTTGCCCCAACTCTTGTGTTTCTTCCCAAGATTCTAGAGATGCATGACTCCTAAATAGGAGGAGTTTTTGGCATGGTTTACCTCTGCACTGCAAAAGGAGACTTTCAAAGTCTTTTGTTTGATAGGTGTTGAGGTGGAATGTCGAGGTGACAATCTTTTGTGGGTTTGGCCGGAGTCACCATCGGCGGAAGTAGGCCTCCATCCTCTGTAAATCACTGGTCAGGGTCTCTTTGGTGATGGACAGGTTCATGTTTTACATTGCCAAGGCAATGTTATCATCACTGGTGTAAACGTTGAATAACATGGGTGCCAGGACAGAACCCTGTGGGAGTCTGTTGTTCAATGTCCTATACCTGCTCTTCTGGGTGCCAGAGTACACACTGAAGCATCCGTTGCTAAGCATGGAGTTGAGAAGATGGATCGTTGTTCTGCACGGTAAAATTGTGGAGAGCTTGAAAAGCAATCCATGCTTCCATACTGTGTCATACGCCGAGGAGGGGTGAGACTGAGTAGGGAGCAAGACGATGCGCAATGCTTCATGCGAGTGAACTGAGCCTCCACTTTTTAGATGGATGCACCAAGCAAGGCCATGGCCTGGAACACATAGAAAAGGAGCAGGTACTGCAAAGATTTTACATTGTGTGAGACAGTGAGGTTCACATCATGGCATTGCTGTATTAACAGAAAGGGTACTCACCCTGACGATCCTAGTGAGGTCGTTGAACTTCTTCCAACATTGCCTCGCCGTTCGTGGGACCGTGTCTCTTGCAGGAACGCCCTTGACCACTTTGTCAAGATAATGTATAGCGTCCTCTAGCTAAGAGGTATAGGGAGCTGTATTGAGAAAGATGGTCTGTGAAGGAACGCCATCTTAAGCTCCACATGGCTGACTGAGATCTCCCAAATAAATAGAGTTAAGCTGAACCAAGAGTGTTCAAGAGACTATAAAATACATGGTGTCAGAAGCGGAGACTTCCGATCTTTGATCGAATGCATCTACGACTGAAATATTGGAACTGTAAGACTTTTTCGAGCCGATCAAAATCGACGTTAAGCAGTGCAGTGCAGAGCGTGTTTCCTACACATCACGCGTGGATCGTGAAGGACGATAAATAGTCATAATCTTGTAAAATAATCTAGAGGCATTAGTAAAGTAAATTTAAAGTGACATAAGTTATTGTATAGCCTTGATTGAAAAAGTATTTCTACAATTACATGGCCATGATATTTTACTATTAGAATTGTTCTAGGTGTTTAAACGGTATACATGTATGTGTCAAACTCAAAGTCCCAAACTGTAGCGAGCTATTATGACCAGTACGGTGCCAACTCCCGCGCACATTCCTCTCCCACCTCCATTGCAGGTGACTGAGCTCCTGATTTGAAGGCCAACTGGAAAAAATTCAAACAGCTGTGGGACAGCTATGAAATTATTGCGAATATTGTGGAAAAACCAGATATAGAGTTAGGGTTGCAACATATATCACTGCCATTGGCAGCGATGCCCTAGACATCCACAATAATCATTCCTACAAATCAGAGGAAGACAAGCAGGAAATTGAGATTATTTTGAAGCTCTAGGAAGAGCACTGTAAAGATAAAACCAACATCATCTATGAATGGTATCAGTTTAACAACTGTGAACAAGGGGATGAGCAGTTTGACAGATATCTCGTGAAAGTGAGAGAGCAAGCATCGTCATGTGATTTCGGCAATTTGAGGGATGATTTCAGAGACCACATAGTCTGCGGAATAACTGATAACACTCTGCGTAAGAGGCTGTTGCAAGAATCAAGCCTAACACTCGATAAATGTGTGATGCTCTGTAAAGCTACTGAGGCCACAGTTGCGCAAATGAAATCCATGAAGCTCACTAAAACAGAAGATGTCAAAGCTGTTAGACAGAAACCCTGACCCACAAAGAAAGAATTCACAAAGGGTTCACAAATAATTGCAGATATTGTGGCAAAAGACATGAGCTGTCAAAAACTAAATGGCCAGCATATGGGAAGACAAGTTGCAGCAAACTAAATCACTTTTCTTAAAAGTGTAGGCAGAATGGATCGAGGCAGAAGTCTACACATAACCCAAAATATAAGGGCAAGCCAAAAAGTCAAGCACTATATGAAGAGAGTTATGATTCTGATCTTGAAGTCATGACTATAAAGATGCTTGGTAAAGTTGATCGCACAATCAAGGACAAAGCTGACAGAAAGTACCCTAACAAGATTATGGCTACCTTCTCCATTAAAGGTCAAATGGTAAAAATGGAAATAGATTTTGGGGCCACATGCAATGTGCTACCTCTTAGATACTTACCAAAAGGCTTAAAGATAAAAGAATCTAAGACAATACTGTCACTATATGACAACCATGCAACCATTCCAGTGGTAGGAACTTGTAATGTGCCACTGGAAAATACAAACATCAAACAAAAGTACATTGTGCCCTTTTTGATCATTGAGGGCCAAAGTGCACCACTAATTGGCTCACGCACTGCTCAACAGCTACAACTGATAAAAGTGCAGCATCTGAATATCGCGGTAGTAAATGAACCACGCGAATCACAAACTACGAACAATGCAAACATCTCACTAGCGTCAAAAACTGATGTCAACAATGCATATCCGGATGTGTTTAAGGGACTTGGACACATGCCAGGGACAGTTCATCTTGAACTTAATGAATCAGCGACACCAGCTGTTATGCCACCCAGACAATAGCAATCAAACAAACACTAAAAGAGGAACTCGATCGTTTGGAAAATTGACAAATCATCACAAAAGTTGTTGAACCGATGGACTAGGTATCCAGTCTAGTGACTGTCCAGCAACTACAGAGGAATCTTCCTGTTGTCAGCCACTGGGAAAGTCATCGCTAGAATCTTCCTCAACCGTCTTCTCCCTGTGGCTAAAGAGCTCCTCCCGGAGCCAGTGCGGATTCCGTCCGCTACAGGGTACAACGGACATGATCTTTACGGCGTGACAACTGCAAGAGAAATGCAGGGAACAGCACCAACCCTTGTACATGGCCTTCTTTGACCTTACAAAGGCCTTTGACACTTAACCATGAGGGACTATGGAGTGTCCTCCTCCGTTTCGGCTGCCCCCAAAAGTTTGTCACCATCCTCCGCCTGCTCCACGATGACATGCAATCCGTGATCCTGACCAACGGATCCACCACAGACCCAATCAACGTCCGGACTGGGGTCAAGCAGGACTGCATCATCACGCCAACCCTCTTCTCGATCTTCCTCGCTGCAATACTCCACCTCACACTCAACAAGCTCCCCACTGGAATGGAATTAAACTATAGAACCAGTGGGAACCTGTTCAACCTTCGTCGCCTCCATCCCATCCTCTGTCGTCGAACTACAGTAAGTGGACAACACTTGCGCCTGCGCACAGAGGCTGAACTCCAAGTCATCGTCAACATCTTCACCGAGGCATATGAAAGCATGGGCTTTACACTAAACATCCGAAGACAAAGGTCCTCCACCAACCTGACCCTGCCACACAGCACTGTCCCCCAGTCAACAAGATCCAAGGCGCGGCCCTGGACAACGTGAACCACTTTTCATACCTCGGGAACCTATTATCAGCAAGGGCAGACATTGATGACGAGGTTCAACACCACCTCCAGTGCGCCAGCGCATCTGTCGGCTGCCTGAGGAAGAGAGCTTTCGAAGATCACGCCCTCAAATCTGGCACCAAGTTTATGGTCTATAGGGCTGTAGTGATACCTGCCCTCCTGTATGGCTCAGAGATGTGGACCGTATACAATAGACACCTCAAATTGCTGGGGAAATACCACGAGCGATATTTCCGCAAGATCCTGCAAATCCCCTGGGAGGACGGACGCACCAACGTCAGTG
Source organism: Pristiophorus japonicus (assembly GCF_044704955.1). Classification (NCBI taxonomy): domain Eukaryota; kingdom Metazoa; phylum Chordata; class Chondrichthyes; family Pristiophoridae; genus Pristiophorus; species Pristiophorus japonicus. The sequence continues at coordinate 109,354,692 of NC_091982.1, forward strand.
TTCTCGATCAAGCCAACATCCCCAGCATTGACCACACTCGACCAGCTCCATTGGGCGGGCCACATTGTTTACATGCCCGTCACGAGACTCCCAAAGCAAGCGCTCTACTCGGAATTTCTACACGGCAAGCGAGCCTCAGGTGGACAGAGGAAACGTTTCAAGGATGCTCTCAAGGCCTCCTTGATAAAGTGCAACATCCCCACCAACACCTGGGACACCCTGGCCAAAGACTGTCCTAAGTGGAAGAAGAGCATCCGGGAGGGCGCTGAGCACCTCGACTCTCGTCATCTAGAGCATGCAGAAAACAAGCGTAGACAGCGGAAGGAGCGTGCAGCAAACCAGACTCCCCACCCACCCTTGCCTCCATCAATTGTCTGTCCCACCTGCGACAGAGACTGTAATTCCCATTTTGGTCTGTTCAGTTGTGGATATATGAACGGGATATATGGAATTAAAAGAGAGTAAAGTGAACTGGATATATGAAAATGTATAAGCCATGGAAAAATAACTAAGAGAATGTCAGATTGCAAATAATACAACATCAGCACAATTAACAGGCTTTCTCAAGGTTTTAAGTTACTAATCCTGCCAATAATATAAATTGTAACATGAAATGAATATATGGATAAATCTGCAGAATTGCAAGGTCTCAGTTAGTAGTCACGCCAGTAAAGTTGTAACATTCAGAGGCAATGCTTGAGCTTTCGTAAAAACATCTCATATAGATTGACTAATGAGTGGCTGAGTTAGAATGTCAATCTAATTGTATCTTGTTATCTATTTTCAAAAATGTATAACTGTTGTCGCTTTACGATGTAACTTCACTTATCTGTAGGAAGTGTGTATACTCTATCGAGAGAGTATATCTTCTGTCTGACAAGTCTTGCCGGCCGGTAAAATAAAGACTGCTTTGTTGAAAGCACAATAGGTATTCGACTCAGTAATTTTACTGAACCAGATTGAGAGAAAAGAATCTACATTTACACAGTCACCTGAGAACTCACTTTTAGAGTGGAAGCAAGTCTTCCTCAATTTCGAGGAACTGCCTATGATGATGTACAAAAGCCAAATGGAAAGATACGAGTATGTATCGACCTTCAACATCCGAACAATGTCCTGAAACGTGGACACTATCCACTTCCTGTGATCGATGACATCTTGCCACAGATATCAAATGTAAAGGTCTTCACTAAAGCAGACTGCAAGGAGGGTTTCTTGTAACGTAAACTAGACACATAGTCCTCCTATCTCATGACCTTCCAGACTCCATGGGGACGATATCGATATAATAGAATGCCACTTGGCATCAATCCTGCCCCGGAAATCTTCCAACAGAAGCTAGACCAGAACCTTGAGGGTCTAGATGGAGTCTACAAGATCGCAGATGATATCTTGATCACTCGACGCGGTGAGACACTTAAACAGGCCAATCACAATCGTGACGCAAACTTACGCAAATTCATGCAGAGATGCAGAGAGTGAAACATCAAATTTAACTTTGATAAGTTCGAATACAAGAGCTCCCAAGTGAAATACATGGGACACATACTGTCCAGTGATGGACTCAAAGCCGACCCAAGCAAAGTGGTCGCAATCAACGAAATGCAGAAACTGAAGGATGTCGCAGGTGTACAACGAATTGTCAGCATTACAAAGTACCTCGCAAAATTCTTGCCAGATGTTTCAGACCTCAGTGAGCCTCTATGACGGCTTATTCATAAAGACACGGTCTGGAAATGGACTGAAGAACAAGACAAAACGTTTGAAGCTACCAAACAACATGTGACAGATTCTCCGGTGCTTAGGTACTTTGACCACAAACTTGCAACCGAAGGTCAAGGAGATACTTCGAGCGAGGGTCTTGGGTTCGTCAATCTGCAACAGGGACAACCAATTGCATACGCGAGCTGAGCGCTCATTCCAGCAGAAATGTGATACTCTCAAATCGAAAAGGAGCTGCTTGCTCAAGTCTTCAGAATGGAATGAAACCATCACTATGTATACTGTCGCAAGACCATAAGCCTTTGGTTGCTATACGATGCAAGCTGTTATCTGCAACACCCAAGTGACTACAATGTCTGCTCTTTCGGCTCAACCAATATGACGTCGAAATAAAGTATCAACCAGGAAAAGAAATGTACCTAGCAGACACCCTCTCGTGCGCATACCTCGAAAACATAGAGATCACACCGACAGAAATTGCAGTGGAATGCATCCACATGGTGGACTTTCTCCCACTCTCCAAACAAGGACTGACTACCATACAACGCGCAACTACAAGCGACTCCACACTACGAATGGTCATACAACAAATCACAACAGGATGGCCAGAAACAACACATGAATGCCCGCCTGAAACGCATGCATACGTCAAAGTTTGTGACGAACTCACAACAAAGGATGGCATACTCTTCAAAGGCTATTGCTGTGTCATACCAAAATCCCTGAGATCCGACATTCGTCAGTGACTTCATGCTGGGTCACACTAGTGTCGAGAGCACTCTTCAACGTGGCAGAGAATCTGTTTACTGGCCAGGACTGAAGAGTGACATTAAAGACAATGGGGCTGAAATTCATCACTCACCGCCCACTACCGCCGACATTCCTCGTGAAGATCCGCTGAGTGCCACTTTCGACATGGCTTGGAGCGGGTGGGAGGGGAGAGCGGCCGGGAACTGTCTGCTGACGTCAGCGGACGGCTGAGTGGCACAACTGACCTCCCATCCGCCGAGCTCCCATATTCATGCGGGCAGGAGTCAGCGGGACTCGGTAGCAGAACGGGGGTGGACCGCTGGCTGGAGGCTGGTCTGTCCCCGACGGTAAGTCTGAAGATCCCGAAAAAAAGGTTAATGAACATTTTATATATTTTTATTCCCACAGTGACTTACCTGGATGGGGTCCCCTGAAGGTCTTCCGAAAGTTTTTACATTTTTTCCTGATGATTTTTTTTTCAGCTGTTCGACCCTACGTGGGCCCGACTCCATCCTAGGCGGCACTTGGGCGGCAAGTGGCTCTGCCATCGAGAATGAAACCTCCTGCTCGCTGCCGCCCAGATTGGTGGCGTACGTCGTTCATTTACCGCCCGCTGACCTTCGAGGGACCTCTGTGATGAATATCCCGCCCAAAGTACCATCCGGTGCCTCGGCGGCCATCGGCGGTACTTTGGGCGGCATTTGGGCGGGCAGAGGCCTTGACCAAATTCGGCCCCTATGTTTCAAAGTGTGAAACATGTAACACCCATCAATCGAGCCAACCAAAAGAACTATTGATAAGTCACAACCTCCCTCAGAGACTGTGGGAAAAGATTGGTTGTGACATATTCACACGCGATGGCAAAGATTACTTATGCACAGTGGACTACTATTCGGACTATTTCGAGATAAACAATCTACATGGAAAGAAAGATGCCACTGTCATCATCAAACACCTCAAGAAACACTTCTCAAACCACGGTATTCCAGACAAGGTTCAATCCGACAACGGACCTCCCTTCAATTCACAACAGTTCACAAACTTTGCCACAGAATATGGATTCGATCACGCAACAAGCTCACCAGAAAGCAACGGAAAGATTGAGAATGCGGTTAATCAAGAAGACAAAGAAAGACTGTGGTAACTTCTACATGAACCGTCTCATCTGGCAAAACACACCAACTGAAGGCCTTGATAGTTTGCCAGCACAACGCTTATTCGGTCACCGCACAAAGACAAACATCCCAATCGCAAATGAACTACTCAAACCAAGAATCATACATGATGTCATCCCCAACAAAGAAAGGAACCATGCCAAACAAGCACATTACTACAACAGAGGTGCTACAGCACTTCCTACACTGCAGGAAGGAGAAACAGTGAAAGCAAAGAGTGGCAAAAAGCTCAGGTTCAGAAACAAGTCGGCATTCGATCATATCAGGTCATTACAGAAGATGGCCGTGAGTATCGCAGAAATAGGAAACATCTGAGAAAGAGCGCTGAGACATTCATCGAAGCTCCAGACATCTCAGTGACACCCACAGACGATCTGCTGCCAATATAGCCAACTAACACGCAAGCCAGCACTTCAACGACAACACATGAAAACAGGGATAGGTTGCCTGATATTTCCCCTCAGAGCACTGATAAAGGGACTAAAGTGATCAGTGCACAGAACACCACTGAAACCACCAGTTTGAGGCGAAGCAACAGAATCCGCACAACACCAAAGTACCTGGAGCACTATGTACAGAAATAATCGGTGGACACTGGACACTTGGATAAAGAATTAATAAGACAAGAGTTTTGTTGTTTGTTAAACATGTACTTGTTTAAACTTCCCCTAACCTTAATAGACCCTAATAGGGAGTGCATTTTCTTAAAATGTTGCTGAAAACCCTAATCCCACAAATTTGGGCCTACCTCAGGCGCGAACCTTCCCTCCGAATCTCCACCCCACTCATCAGCGACGATGACCGGACTACCAATGGCGACCGAGCATCCTGCAGCGGCGACCTGGGCCTCTTCCCTCCTCTGCGACCTCCTCCTTGGATGTCGACTCAGCTGCCCCACCCGATCCCCGATCCACAACAACGCCCAGCGAGCCAGGTGAACCTCCAACCAGGCGATCGGGCCTCCACTCTTCCAACGGCGATCGGGCCCCCTCCAGCGGTGGTGGCTAAGCCTTTCCTCCTCGGCGGCGATCGGGCCTCCTCCTCTTCAGCGACGGCGGTTGGCCTTGCCACCTCCTTCAACAGCGGCTGGGCCTCTCCTCCCCAACGATGATCGGGCCTCCTCTCCTCCAGCACGTGGTGAGCGCCATAGCTGTGACCACCCTGACCTTCCACTCTGAACTCGAGTGGACCACTGACCCTCCCAATGCCTGCCCCCAACCAAGTCTCGGACCACCTACCATCAAGAGCGCTACTCAGCGCCAAGCTTGCGGCCAACAGCTCGCCGTAGGCAACTAGGCTTATACAGCAGTGTCTGGTCTCCAGTTGTCTTGGACCCTCTTGCCACTGGATCAAGACCTTGATCAGCTAAGCCTGTGTGGTAGCCAATGTGCAATGGCCACTCCACGTTAAAAGAACTCACACACAGGCATCTTCCACTCCTTTAACATGAAGTTCAGGACCTGGAACATCAGGACCCTCATGGACAACTCCAACAGCAACAGGCCGGAACGCCACACCACCATAGTTGCCAGAGAACTTAGATGTTTCGATGTCGACATCGCCACTCTAAGCGAGATCCGGCGGGCGGGGGAAGGCCAGCTCAAGGAGCAAGATGGAGGTTACACCTTCTTCTGGAAAGGGAAACCAGAGGGAGAACGGCACCTCCACAAAGTCGGTTTCGCCATCAAAAACGAGCTGGTCGACCACCTCAAAGACTTCCCCTGCAGGGTTAACGAACGTCTCATGATTCTCCGACTCGCCCTATCCCAGAATCAGTGCGCGACAGTCATCGGTGCGTACGCACCAACACTCAATACGACAGATGAGACCAAAGAGAGTTTTTAACTCCAGCCTCGAAAAATCCCTGTCCCGTGTCCCTGCGGCTAACAAATGAATCCTCCTCACTGACTTCAATGCCAGGGTCGGCAAGGACACAGCTCTCTGGGGAGGCGTGATCGGCAGAGAGGGGGTGGGGAAAACCAACTCCAGCAGTACCCTACTCCTGACAAAATGTCTAGAACATGACCTTGTCATCACCAACACCTTGTTCCGCCAGAGGGACAAGTACAAGGCACCATGGCAACTCCCTCGCTCCAAACACTGGCACCTGCTCGACTATGTCATCGTCCGAGCCATGGATCGCAAGGATGTGCACATCACCTGCACCATGATAGGAGCTGACGCCTGCTGGACGGACCACCACCTAATCCGATCATTGACATCAATATAGCCCCAAAGTGCTGAGGGCAGCAGAAGCAGTGCCACAAAAAAGTCAATGCCAGGGCACTCAAAGATCCAGCTAAGAGAGCCCTATACAGTTAGCGCCTCACAGCTAACCTGGCGTACCTTGATGACCCTGAGATGCTGAATGCCCACAGTGCTTGGTCTGCCCTTCAGGCCTCCATAACTAGTGCCTGAGAAGAGACGCTCGGTCACTCAACCAGGAAACACCAGGACTGGTTTGATGAGAATGACCAGGAGATCCAAGAGCTAAGCCCGGGTCATTTCTGAGCCTTAAACAACAACCCAACTCGGGAGCAACAAGGCAGCATTACAGACAGCTTAAAGCCAAGGTCCAACAAAAAACTCGGGACCTAAAGAACAGATAGTAGGTGGAGAAAGCACAGGAGATACAGCTGCTGACCGACAGCCTTGATGTGCGAGGATTCTTCACCGCAGTCAAAACCACCTACGGCCCAAACACCCAAGGCCCCACCCCACTGCTAGCCGAGAATGGGGAAACACTCATCAAGGACACCGAGGCAGTCAGGGCCCATTGGAAGGAGCAGTTCAAAAATCTCCTCAATCGAGACCCTGCCTTTGACTCGAGTGTCCTCGACTCCATTCCGCAACATGTTACCTGCCACCACCTCAGTAAAGCCCCAGCCCTGCACGAGGTAGAAAAAGCCATAAGACAGCTTAAAAACAACAAGGTTACGGGAGTGGATGGAATTCCCACTGAGGCACTGAAATATGGAGGAGAAGCACTGCTGGCGCAAATACACAACCTCATCTCTCTCATCTGGAGGGAGGAGAGCATGTCGGGAGATCTCAGAGATGCAATGATCGTGACCATCTTTAAAAAAGGGGACAAGTCCTACTGTGGCAACTACAGAGGAATCTCCCTGTTATCAGCCACTGGGAAAGTCGTCGCTAGAGTCCTCCTCAACCGTCTTCTCCCTGTGGCCGAGGAGCTCCTCCCGGAATCACAGTGCGGATTTTGTCCCCTACGGGGCACAACAGACATGATTTTTACAGTGCGACAGCTGCAGGAAAAATTCAGGGAGCAGCGCCAGCCCTTATACATGGCCTTCTTCGACCATACAAAGGCCTTTGACACTGCCAACTGCGAGGGTCTATGGAGTGTCGTCCTCCGTTTCGGATGCCCCCAAAAGTTCGTCACTATCCTCCGCCTGCTCCACGACGACATACAGGCCGTGATCCTTACCAACGGATCCCTTACAGACCCAATCTACGTCCGGATCAGGGTCAAGCAGGCTGCGTCATTGCTCCAACCCTCTTCTCAATCTTCCTCGCTGCCATGCTCCACCTCACAGTCAACAAGCTCCCTGCTGCAGTGGAACTAAACTACAGAACCAGCGAGAACCTGTTCAACCTTCGCAGTCTCTAGGCCAGGTCCAAGACCAACCCAACCTCTGTCATCGAGCTACAGTACGTGGATAATGCCTGCGTCTGCACACATACAGAAGCTGAACTTCAAGTCATAGCCAACATATTCACTGAGGAGTATGAAAGCATGGGCCTTACACTAAATATCCGTAAGACAAAGGTCCTCCACCAACCTGTCCCCGCCACACAGCACTGCCCACCTGTCATCAAGATCCACGGCACGGCCCTGGACAACGTGGACCATTTCCCATACCTTAGGAGCCTCTTATCAACAAGAGCAGACACTGACGACGAGATTCAACACCGCCTCCAGTGCGCCTGTACAGCCTTCGGCTGCCTGAGGAAAAGAGTGTTCGAAGACCAGGCCCTCAAATCTGCCACCAAGCTCATGGTCTACAGGGCTGTAGTAATACCCGCCCTCCTGTATGACTCATAGGCATGGACCATGTACAGTAGACACCTCAAGTCGCTGGAGAAATACCACCAACGATGTTTCCGCACGATCCTGCAGATCCCCTGGGAGGACAGATGCACCAATGTTAGCATCCTCAACCAGGCCAACATCCCCAGCATTGAAGCACTGACTTAATCAGCTCTGCTGGGCAGGCCATATTGTTCGCATGCCAGGCACAAGATTCCCAAAGCAAGCGCTCTACTCGGAACTCCTTCACAGCAAACGAGCCAAAGGTGGGCAGAGGAAACATTACAGGGACACCCTCAAAGCCTCCCTGATAAAGTGCAACATCCCCACCAACAACTGAGAGTCCTGGCCAAAGACCGCCCTAAGTGGAGGAAGTGCATCCGGGAGGGCGCTGAGCATCTCGAGTTTCATCGCTGAGAGCATGCAGAAATCAAGCGCAGGCAGCGGAAAGAGCGTGCGGCAAACCAGTCCCACCCACCCTTTCCCTCAAAGGAGTATCTTTCCCACCTGTGACAGGGACTGTGGTTCTCATATTGGACTGTTCAGTCACCTAAGGACTCATTTTTAGAGTGGAAGCAAGAGGGACTGTCTGTGATGACTTGTTTAATACATATATTCATAAGAAGTTAACTACTTGTTTATATTGAAGCTAACTTTGATTCATTTTTGATTCTTATGAAAGGAAAGGTAAAACAAAATAGTGTATAGTGCCTTCTAGTCAGGAGGTATTGATATACTGTATAGCGTCCTCTGGCTCAGAGGTATAGGGAGCTGTATTGAAAGGGGGTCTGTGAAGGAACGCCATCTTAAGCTCCACATGGCTGACGGAGATCTCCTAAATAAATAAAGAGTTAAGTTGAACTAAGAGTGTTCAAGGATATTCAAGAGACTATAAAATACAGCCACCACCCTCTAAAGTCTGCGGAAAACTCGTGAGACGGGCCTCGTTCCTCCTGGTAGCTGCAACACATGCCACCTCCTTTCAATTGCCTCTATCAAGGCCTGAGCGGCCGTGGCTGAGAGGCAGAGTACACGCTGGTGACCTTCCTGCTCCTCCATTTTCCCACTTTGCTCAGTGTGCACACTTGGAACTGCGCACGCGCATACTTATCATGCCGCGCCTTTAAGAATTGGCTAGGCCCGGGATCTTTCTCGGTCTTCGGAGTATGCACATTTCACCTTCCATTTTAGCGCTGAGGTTTTCGGTGAAGCACCCGAGGAGAGTTGTAGAATGCCTAATTTAGCACCTCCTTTGCCTCTTGGTGCAATTCAACCAAATTTCTCGGCAAACTTTTAGAGGGCGCTATACTTACCACCCTGCCAGAAATAACGTCTCAAAATGGGCGGAATAGAATTTTAAACTATGAAACTAAAAGTAGTTGTTTAGACATCAATACAACTTTACAGGTAAAGCTAAAATAAATGAGTTAACAGCCTCCTGTTCACATAACAGATTGAGGAATGTCAAACATGATAAGCATTCATCTACTATTATTCCCTCCCTAAACCTCCTGATACTCCCTCCATTCCCTCATAAGATTCTTGTTAAGATACACCTTTTTGACCAAGTTTTGGCCACCTAATATTTTTATTTGCTCAGTGTCCATTTTTTCTTTATGCTTATGGAACACCTTGAGCTGTTTTTCTACCATAATACCGCTATATAAATTCAAGTTGTTATTGTTGTAATAGTAATGTAGCCATCTAAAGAGTAGAACAGTGAACAACATATTAGCATGTATTATGCTTTATCCCATAATAAGTATTCATTAGTCAAGCATTTAGTATCTTGTCTCAATTATAGTTTTGATAATACTTTGTGAAATTTTATGATATTGCACACGTTCTGTGAATATCATTAAAGAGGGGGCTGAGTCCTGACAATGAATGTCTTGCAAAGCATTTCAACTTGCGTAGAAACATAGAAAATTGGAGCAGTAGTAGGCCATTCGAGTCTGCACCGCCTTTCAATATGATCATGGCTGATCGTCTATCTCAACACTATATTCCCGCCTTTTTTTCCCCATAACCCTTGATGCCTTTTGTTTCTAGAAATCTATCTTATCTCCCTCTTAAATATATTCAGTGACTTGGCCTCCACAGCTTTCTGTGGTACAGAATTCCACAGGTTCACCACCCTGAGTGAAAACATTTCTCCTCATCTCTGTCCTAAATTTTTTACCCCATATCCTGAGACTGTGTCCCTTGTTCTAGACTTCCCAGCCAGGGGAAACATCCTCCCCGCATCCAGTCTATCCAGTCAGAATTTTATACATTTGAATGAGATCCTCTCTCATTCTTCTGAACTCTAATGAACACAGACCTAGTCGACCCAATCTCTCCTCATACGACAGTCCTGCCATCCCAGGAATCAGTCTGGTGTACCTTCGCTGCAGATAAGTGGGTGCAAGAGCATGGAGTAATTCAGCCAATCCCACTGGTTGCCTCTAGTTTTTAATTTGAGAATAAAATTTCACACATACCTGCTAATGATCAAAGCCAAATAAGAGAAATTCTATTTTTTTATTAAATGGAATCTTTACTACTTTGGATGAAATTCCACAACTCTGCCTATTATTCTATGAAAATTGTAAATGAAGGGCATATGTATATCTTACCGAGTAGGTTGCAGCATGCCTTTTGAAAATGTATTGAGAATTCCTGTCAGGCTGTGGGGCGATATGAATCCGATCTTCCCAACGGCAACCCCAGGTGGGTCGTTAATCTGGGCCGCGAGACCTACCTGCAGACGTCACACCGCCTTCTATTTTGACTCTGATCCTTTGAGCAGGCGGGAAGGACGGCCACCGTAGGCCGATTGGGGCCCTGTGACACCACGGGCCCCGACTGCAATTTTAACTGGTGGCCTAAATGGGGAAGTCATTATGCTCTACCCACCAGGTGAAGATGATCCGGGGCCAACAGAGGCACAGACAAGTCAGTTATTTTACTTTCCTTGTGGGGTGGGTCAAGAGGAGCAAGAAAGTGTTTTTTTTTTAAGTCTTGCTCTCACGTCCCCACCCCTTCCCAACTGCGAGACCCTCCCCCAAAAACTGCCCTTCCCGTCACTTACCCGAGTGCCGGTGACGGTTTCTTCGCTCCTTACCGGCCGACGGCTTGCTGCCGGCCGACATTCTGCTCCTGCCAATTGTCTACTGCCCTTCCCTGCCCGTTCCGACTAGCCAACTGACCGGGGGCATGCGGATGAGGCCAGAGGGTTAAAATCGGCTATACTTCGATCTTTGGGGGAGTTCAGCTCCCACATTGCCCGATTCTCGGTCCAGGTTAAAATCAGTCCTGTCCATCGGAAAACCCATTATAAATACCTGTAATACCAATCGACGGTGTTTTGATAGGGTTTATCAATGTTAAATGCCAAGTAACGTTAGCCACTAAAATAACTGATAGTACCACTAAAAAATAAGGTTGTGAACAGCGAATCTTTCTGAAGCTCCATTGAGATAGCCAGCGCCTATATTGATAAAAGAATGTATAAAGAAAGGCTAGTGCATAAGTTGGAAATAAACTGATCCTCCTTTTAAATTTGTTAGTGTTTCACTGGCCTCCCATACTTAAGTTGTAATGTGGCCATGATCAGACCACTTCTGAAATTGTACATTAACTTCAGGACACCAAACCATTTTTTTTACTGAGTGCCTCTTCTGGCCCTCCTCCTGGAAAATAAAGATGTATTGGCCTTGGAGGGAGTACAACTATTTTGTTGAAACTATAAATCAAGTGCCCCCTTATTGAAGGGGCACTAAAACCAATAAATTTAATCAAATTAAACTTTTAACATTCAAGAATCAAATTAAAATTTAGTTGCCGGGGGTGATGATGCACTCCAGTCCCTCCGGTGCCCACCTCTCGCGGAAGGCCGCGAGCGTACTGATGGACACAGTGTGCTCCATCTCCGGGGACACCCTGGCTCGAATTGGAGGGGGTACAACTATTTTTGTGTAAAACTTTGAAATCAAGTGCCCCTTTTTTAAGGGCACAATCAACAGGTCTACAACCATTTTACTTGAGACCATCAATCAAGTGCCCCCTTATTAACAGGGGGCACAAAAACCGACAAATAAACCAATTAACTTTTAGCCAGAAACATAAATCAAATTAAAATTTGGTTGCCGGGGGTAATGATGCACTCCAATCCTTCCGGCGCCCACCTCTCGCGGAAGGCTGCAAGCGTACCGGTGTTGGAGGGGGTACAGCACTGGAATGATAAGTGTTTAAAGGGTTAAATGAGGACAGGTTGCATAAACTTGGCTTGTATTCCCTTAAGTTTAGACGGTTGAGGGGTGATCTAACCAAGGTGTTCAAAATGGTAAAGGGATTTGATAGGGTAAATACAAATAAACTATTGCCTGTTCCTATATTCGGTTTCCACTCCACCCAGTTGGCCTAAAAGCTACTTTTCTGGTGAGAAAATGCTATTATTTTTCAAACCACCTTGTTTCCTCGCCTTTCTTCCTCACAGTCGCATACCTCACCCGAGTCACATCCTGCTGGTCAGGGCGCCCCCCCGCCCCAGCCACTCCCAACTATCTCGCACTCGCAACTTCTTGCAGAGACCGGCTTCCTACTGAACCAAGCCTCACACATGTGACTGCTGCTCCAGCCTCTCAGCAGCACATCTGTACCTGCACGACAGCTTGTGTGCAATAATAGACCAATACTTCAAAATCTTGACTCCTCCAATAGCCAACTAAATGTGACTTTTCAATGTTTGAAAACTAACAAAATTAGCAAAGTGTTTGCATTTATTGCTAATGGACAAACAATATACTGGTAAAGAGCTCTGTGGTGCTCTACGATAAGCTGCTAGAAGGAGAAGACTTAAATGATTATAATACATCTATTGGAAAACTTGAATTATTTTATACCAAAAGAAAACCTGAGAAGTACCAATTTACCTCTGATAGCAGCAACAACAATTTAGATTTCGATACTATTGTTCATGTAAAGGAATATTTAATCCTTAACCAACATGACTAAAAAAAAACAGATGATCTGATCATTATCTCATTGCTCTTTGTGGGAGTTTGCTGTGCGCAAATTGGCTGCCATGTTGCCATTACAACAGTGAATACGCTTCAACAAGTCTTTCATTGGCAGTAAAGCGCTTTGGGACATCCTGAGGTCATGAAAGGTGCTGTATAAATGCAGGTCTTTCTTTTAATATTAGAAGGACTAAACGGTGACGGTGAGCAGGAGGGTTAGGAGGAAATACCAAATGCACAGTCAAAGAGCTTCCGAGGGAGTTTCTTTAAGCAGAGAGGAAGGTGCCAAGGTAGATGGAACTCAGCAGGGAGTTCCGGGGCCAGGAGAAAATGAGCAGCTACCAATGGTACAATGAAGGACGAAGAGAAACAGAGTTGGTGGATCAAAGAGTGTGTGCAAATGTATGTTAGAAGGAGATTGCTAAGGTATGGTGGAGCAAGGCCATAGAGGAAGTTAACGAGGACAAGAAATTTTGAATCAGCTATCAAGGAGTACGGCGTGAGGGTGGGGATTTTAACCCCCAAAAACGGGTGGGTTTGGGTTGAGTGGGATGTTGAAGTGTTAAAAATCTCAAACCCGAACCAACCCACCTCGAATCTGCCCACTTCCAGTTTTAACGAAGGAAGGACAGGGAGCGGGTAAGCAATTCGCTTCCAGAAGGCAGGTGGCTCACTTAAATATTTTAATGAGGCTATGTGCCTCACATTTTTTCTCCATTTCAGGTTTAACCCTGACCGACTGGGTTTCCCAGGCCTTAGGAAACCTGGCAGCTAAAGGGAGGCGAGGAATGCTGGATCCTGCAGGTAAGTACCTTTTGAGCACTGCTTGTGGATCAGGAGGAGCAGGTGTTCATCCCCCAGCAGCCCCAAGCTGACTTGCAAACCACTCCCACGAGCGGCCAACCTTCCCCCAATCGCAATCGGACACTCCCCTCACCGAGCCACGATGTCCCCCGTGCCATGATCTCCCACTGGCACTTCCGATCTCCCTGCCCCTGGCCTTCACGATGTTCCTACCTGGTCATTGGAGCTTGGAGAGGTCTTTGGGAAAGTAAGGAGGTCTGTGGCACTTTTCATCAGTTAAAAGTTGTGGAGCTGGCTAAGAGAATACTAAGGAAATGGAGTCTGTAGGTGATGAGGGCATATGCTAGGGTTTTTGGGGGAAGCAGAGGTGGAAGATGGAGAGCTATGGAATGGAAGAAAGCAATCTTGATGATGGATTGAATATAGAGGCAGACATTGTGCTCAAGGATCGAGCAGTACATCAAAGTTCTGTGGATAGAAATTCGATTGACCCCAGAAATGGGCACGGGAATCAAAATGCGGGATCAACTCTCGCCCGTTCAAAGTAATGCAGACATTAATATGATAGCGACACGCAGCCCAGCGCTGAATGCACTTTTGAGTGGCTGCAAGTTCAGCGGGTGCCCAAGTTAGTGCGAGGTTAAAGCTAGTCTGCACTTCTTAAAGTCAGCCTGCACCTCTTAAAGGAGGATGGGGTGCATTCTGGCTGCAAAAGGTGATTTAACTGGCTAGAAAACAGTGTCTGAGTAGGAAAAAGTACTACTGATGGCACAACAGGGGAGAGAGTGTGCTTCAATGTTTTCGGATGCAGCACTGGAGGCCTTGGTGCAGGAGATGGACAAGCCTGTTCCCATTTGAAATATGTCATACTCCTATGAAACTCCTCTAGAGAATCTTCCCTTGTCCTAAGAAGGTCCTCTCGGGAACCTTCTTCCTCTGCATCTGACAGAGGTGCTCTACTAGCGGAACGGGTTTCAAGTTGATCTACTGAAATAGCAGGGATCTATTGTCTAGCTCCTTGAACCTTATCATGCCTCTGCTCTCTTTTAGATTTTTATTTTTTCCCAATCCTCTGAAATATGTTGAGGTTCTAAAAGGGAAAATTTTAAGTAAACTCCTCAATAGTCCATGCCTGCCACAGGCTTATTCTGAACCTCATTTTTAATGAGGGCTTCAAATTGCGGAAGCTCCTTTCCCAGGATCACTGGTTGAGGGAGGCCGGGGCCTGCACCTGCAGTAATCTCCTGACTTTTCCCATTATACAGTCAACAGAGTGGTGGGGTAATACTGCACATCCCCATGAAGCTATGAAGTAACCGGGAAGGTTCGACCAGATTGTCAGCCACCAAGATCACTCCGCAACTGGAATCAGTCAGCGCAGTGACCTCTTTACCGTTTAATTTTATGGACTTTAAAAAAACAATGGGTGACCTCCCCATGGCTCACAGTTTGCACTATGCCAATCAAATAATCCTCCCCAGCGGCTGGGTTCTGCTTTCCCAGACTAAAGTCCATTGGTTCCCCAATGTTAGAGCATCGTCTTGAAATATGCCCTAATCCATCACAACGATAACACCATAACAGCTTATCAGATTTAACATTTGTTATCAAAGAGGTTACAATGTCTCTTCACAGCTTCTTCCTGCACTTCAGCACATTCAGTTTTTACCAGGATCTCCATGGCTCTTCGGACTAGGAGAGCGCCATAGGATCCTGGAGGGAGTGTCTCCTCAATTGTGAGCTTGTTCTTCCACCGCCACATGTCGCTCTACTATGGGCACCAACTCCTGGGTGTCCACCATCTCCCCTTGCCCGATCCATCTCCTGATGTTCAGGGGGAGAGCTTGGGTGAACTAGACCATGACAAGCAGCTCCACGATCTTCACCAGGTGATTTGTCTCGGGCTGCAGCCATCGTCAAGCTAAGTATCAGGTTGTACATCAGTAATCGTGAAGGTTTCCCCACCTCAAAGACCCAAGTTTCAAACCGTTGCGCTTACACCCTGCGGCTCACTCCAGTATAGGCCATGACCTCTCACCCAGGGGGGCTCACTCCAGTACAGGCCATGACCTCTCACCCAGGGGGGTCACACCAGTACAGGCCATGACCTCTAATCCTGGGGGTCACTCCAGTATAGGCCATGGCCGCTCACCCTGGGGGTCACTCCAGTACAGGCCAGCATCTCTCACCCTGGGGATCACTCCAGTAGGGGTCAGCATCTCTCACCCTGGGGGTCACTCCAGTAAAGGCCATGACCTCTCACCCTGGGGGTCACTCCAATACAGGCCATGACCTCTCACCCTGGGGGTCACTCCAGTACAGGCCATGCCCTCTCACCCTGGGGGTCACTCAAGTACAGGCCATGCCCTCTCACCCTGGGGTCACTCCAGTACAGGCCAGCATCTCTCACCCTGGGGGTCACTCCCCATAACTGCTTATGGTTAAGAAACTGTCTATCTCTGTCTTAAATTTATTCAGTGTCCCAGCTTCCACAGTTTTCTGAGGCAACGAATTCCACAGATTTACAACCCTCAGAGAAGAAATTCCTCCTCGTCTCAGTTTTAAATGGCCAGCCCCTTATTTTAAGATTATGCCCCCTAGTTCTAGTCTCCCCTATCAGTGGAAACATCCTCTCTGCATCCACCTTGTCAAGCTCCCTCATAATCTTATACGTTTTGATAAGATTACCTCTCATTCTTCTGAATTCCAATGAGTAGAGGCCCAACCTACTCAACATTTCCTCATAAGTCAACCCCCTCATCTCCAGAATCAACCTTGTGAACCTTCTCTGAACTGCCTCCAAAGCAAGTATATGCTTTCATAAATATGGAAAAGAAAACTGTGTGCTGTATTCCAGGTGTAGCCTCACCAATACCCGTATAGCTGTAGCAAGACTTCCCTGCTTTTATACTCCATCCCCTTTTCAATAAAGGCCAAGATTCCATTGGCCTTCCTGATCATTTGCTGTACCTGCATACTAACCTTTTGTGTTTCATGCACAAGCACCCTCAGGTCCCGCTGTACTGCAACACTTTGCAATTTTTCTCCATTTAAATAATAGCTTGCTCTGTGATTTTTTTTTCTGCCAAAGTGCATGACCTCACACTTTCCAACATTATACTCCATCTGCCAAATTTTTGCCCATTTACATAGCCTGTCTATGTCCTTTTGCAGATTTTTTGTGACCTCACGCATTGCTTTTCCTCCCATCTCTGTATCGTCAGCAAACTTGTCTACGTTACACTCGGTCCTTTCTTCCAAGTCGTTAATATAGATTGTAAATAGTTGGGGTCGCAGAACGGCCTCCTTTTTTAAATAGGGGCGTTACATTTGCAGTTTTCCAATCTGCTGGGACCTTCATAGAATCCAGGGAATTTTGGTAAATTACAACCAATGCACCCACTATCCCTGCTGCTATCTCTCTTAAGACCCTAGCAGGCAAGCCATTGGGTCCAGGGGATTTATCCACCTTTAGTCCCATTATCTGACTGAGTACCGCCTCCTTAGTGATTGTGATTGTGTTAAGTTCCTACCCCCCTATAGTCCCTTGACTATCCACTGTTGGGATATTGTTTGTGTCCTCTACTGTAAAGACTGACACAAAATATTTGTTCAGAGATTCTGCCATCTCCATGTTCCCCATTACTAATTCCCCGGTCTCGTCCTCTTAAGGCATCAACATTTACTTTAGCCACTCTTTTCCATTTTATATACCTATAGAAACTCTTGCTATCTGTTTTTATATTTCATGCTAGTTTACTTTCCCTTTCTTAATCATTTTTTTAGTCATTCTTTGCTGGCCTTTAAAAGCTTCCCATTCTTCAGTCCTCCCACTAGTTTTGGCCACTTTGTATTCCCTTGTTTTTAATTGGATACCTTCCTTTATTTCTTTAGTTAGCCACGGATGACTATCTTTTCTTTTGCACCCTTTTCTTCTCACTGGAATATATTTTTCTTGAGAGTTGGGAAATATCTCCTTACGATCACTTACAAACTTTAAGATCACTTACTAATAAACTAGTAAATTTACATAACTTAAAAAAACTTTTAATTTGAGAACATTAGAATAATAATAATATCATCATCATCATAGGCAGTCCCTCAGAATCGAGGAAGACTTGCTTCCACACTAAGCATGAGTCCTTAGGTGGCTGAACAGTCCAATACGAGAACCACAGTCCCTGTCACAGGTGGGACAGATAGTTGTTGAGGGAGAGGGTGGGCAAGGAGCCTAGATTGCCACACGCTCCTTCCGCTGCCTGCGCTTGATTTCTGCATGCTCTCGACGACGATACTCGAGGAGCTCAGCGACGCCCGAATGCACTTCCTCCACTTAGGGGCGGTCTATGGCTCCTAGGTGTCGGTGGGGATGTCGCACTTGATCGAGGAGGCTTTGAGGGTGCCTTTGTAACATTTCCTCTGCCCACCTTTGGCTCATTTGCCGTGAACGAGTTCCGAGTAGAGTGCTTCCTTTGGGAGTCTCATGTCTGGCATGCGAACTATGTGGCCTACGCAGCGGAGCTGATCAAGTGTGGTCAGTGCTTCAATGCTGGGGATGTTGGCCTGGACGAGGGCGCTAATGTTTATGCGTCTGTCCTCCCAGGAGATGTGCAGGATCTTGTGGAGACATCGCTGGTGGTATTTCTCCAGCGATTTGAGGTGTCTGCTGTACATGGTCCACGTCTCTGAGCCATACAGGAGGGCGGGTATTACTACGGCCCTGTAGACCATGAGCTTGGTGACAGTTTTGAGGGACTGGTCTTCAAACACTCTTTTCCTCAGGTGGCCAAAGGCTGCACTGGCGCACTGGAGGCAGTGTTGGATCTCGTCGTCAATGCCTGCTCTTGTTGATAGGAGGCTCCCGAGATAGGGGAAGTGGTCCACGTTGTCCAGAGCCACGCCATGGATCTTGATGTCCGGGGGGGGCAGTGCTGTGCGGTGAGGACAGGCTGGTGGAGGACCTTTGTCTTACTAATATTTAGCGTAAGGCCCATACTTTCATATGCCTCGGTAAATACATCGACTATGTCCTGGAGTTCAGCCTCTGTGTGTGGACAGACGCAGGTATCATCCGCGTAATGTACCTCGATTACAGAGGTTGGAGTGGTCTTGGACCTGGCCTGGAGATGGCGAAGATTAAACAGCTTCCCACTGGTTCTGTAGATTAGTTCCACTCCAGCGGGGAGCTTATCAACTGTGAGGTGGAGAAACAACAACAACAACAGCAGCAGCAAAGAAAGGCTGCACCCATCTCTCCTCCACCTTATTCTAAGACCGCTCGCCGCACTTGTTCTTGGTGACTCCACCACCCCTGCTCGCAGGCGGTGGCGCAGTGTTTCTGGAGTTGGTACCAAGCTTATTCTTTCTAACATCTCGGGTAGTGCGCACCTGTTGAGCTGGGGGGTGGGGGGGGGGGGTCGGTGGAGGCGGGGTGGGGGGGGGGCGCAATGTGGAGGGCTTGGCTTGGGCCTCTTCAGAGGCTGGTGTGGGGATTAGTGTGGGAGTGGCAGTTGATTCTGTCAATGGGCGCAGGGTCTAGGCTTGTTCCCTTATTGCAGCAGCTAACTCCAACATGCCATCCCTCATGCGCGCTGACAATGTCTCAATGACCTGCAACATTCCCTCCCTCATGTTGAGCATAACTGTCTGATCTACCTGCAACATTCCCTCCCTCATATTCAGTGATAGTCTTTGCACCATCTCTGACATTCCGTCCCTGATGGTCACTGACATCGTTCCCATTTCTTGTGAGATTGCTGTTACTTCTCCCGACAATCCCGCTACCTTGTCACCCACCCCATTGATGGGATCCAGGAGTGATCGTGTAAGGTCAATGCTCTCCCCTCTCATTGCCATCATCTGAAGCACATCTGTTAGATCCTGTACCTCAGGAGAGTGCAGTCCAGCTCTCCATCCCATCCTCCACATGGGTGCGGCTCGCACCCCACCACTGGGACCCGCAGCCTGGGATGGGGGGGGCCCTGGGTGTGCCTCGCTGCATCCCACTACCGGGACCCGCAACCTCAGAAGGCGAGGCCCTGGTTGTGCCTCACTGCACCCCACCGCTGCACCCCACCATTGGGACCCGCAGTCTCGGACATTCGGAAACCAGGGAATGTCCCACCAGCACTCAAAGCACTCGTCACGGAAGGGGCTGTCACCGCAATGAGCGGCACCTCCTCCAAAGTCAGTAAAACAGTGGGGGCTTCATCTAGCTCCATCCCCTCCTCCTCAACCCATGTTCTTGGTCTGGAGGGTTAGATTCGAAGATGTTATCCTGTTCAGGCTGGTCCTCGTCTGAATTTTCTTCTACATTGTCAGGGTCAGCCTCAAATTCTGCAAAATATAACAGAACACAGCCAAATGGTTTGCAGCAGAGGAGGGGGCAGGATGGGTGGCATGAGTAGGCTCACACAGCGCAGGCCAGGCAACGGGCTGATTTGATGGACCACGATGAATGATAGCACATTGCATCAACCAAAGCGTAGCTGACGGAGACATCCCCAGGAACCGAAGTATAGCTAGCCCGTGCAGTACTTAAGATTTAGCAAAGCCAGACTCTGGAATTTGCAGGACTTACTCTCTCCCTCGAGTGTGGGCCCAGCTTGTGCAGTGGTGGTTGCTTTTCTCCAGGTAGGACCCAACAAAGCAGCGACCCTCCCTTTCAAGGGTGTCAGTGGATGCAGATTAGCCGAGCCGCCTCCTGTTCAGGTTCTTTCTCGTTTGTTGTGTGCCACTTTCCTCTGCAAAGATGAAAGCATATCTTTTTAGAGAGGGTGTCTTTCTGCTGAGTGGGACATACACAGTTGGTCACATTTACAATTGCAATTGCATTGAATAAATGAAAATATTACTTACACTAACTACTTGACCAAGGTCCTGCCACTTCTTTTTACACTGGCCTCCAGATCTCATGGCGGTCACCATTGCGCAATAATCTTCTGCAACTTGGTTCCAGCGTTTCTTCATTTCTTTAGGTGGAACTTTTATGTGACCTCTGCTGGTGTCCAGCTGCTGCCGCCATCTGTTCTCAATCACTAACTAGTGCCTCCATTTCATCCTGCAAAAAATTTTTTGTCCTTGCACCGCGTTGCATCTTGTACTGCTGCAGCTCCGATTGTTCCTCACACACACAACTGGCTCTTTAAAAATGGCCGATTGCCAACTCGGAGCTGTACTGCGCATGATCGTCCATTGCAACAAGGTCAAAAACGTCACTTTGTTTGTTGCGCATCGCAGTAGATGGCACATCATTTTTTTCGCCGCAGACAGTAAGCTCCACCCTCCACCCCCCACCCCTCCCCCGGGGCGACTGGACACGCTGCGCAGTGCCAAATTCGAATTATAGATTGGAAAAACTTTGGCAAAATATTTCTGGCCTAGAAAAATGGGTGTAAATCTGGCAATACATCAGAAAACGGGCTTGGACAAAATTGAGCCAGTAACAGGGACTACTTTCCAGTCTACTCATTCTCACTCTCAGCTCTTTCCTCTCCAACCTCCCCTAACTGAACTATTTCCCTGCCTTTTATCCTACCAGGTTGGGAATTGTTCCTGATTGACCTTAATTGCCTTCACAGATTTCTCAAGGCTATACAGTCTTGCCTTGGTCATTCTGACATTTCATACAAACTCTTAAAACTGTACCCCTGTAGTTGATACAATGCTCTCAAAAGCCTATGCCTCACATATCATCTCTCTCCCACTCTGTTGCACCATACTGAATAATGGTTTCAACTATGGAGGACATTTGGTGTTTTATCTTTTAATGAATCTCTGTGAATGATCTGCTGATGTTGTGACAGAACCTTGAAGTACAATTCAAATCATAATCCAGAAAGCAGAACCTAAGACCAAACTTACTACTACATGTTAAAATTCAAGAAATGTACATTAGATATTATAAAGAGTCTTGCTTATTAACACTCCCACCTCAAGAAAGAAATCAACTTGAAAGAACAATTTTGCAAAAGTTTAAAAACTTACAAACTGTGTTTGAGAAAAAAAATACTGTAATTATACATTTTTAAAGCAAAACTTAACACAACATTAACATTTTGGGACCTTGTTGTTAAAATGTGCACAAAGTCTATTTATTAAAAATGGCACATCATAAAAAATGAAACATTTATTTTTCAGAAAGATGAAGCTTGAGTTTAGGATTTCTACTTCATCATTGTGTTGCGACATACCGAAGATGGCACTATTTCCTACTGCACACATAGCAGTAAATAAAAATATATTAAGACTTAATTTAAGATATATGGAACTGAAAGAAGACTGCTTGCTTTGCTGCAGCACATCACACCCTTTATTATTCTGCATCTCTGCTTCTGGACTTAATGCTTGGACAGGGCAGCCAAACAATGCAATCAAAGATCTACAATTGGACTCACGAATCATCAATTGGCCACTCTTTATCCGAGTGTTCAACTCTTTAGTTTGCTGTCGAAGGGCTGCTAGCAATTCCGGGAATACCATAAAAAGTGTTCATCGTCCCTAACAGATGGAGCCAAGTAAGAAAGTATTTCACTTAACAGAAGAATCTAGACACAATACCTGGGGTGCAAACTTCCTGAGCAGCTGAAGAAAATCCCGGACTCAATCTGGGAACCTGACTGATTTTTCAGGTAGTTCAATCAATGAGCAGTAAGACCACTCTAGCCAAGGTATTGAATAACTCCCCATATGTGGTGGCTCCTTAAAGACCTGCTTGTGACTTTGGGGAAGCTTTAGATCACATCTGTGATAAATGGACAGTACAAGAAGTTGGCTTTTATTTGTCTTTTGGGATTTGTCTCATTGAGTCAGTTGTCCAAACAGATACCCATGGATCTTCACTTCTGCTCAGATCACTATCATTTCCAAACATCCCCACTGAGGGTATCAAATCCACACTCTCCCAAGTATTGATGCATATCAATCCTATCATCAATTGGGCAAAATGTTGAGATTTAATTCTTGATTGGGTTTTGATTGTGGAACAATTCAGGAGAACAGTTCAGAAACAATGATAACAGGGGAACTTATGACGGAAAAGTATGAAGGAATGAAACATGAACCTGTTAAAGTATCTGGAATTATCTGCTGCAAGCACATTTGCTTTTAAAAAAATGTTTAGATACATTTTTATTTAAAGTAACAGTTTTCGCAGGGAAGAGGATTAAGTAATGCAGTGGGTTAGCACACTGTCTTACCTCCTCTGAAGAACCTGAGTTCAAATCTAGTCGGAACTATTGAGATGAATTTGGGCAGACTTAATTTGGTTCCCAGAGGACACAGCCCACAAATCACAAATGAGCAACTCTCTCAGAGAAGCCACAATGAAGGCTGGGAGATGGAAAAATAACATTGGTACAGATGAAGATAATCTTTTGAGACATGTTGTTGGAGCAAAGTAATGCAAGGTTTACTCTGCACCTGGCCATTGCCATACCTGGGAAGTGCTTGATGCTGATACTGGGTGTTCAATATGCATTTTTTTTCCTGTACAGACATTTTTAAAACATTCTTTGAAGCTATGCAAGAATGTCAAATATTGACAGATTTAACGGGCGCAAAGTGTAGAATTAATTCAGAGTAGTAGATCAGTTGTCTCCTTATACAAAAAAGTTGGACACCAATTTCAGAAACCTCCATTCTAATGCTGCAGTCACCAAATATAAGGTAGAGAACATCTGTGTCCCACTTCTGCAAACATCCAGTCATCGACTGCTGTCAGCCAGAGTCCATAGCTGAATGGACACTGAGGAACAATGTGTTGTGCAATGGAAGGCACTGAAAACCTGTAGCCTAGAGAAAAACTACTTTTATAGAAAGGCTTTACAAAGCTGTGACATCACTTTACCAAAAACTGTTAGAAGGTAAAAGCTGTCATGGTACTGTAAGATGCTTCAAATGGGATTTCAGAATATTCTGGCTATAGGAATGATAAACAGTAAAGCAGAAAAACATCAGACAAGATAGTAATAGAATAATAGGACTACTTATGTTATTTCCCTTTATTTAACCATAATTGGCTATGCAATCTGTGCACAATAAAGTATTGAAGAAAAAACTATTCGTAGTAACAATTCCAATGTCAGGCAATATTGCTGATAGTTTACAGCATTCATTATTTTCTGATATTGTGTCAAATAAAATATTGTCTATACATCCAATATTCAGTATCCTTTGTCTTAACTTAATAGCAACATTTTGCTGAGGCTCAAAGCAGGCTTGAGCAACACTGAACATAGGCTGGGGGGCGGGGGCACTTTTTATTACATGAAATTTTGGGGAGGAGGTAACTGTAGTTTTAAGGATTCACAATCCTATCTGTGTACATTTGAGAACATAAGTTCATGGTGACATAAGTCAAATTCTGATTTGTTTTAAAGTGGAATTCTTTGGTGATTTTGACGGTGGAATTCGATGATTCCAGATATCTGCTTTGTGTTCAAATCCCCCTTCATGTGGAAAATTGTTCATTTGATAACCAATGCAAAGGGTGCTAATGTTTGTAGCCACTTTTCTTGGTTGATGGGGAAGGGGACGAATTGGTTTAAAAAATATTGTGGGGGAGTGGGATAACTTAGACTGCCCTACTTCTCTGTTGATTTTACAACACAGGGTACTTGAAAAAAAAAATTTTTTTATTTTTTAAAATTTTTCGTAGCCAATCTTTCCAATTCTTTGTCAGATCACAAACGCCAGAGGTCACCTTGCACACATCAAGGATCACGCTGCGCTAATGCTCTTAGCCAAAAGGCCTAGAGCCCAAGCACCGTTCCTGGAAGTACTGCAATACCAGGTTCGTGCCATGGAGGTGGATGGGTCAGCAACCCTACACACCTCCGTGGAGGTGGATGGGTCAAACCACCCCACCCACCTCCTACTTGAAAAATGTGTTGACCCCCCACCCCGTTGTTTATAAAGGAGAAAACCTCACGGGACAAGAGCTTTCATTTCTCTCACACCTGGCTTCACGTTAAACATGATATGGCAGCGTTTAAAAAAAAATGTATCAACCAAAGTCACTCCAATTCACATAGCATTTTCGATTTGTCAGAAGATATACGTATGTTTTTCGAGAAAGTTGATGTGAACTACCCGCTACAACCTATTCCCCCGTTCACGATCGTTCTTTGCAAATGACCCACGAAATTTACCAAGCATAAACTTATAGAATTTGTATTGTACAAGGGGGGAGTGTGAATATTCTACCGTGCACTGTCCGATCATCATCTAATTGAAATATCGCCCGCAGTTTAGACTTTTAACAAACTGGTTCGGTTGTAAAAGCAACGCCGATAAGCTTTAGCGCAAATGGAATCCGCAGCACTGCTGATCAACGTCCGGTCGATCTCTTTATCTTGTGTTTCATGCATAAATTGTTTGCAATTAAATGATTTATTCGCTGTTTTACTTGTATTATTTGCTTAGGCGCACCCGAAAGGGTCTGAATTTCGAGTTGCAGAGTTTGGGATAGTGACTGCTGGTTCGTTGCATGCTCATCATCAATGTCAAGATTTGTCGGGGGGGAATAATTATGCAAAAACGAGTATCATGGTATCGAAGCGATGCAAGCATACGTTATGCCGATACATCGACATGCCATCCTGGCGTACTTCAAGCCTTTTGCGTTTTAAATCTACGAAAATGAAAAGCTGCAGTAGTTGTGAGGACCAAATCTTTTTGAGTCTTGCACAGTGGTCAAACAAATATGGAGCTTCTAAGCCACCAGCTAAATCTCAGCCACATGGACGTTTAGCATTCATTGCTCAATGTGTTTCAGGAATTGTGCTCGACATTGAGCACAATAGCGAAGCACAAACGTGTATGTCTATACACAGGTTGCACTGTCTAATTCATCTTCCAAACCGACTCCATTGAAAAATCAATGCAGAGCCTGAATATTTAAAATAAAACGCAATTTTAGCATTTTATCAGAAAATGCATTGCAAATAAATATATAAATAAATCTGATAGAATAATGCAGAAAAAACGATTATTTTCAGTGACTGTGGCTGTGCTGCGACTTTACAGCGTTACGTTTGATGTAAAATAAAATTTATTTTAGTCTGGGTCTTAAATTTGTCCTTGCGGTCAAGGGTCATGTATATTTGGGGCCATCACGTGAACTTGTCCTATCCAACCACGGCCCGGCTTTGATCAGATCTGGTTTGAGCCGGTTTGAACAGATTACCGTTTTTTATTTTTAAAATATAACGTAATTTCATTGAGTATTATTGTTTTGCTCTTAAGAATAGGATTATTCGCCGCCCCCCGCCTCAATTGCGTCTTCACCCAACGCACGGACATATATGTTAAAGCTTCCCGAAAAATTTTTTTTTAAATAAAAATCACGGCCAGCGGCGATGGGCATTGGCTTGTTTTTGCACAACCCGCTCCTCGTACCAACTTGGCCAGAGCGCGCGTGCGCACACCCAGCTCCCGCTCCGCCCCTGCCTCCGATTGGACCAATGTCGGCGTGGGCGGTGCCTGGTCCGTCGGCCCCGAGCCCACCAATTGGCGGAGAGCGCCGTCAGTCAGCGCGGCGCTCCGCGCCGCATCAGGGTTGGTTGCAGTGTGCGACTTGCTGTGAGTGGCCATTGGTGGTACTAGTGTGCAAAGGGGGGGGAAGGAGAAAAAAAACCTGTGGGTTTAAAAATATATATATATATATTAACCGTTTGCACGAATAGCCGTTCCTCGGGTCTGATTTTTCCCCCCCTTTATATTTTTTTCTTGAGGAATTGATTTTTTTTTCTTTGCTCAATCGAGTCAGTCACCATGCCCAAGAGAAAGGTACGTGGAGCAAGCGCCGTGTGTTAAAAGAAGTTGCGTTAATGGCAGTTGCGAGTTGTGCGGCGTTTGACATTGGTGCCGCTGTTGCACATTTTCCAACCCCCAGCCCGCTGCCGTGGAGTGAGCGGGCTGTCTGCATGCCGGACACCCGCGATCGCGGCACGTATACACTCGCCCCCCCACATTCCCTTCATGGTCGGGTATCGTTGCAACGGCGGTTGGGCGGGGGGGAAGGGAGCGAATGAGCCGCGCGGTCGCTCCTTTGTTCTCGGGGCCCCTGGCTGGTGGCGCAGTGTCGCCTCCGGCCGTTAGACGGCGCGCGGCCGGGAGGTGAGCGCGGGAGGGTGATTGAACATTTGAAACGGGGGAAGACGGTTGAGGTTTGCGCACGCTTTGCTCTCGCGCGCCGTACACTGAGGAGGAGGGGGGAGGTAGCTAGCGGAATTCGGCCCAATGCCCCCGGGGGTGGGGGCGGTGTGAAGCGACAGGAGTGCGCGCCCGCTCGCACTTTCTAAAAGGTCTCGGATTGAAAAGAGGGGCGGGCGGCGGGCTCAGTCCCAATTAGGGCTCAAGCCTTTCTTCACCGAATGGGGAAAAACGGCGGGAAGGTGGACTGTGCGCGCTGACGTCATGGCGTCGGGATGGCGGCCCGGCCAATGGATTGACGGCAAAGCGCCGCTTCCCGCGTGTCCCTAACTCAGCATACATTCTATCTGATAGTTTTAAATCAATGGGCTCCTACTTTGCAGAAATGAGGCACCGTTTAAACGTCAGTTGAACCATGCAGCTTAACGCAATGTTTAAATGGGTACCCCTCCAAATAAAACTCTACATTACAGCAGTGACTACACTCCAAAAGTACTTCATTGGCTGTAAAGCGATTTGGGACGTCCAATAGTAGGGAAAAAGGCGCTATATAAATACAAGTCTTTATTCAATGCTAAATCTTAATGTTTTATGTAGATGGCCAATGTGTTAGGGGCATTTTTTGATGGTTAACGCCACCATGTTCACAGAACCGTGGTCAAATCCGTCAATAACTCGGTAGTGTTCTGGCAGATATGTTTGAATTTCCCAGCCCTGGAGAGGAGAGTAATTTCAGCGGGGGTAGTTATATAGATTTACATATTAGAATTTGTTACAATAAGTATTTGGGAGATTTCGTTTTAGCTCACATTGAACATATTTTTTATGCATGGTTTTTGGATTGTTCAGACCCAGAAGTCTGCAGTTGATACTAAAATTTATTTGGAGGTCCACTATTTTCTCCTGTTTGCTACACAAATCCCTGGTTGTAAGACTAATTCTTCAACTGTTGGATCTTTGAATCTGCATTATTCTTATGGAAGAATTCTGGTTATTTAGATGTAGTATGCTGAAAGTGCTACAGGATAGAATGTTTTTTGGATTTTTTCTATTCACATTGGAATTTAATCTGATGCTGCATGATTTTCCTGTAGTGTGATTATCTAATTAGTACAACTTTCTGTTATGCTTTTACTTTCATCTGCTGGATGCTGGACTGTAACTACTCAAATGATTTCAGTCTGAGCTGGTGTTTCACCCTCTTATCCTGAACCTGTACTTTGATTCACTGGCAGCCAATCCCATTGTTGGGTTATTGGGCAGGTAATTTTTTAATCCAAAACTGCGCATGTACAGCGTGTACACATCCTTTTTGAAATTGAAGAAATCTTGAATGCATGAAGACTCCTTCCAAATTCATATTACACGTGGATTACAACATTGATAATGGATTATAATGCTTGATGTTTTGTGTTGATTATCAACAACGTCCCCTGTATTTGGAGACTCAACATCCAGTAGAACAGGTCTTGCAGTATTATAGCATAGTAAAATTGGAAGTGTAATGGCTAACTGCAGAACCCTGACTTTTAAATAAAGAAATTACTACTTCAGGAGGTCTTAAAAACAGGAAAATTAGAATTCACTTTTGTTGAAAGGTTCTAAGTTTTGAGGTAAGTTATGTTTTAAAGCTGTTACAAATTTACTTGAATTTAGAATAATCTGCCTTTGGTTAATAACGTCACAATTGTAAATGACAAGATCAGAACAGGGGTTAGATCAACTAAGCTGCAGTTCCAATTACTTTGTTTTTGAGAACTTCATTTTTTTAAATTAAACTGCCAGGTGTAATCAATAGAAATGTATTTTGTTTTTGCAGAATGATGGAGAGACAAAAGAGGAGGTTGGTGTCTTTGCTTTGTCAATTTTAACAGCTAAAAACCTGTAAGCTTTTGGACATATCTTGTGTAAATACAGATTTATGCTGTTATAAAATCAGTGTATCTTTTATATTTTCTCAAGCCAAGAAGGAGGTCATTAAGGTTGTCAGAGGTAAGTAACCCTTGTGCACAGTATAATTACATTTTTTAATGAAGTAATTGATGGGCAGAAGATTAGTTGTATGTCTTTGCTTTATTGCAGAAACCTTCACTTCCAAAACCGGAGCCAAAACAAAAGAAGGCGCCAGCTAAAGTAAGTTGCTTGATTTTACTGTTCTAGCACTTCGTCATGCATGCAAAGCATGATGTACAAATTGTATCTGTTCTTGTCCCCTGAGACTTTTATTTTAAAAAAAATCATACTTCTTTTCTATTTCGGGAAGGGAATGGAATTTCATGAGTTTATAGAATCATACAGCACCGAAGCAGGCCATTTGACCTATCGTGCCTGTGCCGGCTCTCCTAAAGAGCTACCAATTAGTTCAACTCTCTTGCTCTTCCCCATAGCACTGCAATTTTTTCCTTTCTAATTCCATTTTGAAAGTTACTATTGAATCTGCTTCCACCACCCTTTCAGTCAATGCATTCCAGGTCATAACTTACTGAGTTTAAAAACAGTTCTCGTCTCTCACCTGTCTGCCACTGATCTCAAATTTGCATCATCTACTACTGACCCTCATGTCACTGGAAAATAGTTTCTACTCCATTAAAGCCCCTCAAAAGTTTGAACACCTATTAAATCTCCGCATAACCACCTTTGCTGTAAGAAGAGCAATCGCAGTCTCCCTAGTTTCTCCACATTACTGAATTCTCTCTGCACCCTCTCCAAGGTCTTGACATACTTTCTAAAGTGTGGTGTTCAGAGTTGGACACAATACTCCCATCTGAGGCCTAACCAATGATTTATAAAGGTTTATCATAACTTCCTTGCTTTTGTACTCTCTGCCACTATTTATAAAGCCAAGGATCCTGTATGCTTTATTAACAGCCAAATCAACATGTTCTGCCACCTTCAAAGATATGTGTATGAGAACCCCAGGTCTCTTCCTGCACCTCCATTAAAATTTCACCAATTTGTTTATACTGCCTCCTAATTGTTCCTTCCAAAAAGTGTCACTTCACACTTGTCTGTATTAAATTTCATCTGTCTTTGAAATTTCACCAGAATTGTCATTGAAAAGTTTGTGCCGTCACTAATCATAACTTGTTTTCAGGTTTTTCAAACCTGTCTGCTTTGTTAAACTTCAATTTTCACAGCAACTCAATTTAGTCCCCCCCCCCCCCCCTGCCATGTTAAGAATTGTAAGTGTGCATGTATCAAAGTCTGTCATGTTAGTCTGAGGTAAAATGATATTTTAACAATCAATATATTCTTTCGCTCTTTCATTTTCTCCTTTTCCAAATTTTGTCTATTTCTGGTCAACATAGTGAGTTTTGTTGTCATACTGTGCCACTAGTGTTTCTCTGGTATCTCATCCAAGTAGTCCTTTATTTTTGTGCTGGCTTTTGCAGAGTTAACTGATCTTGGCTGGATGTTAGGATGACTACAACTGACTGCAATGCCTCCTAGGTTAGGGAGATTAGATAACAATATTTCACTTTCCAATAACCTATGTATGAAGTAGCCTGTAGGCATTATTGTCTTGGCTAATGTGTAGGTAACCATTTGAGTGAGTACGAGAAAGATTCTGGCTTTGGGATCCATAAGCTAATGTAGGTCAGTGCTCTCAGAAGAGTAGGCGGGAAAGGAGATTTAATAAAAAAGTGGCTTGTTTTTGATGCTAATACACTGGCTTGTGGTTGCACAAATTTGGTGCTTCCTATGTAGCAATTTACTGACCACTGTTTAATTAACATTTTAGAAATATTTCTGAACATATCTAATTTACTGAACCTTAGCTGTTAGACTTTATAATGCTGTTTTGTAATGCCTCCCAAGTCATTTGTCATTAGCACTTGCTGATCTTAGCTTGCCTCCGGGTTAGGTTAGTACTGAGAATGTGCTAGTTTTTCCAGAGATTACTTTCTGCTGAAATGTAAAACCAAGGCTTTGGCTGGCTGTTACCTGCTTTGAAGATATCAAGAGGGGCAGAAATGCAAACTTGTGAAGTTTTTGATGGTTTTGCGTGAAGGAAATGATTGCAGTTTATTTTAGAAACCTATAATAACATAAATAGACATTTGGAAAGCCTTTTTTACAATTCAAGTTTAGATTTGATGAGTTTTGTGGAAGGCATGACTTATTTAGAAGAGATGCGCTAAAGCTAGGTACAATATATTTTCGATTCAAAGTTGGCTTTTTTGCTCTTTTTTTAAAAAAAAAAGAATTGTCCAGTAATTTAAATAAATAAAGAAACAAATAACTCAGTGGGAATTTAGTCTTAAAAATTTGGATTCCGATAAATTGAATTAAAGAAATTGAATACATGAGGACCGAAGTAGAAAATTAAGCTTGCTTCAATTAGGAAATTAAAAAGCAGAAAAGAATGCCAGCAGGGACTGCTTCATGCAGCAGGACCTGGACACCATCCAGACATGAGCGGCAAATAACATGTGTGCCACAGTGCCAGGCAAAGACCATCTACAACAAGGGAGAACGTAACCACTTCACCATGATAAATGGAATTACCATCGTTGAGTCCCCTCCCTTCAACGTGGGGGGGCAGGGTTGGAGAGGGTCACCATTGATTAGAAACTGATCTGGGATAGCCATTCAAATACCATTGCTACCAGAGCAGGTCAGAGGCTGGTATTCTGCAGTGACAAGCTCGCCTCCTGACTTACCAAAGCCTCTACCATCTGCAAGGCACAAATTAGGAGTGTGATGGAATACTTTCTATTTGCCTAGGTGGGTGCAGTTCCAACAACATTCAAGAAACTAGACACTATCGGCAGCGCCTCCCAAACCCATGATTTCTACCAACTCAAAGGACAATGGGAGCACTATCCCCTCCAAGTCACACACCATCCCAACTTGGTCATATATTGCTATTTCTTCATTGTCGCTGGGTCGAACTCCTGGAGCTCCTTCCCCAACGGCATCCCGGGAGCATTTCACCACATGGCCTGCAGCGGGTCAAGAAGGCCCACCACCACCTTCTCATGCAACTAGGGATGGGCAATAAATGCTGGCCTTGTCAGCGATGGTCACTTCCTGAGAATGACATTTTTTTTAAAAAGATGATTTGCGAAATTATAGATATATGATGAGATAAATAGATCTGATGGGCAAGCTGATGATGCTTTAAACTAAGAAGTGAAATGAATATAGTGGAACCTATTTGGGATTGCTAATATATTGAGAAACTTAAGTAGGCTTACAAACTAGATCAGTTAGTATCGCTCTCTATACTTTGCTTCAGTAGGTTGTGGGTTTAAGTCCTACTCCAGGTTAATCTAAGATGACACTGATGCAGTCTGCCAGTTTTGGTGGCTTTGGGTAGATATTAAGGATCCTCTGGTACTATTCTAAGCGTAAAGATTTCTGGGGTCTTGGCCAACATTCCTCCTTCAATGAATAACCTTCACCCCACAATAAAGTAACTAGTTATTCATCTCATTGTAATTATGGGATATTACTGTCATCAAAAATTATTTATTACGCTTGAAGCATTTTTGGTATTTCTGAAAGTCAAACACTTTGTAACTGGAAGCCTTTCATTTAGAGATCATGACGATTGTGTGTGTGTGTGTAGTAGATAATGGTCTCATGGCTAAAACCAAAGGATAGGTATGAGTTTCACATGGTTAGCTTAAAATATTAAGTGAGGGTGCTGTTGAGAGGATCTGGGTGTGACATAATATGTTTTTTTTTAAATTAACAAGGTAAGA
The DNA here is from genome assembly GCF_044704955.1 of Pristiophorus japonicus. Classification (NCBI taxonomy): domain Eukaryota; kingdom Metazoa; phylum Chordata; class Chondrichthyes; family Pristiophoridae; genus Pristiophorus; species Pristiophorus japonicus. Next base: position 109,387,063 of record NC_091982.1, read on the forward strand.
GCAGTCTGTTTGAATGGAAACCTGCACTAATGGAAACCTGGCATCTTGATGGATAAATTAGTAACCTGAGAAGAGGAAACCTTTTGAGGAGGGGGTGGGTAGTAGAGGATGGAAACTTAATGGTGAAGGACAAAGCAGCTTGCAGCTTGATTGTTGTGTATGACAGCGACTCAGAATGACACAGAATTTACAGGACACATTTGGCCCAACAGGTTTATGTTCCACACGAGCCTCATCGCACCTCACTTCATCTCGCCCTAACACATCCTTCTATTCCTTTGACCCCTCATGGAAAATATGCATAAATAAAATGGTTGTATATCTTTTTTAAATATCCTGTTAAATATTTAAACATGATGCAAGCAAGCACGTTTTTTGGTGGGGGTGGGGGCGCGGAGAGGAATGAGATGTTTATTGCTGAAGTTTCTAAAATTCTCTCTCTTCCCCACACCCTTTTTCATGAAACCATTTCCCATGTGTGACACAAGATGAGCCTTTAGCTCCTGGTAGATGTCAGCAAATTGAGCTGCTTATTTTGATGTCACAAAATTAATTTTAATTATAAAATTTTTGTGAATCATTGATACTTCATTAGGTTACTATATTTATTACATAATTATCTCATAACTGCTAATGAGCAGTTAAATGTTTTTAGTGAAGTATTTGTACCAGCATCTTTTTTTTTAATAGTGAACTTGTCCCTGAAATTGAAGTAGTTAATTAAACATTTTACAGTAATAGAAGATTAGAACATAAACTATAGTTTATTTTTAAAATTACATCGTTTTATGTACATTTTTTTCAGTTATGACATTTAACGGTTTTTGGTTTTGGCTGGAATGTAAAATTCTTTTGAATTGTACAGTTTGTCAAAATGTTAACTGAACAGACTTCTTTCCAACATAATTATTTTTTCAGAAAACTTTTTCATTTTAACTTGTTGCACTAATCCCTACACTGTCCCTGCCATATTGGAATTGAGATGATCGAGCAAGAGCTGTATGTAGACAGATACAATCAGCACACTATTATATCTGTCTGCACCAGCACTTGAGCAAGTGCCAAAGCCAGTCGGTGTGCTTTTTAATTCCAATTTTTATCATTTTGGAGAATACCCAAAGCTAACGTACCAAGTAGGGCTATACGTAACTTTACCATTGTATTTTGAAAAAATAAACTATGAATACTCAGTAGTAATCTATCACACAGCTTTAATTAAATGTGAAGAGAGGTAATGTAAATGTTTATCAAATATATTTAGAAATGACCTGGTTCTGCTCTTTACACTGTAGCAAATAGTTTGGTTGTGACCTTGTGCTGGATTCATTTTAATAGAAAGAGAAGGCTGCTAATGACAAGAAGGAGGATAAGAAAGCAGCAGCAAAAGGAAAAAAAGGAGCTAAAGGCAAAGAAGAGACTAACCAAGAGGATGCAAAAGAAGAAACTCCCTCTGAGAATGGAGAAGCCAAAAATGATGAGGTAAATTTAAGTGGAAAGCAGCAATGTAGAGCACCCCCCTTATAGATCCTTAATTTAGAAAGGTCTAAAATGCATTGCTGGTTTAAAGATGAGGTCATTGATCCATCTTGACACATCCATCCAGTAAGACTACAGTCACCTTTCCTTCTATGTTAAATAATTCCAGAGTGTTAATCTCCAGTACCCTATCTAGAAGTCTATTTAGTGTTAATCACTTGTCGTCTGTAAAGAGTTCAAGAATCACTTTTTACAATACCATATACAATCTTGTATACTTTACTACAGTCACTTCTCAAATCAACTCTTTCCGACGCTGAAAATCCCAAGTTTCTTCAGTCAACAGCTGCCAGAGTTTTAATGCCCTTGTCTGGGTGACCCGATACTCTAGGTGTGATCTTTGAAAATTACTTCCTCTGACTTATACTTGAACATTTTGGCTATATAGTTCAGTACTTTTTGTGTGCTGCTCTGCAGTGATTGGGCATGTTCACCTCAGTGCTAAACTGATCTTTCAACTTCATCTTTAGCTATTTCAGCATCATTCATGCAGTATTGAATGCCAATTAATTTTTTTGACTATTCTGTTCAACTAGTAAGATATAGCAATTTTAAAATTTGTTAAAGCCAACTGGTCAGCTGTGTGAGAACAACTGGGCCCCAGGATGTTGTTTGTTTATTTCTGGGAGGTGCTTTGTCTCTGCTTCCAGATAGCACAAGAAAGGTCCGAAACACTTCCTGTGTGCAATTCAGATACAAGCATAATTTTTTTTTTTTTTTTTATAAGAGTTCTCAATTTTGGCTAACCTCACATAACTAGTCTGTATGTGCCTTGTTAAAGAAAAAAAATACATACAATTTTTAATTAATTTCAAAAATTATAAATATAGTAAAAAATTCAAACTGGAAAACAATCAAGCATTAACAATTAACAGCTGAGGGGTTAACTTGTTAAATTGTGTGACTCATGCCCATTGCTTCACGAGGAGCAGGTTGATGCTGAGGTGAGGATGGGTGCGTACCCTGATCTCTTCTCTTTTTTCCCCCCCACCGCCCAAAAAGATGATCCCAGTTTCAAAAGAAAAGTGTCTCAACTCAGCGGTGGTTTCAACAGATAGGCTAACTAACATCTATATCCAATAGTTTTTCCCCCCTTGTCGCCTTTCTAGTGTTGTCAACTGTATGAAAATGTATTTGCTTAATGATATTTTGTTGTTTACCTGCTGACAGTGTAAGTAGTAACCCTAACCCACCTGCTCTCATTGGTGGCTACACAATTCTGGTGAATAAGACAACCTGGAATGAGAGGGAGCTATTTACTTACTTTCTGTTGGTTAGAAGAGATTACCATTCAGTAATCTACTAAAGGAATGCTTGGCTGACATGTCTAAAACTTTTGATATGGGAACTGCAGCATGACGGTCTGTTAGGAAAGCACAACACAATTTTGTAAATCGGTCTGTTAGGAATGCTGTGAGCTGAATGAACATGGATATATTTGACATTTTTCAATTGTTTATGCACTTAACTGGTTACACATTAGTAATATCCTTTAAATCCAACACTCCTTTTCTGCAATTTATATATTTAACTTTTTTTTACCTTTCAGGCGCAGTCCACTGAAAGCTGTGAAGAAAAAGAAGCCAAGTCAGAGTAACTGCATCTGCCCGTCATCTCCATCAATGGCATCCATACCTCCATACTGTATTGTTAACAGAGAGGAATATTTTTATCAACTATTTTATAAATACAAGGTTTTTTTAGCATGAATTTAATTATGGAAACACCCACATCTCAAGATTATTTGGGGGTATGAAACCCTAAAGAATCATTGTTTTAAAATTGTGATTGTTGTAGTTAGTGTGATATGTGGGACAAGTAAATGGTGGTAGTTATTGACTTCTGTCAATGTTTGTCTTGTGTCATACTCTAAAGGTCTGATATTTTAATTCACCAGGTATTTGTGGTGTTAGGCTATTACAAGTGGGGAAGAGTAAGGAGAAAGTTGTTTGTGTCAAAACATTCCAGTGGTTTTGTGGGTTAGTTTTGTAACCAGGTAAAATATTTTGGTGAAAAAAAAATAAAAATGTGGGGCCTGGAAATCTAATGTGAAAAATATTTTAATTTTAAATTTGCCATTTTTGTAAAGAAAAACCTTTGCAATCATGTAAAACTAGTTTCTAATGGAAATTAACATCTCTTAAAAGGGCAGATGGCTGTATGTCCCCCACTTCCTGTCAGAATTTTTGCTGGATGATTTACCTTAATAAAAAAAAAGCTCCCCAAAGTTTCTCTACATGAAGTATCACTGATGCTATTTCATTCCATTATTCAGTGCACTTTTTAAAGAATTGAACAATACAAAAGCACAATCCATCAATTTACACTTCGCTATAAAATCTTCTGTTGCTGAATATATTCCTTCTGCACTATTTGTAGCACAGTTGTGAACTAGTTTATAAAGAATGTATTTACAATTTTGCTGCAAACAGTGTCTGTATAATATACTTCCTTTTACTATGTGGTATCTGATGTTCCCTCTTGACAACACATTTTTGGCATAGGGAGCCACCTGCTTTTTAAAATGGTATGTCATGACAGTTGAGGTGTCGTACATGGAGGCATCCTGCTCCTATATTTATAAAAAAAAATGCCTATTCTTCCATGGACTTGGTTCACTTTTCTCAGCATAAGATAAATGTGTGTTGCTCTAAAGTCTTTCTCTTCCTTCCTGCCCCCCTCCCCACCAAATAACTTTATAACTGATTGATTAATTTTGTTTTCATCTTCCTCTGGAATGTATTTCTTTATTTTTTTAAAACTTGCGCTAGTTTCAAGGGTTGTTCGAAGCGTCCAAGCCATTTGTTGTAGACATACATGATTGTTGTCTCTGAATATATGATATGACTGCCTGTAACATGGCTGGGATTCTGTCCAAATGACAGGGTGGTTTGTTCACTTCAAGGCATTACAGAAGGAAATTTGTCACAAATCACAATCTGTTGGTGTCACTCAAGTCTCTGACATTGCTCATTTTGGTGTGACAGCACAACTTGTCATGTCTGGTCTCAGTAAGGAGACCACTCATTGCTCTAAGGCTGTGATTCTTCGATTCCTGTGTCAGCCCTCATCCAAGGATGCTGTGCTGGATTGTCTGAGGATTGGTTCATGTAGTCTTCTGAGCCAGTGCAAGCAAAGAGTCTGCTGGTTGATACCAATAAGTAATTACCTTGTCTGTGATCAAAATAAATCGGCTGATGCATTTTTGCACTCTCTTAACTTCAATCTTGGCATGCAGCATGAGGGAAGGCCCCGGTAACCATTGTTACTAACTCAACCTTTTGAAGTTGTCCCAAGATTAGTGCATCTGCTGATCCCTATCATAGCTCAGACTGTGTCGTACCATGATTATCGATGGTTGACAGCATAGTTGGCTCAGATGCTACTTGTTGGTGCAATTAGATTCATAAAACAAACTTGCAGTATTAGTTACTGCCTGTTCCGAGGGTGAGCTTTGGGGTGAGTTGGTGAGTGACTACTTGGTCATTTATGAATCTGCTTCACTATCCAATGTTTAAGTGTCTTTGGTGCACAGCGCTGGGAGTATCTGCTAAATGGAATAGCTCACTAAACAGCGGCAATGGGAGTTTGGTGACGGTCGGAAATCAGTGCAGAGGGGGAAGGAGGTACTAAATGCTTTAAACCAAGGGGCAACAGTAAATAAGTAAGTAATCACACCGGAGGAAATAGAAAATGTGACGCAGCGCAGGGGAGTGTCAGAACGCAAGGAAATTAAAATAAGTATGTAGATAAGTATCTAGATATCCCTTTGTGTGTTTAGTATCTTTAGTGGTAAGTGTTAAGTTTGACTTGGAATTAATATTAGTGCAAGTCAAAGCAAAACCAGGTAAGTGATTAAATTCTAACTGCATTTAAAGACAAGTAGCTAATTAATCACTAACTTAATTACTAGTTTATTTAACATTAAGATAAATCCACCTATTAAGAACATAAGAAATAGGAGCGGGAGTAGGCCATACGGCCCCTCGAGCCTGCTCCACCATTTAATAAGATCATGGCTGATCTGATCATGGACTCGGGTCCACTTCCCTGCCCTCTCCTCATAATCCCTTATCGTTTAAGAAACTGTCTATCTCTGTCTTAAATTTATTCAATGTCCTGGCTTCCACAGCTCTGAGGCAGTGAATTCCACAGATTTACAATCCTCAGAGAAGAAATTCCTCCTCATCTCAGTTTTAAATGGGCGGCCCCTTATTCTAAGATTATGCCCCCTAGTTCTAGTCTCCCCCATCAGTGGAAACATCCTCTCTGCATCCACCTTGTCAAGCCCCCTCATAATCTTGTACGTTTCGATAAGATCACCTCTAATTCTCCTGAATTCCAATGAGTAGAGGCCCAACCTCCTCAACCTTTGCTCATAAGTCAACCCCCTCATCTCTGGAATCAACCTAGTGAACCTTCTCCAAAGCAAGTATATCCTTAAGTAAATATGGAAACCAAAACTATATCCAGGTGAGGCCTCACTAATACCCTGTATAACTGCTTTTATACTCCATCCCCTTTGCAATAAAGGCCAAGATTCCATTGGCCTTCCTGATCACTTGCAGTACCTGCATACTAACCTTTTGTGTTTCATGTACAAGTACCCCCAGGTCCCTCTGTACTGCAGCACTTTGCAGTTTTTCTCCATTTAAATAATAACTTGCTCTTTGATTTTTTTTCTGCCAAAGTGCATGACCTCACATTTTCCAACATTTTACTCCATCTGTCAAATTTTTGCCCACTTAGCCTATTTGTCCTTTTGCAGATTTTTTGTGACCTCACACATTGCTTTTTCTCCCATCGTATCGTCAGCAAACTTCACTACGTTACACTCAGTCGTTTCTTCCAAGTTGTTAACATAGATTGCAAATAGTTGTGGTCCCAGCACTGATCCCTGCGGCACTCCACTAGTTACTGATTGCCAACACGAGAATGAACCATTTATTCCGACTCTGTTTTCTGTTCGTTAGCCAATCCTCTATCCAGGCTAATATATTAACCCCAACCCCGTGAACTTTTATCTTGTGCAATAACCTTTTATGTGGCACCTTGTCAAATGCCTTCTAGAAGTCCAAATGCATCACATCCACTGGTTCCCCTTTATCCATTTTGTCCGTTACATCCTCAAATAATTCCAGCCAATTTGTCAAAAATGACTTCCCCTTCATAAATCCATGCTGACTCTGCCTGAACGCTTTTCCAAATATCCTGTTACTGCTTCTTTAATAATGGACTCCCAACATTTTCCCAACCACAGATGCTAGGCTAACTGGTCTATAGTTTTCTGCTTTTTGTCTGCCTCCTTTTTTAAATAGGGGTGTTACATTTGCAGTTCTCCAATCTGCTGGGACTGCCCCCTCCCCCCAGAATCCAGGGAATTTTGGTAAATTATAACCAATGCATCCACTATCCCTGCCGTTACTTCTCAAGACCCTAGGATGCAAGCCATCGGATCCAGGGGAATTATCCGCCTTTAGTCCCATTATCTTACTGAGTACCACCTCCTTTGTGATTGTGTTAAGTTCCCCCTCCTTTAGCCCCTTAACTATCCACTGTTGGGATATTGTTAGTGTCCTCTACCATAAAGACTGATACAAAATACTTGTTGAGAGAGTTTCTGTCACCTCGATGTTCCCCATTACTAATTCCTCGCTCTCATCCTCTAAGGGACCAACATTTACTTTAGCCACTTTTTTCCTTTTTGTATACCTATAGAAACTTTTGCTATCAGATCCAAGATAGCCTGCCCCTGGTTTGTTCTGTTACACACTGCTCAAGGAACCTGTCCCTTATTCACTCTATGAACTCTTCCTCAAGGCTACCCTGACCAATTTGATTTGTCCAATCAATATGGAGGTTAAAATCACTCATGATTATTGCTGTTCCCTTTTTACAAGCTCCTATATTTCCTGGTTTATATTCCGACCAACAGAGTTACTACTGTTAGGGGTCCTATAGACTATGCCCACCAGTGACTTTTTCCCCTTATTATTTCTTCGCTCCACCCAAACTGTTTCAATGTCCTGATCATTTGAGCCAATATTGTTTCTCACTTGCAGTGATTCCATCCTTTATCAATAGAGCTACCCCACCTCCTTTTCCTTTCCGTTTGACCTTCCGGATTGTCGAATACCCCTGAATATTTAATTCCCAGTCCTGGTCACCACTTCTCTGTATGGCTATCAGATCATACCCATTTGTATCTATTTGTGCCGTCAACTCAATCTATTTTGTTATGAATGCTATGTGCATTTAGACAAAGTGTCTTTAAATTTGTGTTTTTACCCTTTTTTTTCCAGCTTGTTTCCTCTCCTTCAAACTCACTTTCTTTATTTTTGCTTTCTAATTCCAGCTAAACTACTAGTAACTAACTAACAACCTAATTAATTGAGTCCAGACTGTGTTGGGATGGTACGTTGGGGACCTCAAAACTCCAGCTCAGTTGTTGAGCTGAAATCTTATCTAAAGACACTTCCAACACATACGGGAGGAGGAGCAAATCATGGGTAATTTACTCCAGAGTATAGTCTCGCACCAGAGGAAAGCACAGGTGCAAGGGAATAGTGTAACTTTCAGTCTGCCAGGTAAGGGAAATGTAGGAGAGGGAGTGAAGGAGGTCCAGCAGACATTGCTCCTGTCCCAACAGGTATAAAGTATTCAATACCTGTGAGAATAAGGAGAAAGCCAGAATGCTGACCAGGGCACCATGGAGCAGGAAACTGTCCAAAGGGAGGTGGTGCAGAGTGGAAAGGTAGTTGCAAGGAATTATATTGTGGGAAGGGATGGAATAATTTGCAGTTGGGATCGAGAATTCCGAAGGGCCTGTTGCCTGCGAGGGTAAGGGACATCTTCAAATGGCTGGAAAGGGAGGGGGAAGGATCCAGTTATGCTCCATGTTGTAACCAACAACAGAGAAGAGGTCCATCGACAGGAGCAAAATTGAAAAACAGGACTTCACTGGTAATCTAGGGATTATTACTCAAGCCACATGCAATTTGGCATGGGGGTCAAACAAATTAGGAATGTCAACATGTGGCTAAAGGAGTGGTGGAAAGACAGGGTCACATAGCAGACAGAATAGTGCCAGAGGACTGGAAAGCAGCTATTGTATACAAAAGGAGATGTAACAAAACCTGGAAATGTCAGTGATGGGAAGGACACTGGATTCTATACTAAGTGATGGAAGAGACAATACAATTTGAAATGGCAGTATGGATTCGGAAAGGCTATGACTGCTTAACTAACCTGATAATTCTTTGAAGAGGTAATGGAACGAGTAGATGAGGCTAATGCAGTTAATGTCATATGCTTGGATTTTCAAAATGCCTTTGAAAAGGTGCCACATGGTAGGTTCTTGACAATGGTTAGGGCATGTGGAGTCAGGTGACAAATAGCTGAATGGATAGCAAATTGGCCCAAAAAAAGGTAAAGGGTAGTTATTCAGCAGTGATCCACAAGGATCAGTGCTGGGGCCATTTATTCATAATTTACATTAATGATTAGGAATAAGTAACTCAAAAATGTGCAGTCTTGTGTTGCATTCTTCCAGTGTTATACCAAATGGGGTATAACCAACACTGGTACCTTTTCAAAGGCATTTTGAAAATCCAAGACAACATTAGGAAACTTGCAGACTGGGCAATTAAGTGGCAAATAAACTTTAACATAAATAAATGTGACGTGATCCACTGTAGGAAAAACAAATGTCACCCACAACTTTAGAACATAAGAGAAGACAGCTGGGAGTGGGTTGGAGAGAATGTTTCCATTTGTGGGATAATAGAAAACTGATGCTTGCAAAAGAAAATTAGATGAGTTCATGAGAGAAATGGGAATAGAAAGATGATTGGGCTTAGATGCGGTAGATGGAAGGGGAGGAGACTCAATTGAAGTATAAACAGCAGCACAGACTAGTTGGGCCAAATGACCTGTTTCAGCGCCGCAGGGAACAGTAGCATAGTGTTAATGTCACTGGAGTAGTAATCCAGAGCCCTGGACGAATGACCCAGAGACATGAGTTCAAATCTAACCATGGCAGCTGGGGAATTTAAATTCAGTTAGTAATGGTGACTGAAATGAATATGATTGTCGTAAAAACCCATGTGGAAATCTGCCATCCACGGCAATGTGGTTCACTCTTAACTTCCCTCTGAAATGGCCTAGCAAGCCACTCAGCTGTACACAACTGCTATAAAAAAGCATTAAGAATAAAACCAGACTACCCACCTCGGTTACGGACACGATAACGCACGTACAGTCAACTGCAAAGTCCTCACTGACATCTGGGGATTTGTGCCAAAATTGGGAGAGCTGTCCCACAGACTAGTCAAGGAACAGCCTGACATAGTCATAATCACAGAATCATACCTTTCAGCCAATGTCCCCGTCTCTTCCATCGTCATACCTGGGTATGCCCTGTCCCACCAGCAGCACAGGCTCACCAAGTGTGGCGACATAGTGATAGACAGTCGGGAGGGAGTGTCATGGCTTCAAGTCATGCATAGGCAAGGAAACCTGCTGATTGCCACTGACCACCCTCTCAGCTGATGAATCAGTACCCCTCAATGTTGAACACTTATTGGAAGAAGCACTGAGAGTAGCAAGTGCACAAAATGTACTCTGGATGGGAGGCTTCAACGTCCATTATCAAGACTGGCTTGCGAGCACCACGACTGGCTGAGCCTAAAGGACATAGCTGCCAGATTGGCCCTGCAGCAGGTGGTGAGAGAACCAACACCAGGGAAAAACCTACTTGACCTCATCCTCACCAATGTACCTTGTTGCAGATGCATGTGTCCATGATGGCATTGGTAGCAATGACCACTGCACAGTCATTGTGGAGACGAAGTCCCGTCTTCACACTGAGGACACCATCATGTGTGGAACTACCACCTTGCTAAATGGGATAGATTCAGAACACATTTAGCAGCTCAAAACTAGGCATCCATGCGCACCGTGGGCCATCAGCAGCAGCAGAATTGTATTCCACCACAATCACCTCACGGCCTGGCATATCCGTCTACCATTGCCATCAAACCAGGGGACCAACCCTGGTTCAATGAAGAGTGTAGAAGAGCATGCCAGGAGCAGCACCAGGTATACCTAAAAATGAGGTGCCAATCTGGGGAAGCTGCAGCACAGGATTACATGCATGCTATAGACAAAGCTCAGCAATCTCACAACCAATGGATCAGATTAAAGCTGTAGTTCTGCCACATCCAATCGTGAATGGTGGTGGTCCATTAAACAACTAACGGGAGGAGGAAGCTCCAGAATATCTCCATCCTCAATGAGGCAGAGCCCAGCAGTGCAAAAGACAAGGCTGAAGTGTTTACAACCATCTTCAACCAAAAGAGCCGAGTGGATGATCCATATCAGCCTCCTGAAGTTCCCACCATCACAGAAGCCAGTCTTCAATCCACGTGATATCAAGATATGGCTGAGCACACTGGATACAGCAAAGTCTATGGGCCCATACAACATCCCGGCTCTTGTTTTCCAGAACTAGCCGTGCATCTAGCCAAGCTGTTCCAGTACAGCTACAACACTGGCATCTATCCGAAAATGTGGAAAACTGTCCAGGTATGTCCTGTCCACAAAAGGAAAAATCCAATCCGGCCACTTACTGCCCCATCAGTCTACTCAAATCACAGCAAAGTGATGGAAGGTGTCGTCAACAGTGCTATCAAGTGGTACTTGCCAATAACCTGCTCACTGATGCTCAGTTTGGGTTCCACCAAGACCACTTGGCTCCAGACCTCATTACAGCCTTGGTCCAAACATGGACAAAAGAGCTGAATTCCACAAGTGAGGTGACAGTGACTGCCCTTGACATCAAGGCAGCATTTGACCAAGTGTGGCACCAATGAGCCCCAGTAAAATTGAAGTCAATGGGAATAGGAGAAAACTCTCCACTGGCTGGAGTTATACCTAGAACAAAGGAAGGTAGTTGTTGGAGGTCAATCATCACAGCCCCAGGACATCACTGCAGGAGTTCCTCAGGGCAGTGTCCTAGGCCCATTCACCTTCACCTGCTTCATCAATGACCTTCCCTCCTTCATAAGAAGTGGGGATGTTTGCTGATTACTGCACGGTGGTCAGTGCTACTCGCAACTCCTCAGATAATGAAGCAGTCCATGCCTGCATGCAGCAAGACCTGTATGACATTCAGGCTTGAGCTGATAAGTGGCAAGTAACATTCGCGCCACACAAGTGCCAGGCAATGGGTATCTCCAACAACGAGAGTCTAACCACTGCCCCTTGACATTCAACGGCTTTACCATTGCCGAATCCCCCACCATCAACATCCTGGGAGTCACCACCGACCAGAAACTTAACTGGACCAGCCACATAAATACTGTGGCTACAAGAACGGGTCAGAGGCTGGATATCCTGTGGCGAGTGTCTCATCTCCTGACTCCCCAAAGCCTTTCCACCATCTACAAGGCACAAGTCAGGAGTGTGATGGAATACTCTCAACTTTCCTGGGTGAGTGCAGCTCCAACAGCACTCCAGAAGCTCGACACCATCCAGGACAAAGCAGTCTGCTTGATCGGCACCCCATCCACCACCTTCAACATTTACTCCCCCCACCACCGGCGCACCGTGGTTACAATGTGTATCATCTGAAAGATGCATTACAGCAACTCGCCAAGGCTTCTTCGGCAGCACCTTCCAAACCCGTGACCTCTACCATCTAGAAGGACAAGGGCAGCAGGCGCATGGGAACACCACCACCTCCACATTCCCCTCCAAGTCACACACACTATCCTGACTTGGAAATATATTACCGTTCCTTCATCGTCGCTGGGTCACAATCCTGGAAATTCCTCCCTAACAGCACTGTGGGAGTTCCTTCACAAGGACTGCAACGGTTCAAGAAGGTGTCTCACCACCATCTTCTCGAGGGCAATTAGGGATGGGAAATAAATGCTGGCCTTGCAAGCGACACCCACATCCCAGGAACAAATAAAAAATATATATATTCTACGTAATACTTTCTCCAACTCTTGTGCAATATGGTAAGTTTCTTTGACAACCCTAGAGAGGGTTCCCTCACCCATGGAATTTATGAGCTTGTTAGAGTGTATGAGACCCTCACTTCCAGGCTGGAGCTAGTGTCCTGACGAATCGAATCACTTAGGGCTGTAGATAGGGATTTAAACTAAATAGTGTGGGGGGGGAGGATTCAGTGAGCGGGAAATTTAAAAAGTCAAAGGAAAGGAGAAGGCAAATGTGCAAGATAGCGATAGAGGTACTGATAACCAGAGTGTGACAGGAGGGGGCAGAACATATGTGCACATAAGTGCTTCAGAAAGAGGGGTCAGAGTAGGGAAAAATGGTAAAAAGACAAAATTAAAATCTCTATATCTGAACGCACGCAGCATTCGTAACAAGATAGCTGTGTTGACGGCACAAATAGAAATTAATGGGTAAGATCTGATAGCCATTATAGAGACATGGTTGCAAGATGACCAAGGCTGGAAACGGAATATTCAGGGGTATTTGCCATTTCTTAAGGATAGATAGAAAGGAAAAGGAGATGGCGTAGCTCTGTTAATAAGGGTTGAGATCAGTGCAGTTGAAAGAAATGATATTGGCTCAGAAGATCAAGATGTAGAATCAGTTTGGGTGGAGATAAGAAATAATAAGGCAAATCGTCACTAGTGGGAGTGGTCTACAGACCCCAAACAGTAGCCACACTGTAGAACAGAGTATAAATCAAGAAATAATGGAGGCTTATAAGAAAGGTATGGCAATAATCATGGGTGATTTTAATCTTCATATTGATTGGACAAATCAAATTGGCAATGGCAACCTTGAGGAAGAGTTCATGGAGTGTATGCGGGATGGTTTCTTGAAACAATACATTGTGGAACCAACCAGGGAGCAACTATTTTAGATCTGGTAATTTGTAACAAGTCTGGATTAATTAATGATCTCATAGTGAAGGATCCTCTTGGGAAGAGTGACCATAGCATGGTAGAATTTCAAATTCAGTTTGAGGGTGAGAAAGCTAGGTCTCAAACTAATGTCCTGAACTTAAATAAAGGTCATTACAAAGGTATGAAGGCAGAGTTGGTTAAAGTGGACTGGGAAAATATATTAAAGAGTAAGACTGTGGAAAAGCAATGGCAAACATTTAAGGAGATATTTCATAACGCTCAGCAAAGATATATTCCAGTGAGAAAGACTCTGAGAAGAACGAACAATCCGTGGCTAACTAAGGAAGTAAAGAATAATATCAAATTGAAAACAAAGGCATACAATATTGTGAAGAATAGTGGAAGGCCAGAGGAGTGGGACATTTTTAGAAACCAGCAAAAGATGACTAAAAAAACAATAGAGAAGATAACTTATGAAAGTAAACTAGCAAGAAATATAAAAACAGGCAGTAAGAGCTTCTATAGGTATATAAAACAAAGAGAGTAGCTAAAGTAAACGTTGGTCCTTTAGAGAATGAGACTGGGGAATTAATAATGGGAAACAGGGAAATGGCAGAGACTTTGAACAAAAATTTTGTATCGATCTTCACAGTAGAAGATACTTAAAGCATCCCAATAATTGATTATCAAGGGGCTATTGGGGTTGAGGGAACTTAAAACAATCACTGTCACTCGAGAAAAAGTACTAGGCAAATTAATGGGACTAAGTCCCCTGGACCTGATGGCCTGTATCCTAGGGTTTTAAAAGAAGTGGCTGCAGAGATAGTGAATGCATTGGTTGTAAGGAAATAGTAGCAGGACATTTGGAAAATCATAATGCAGTTATGCAGAGCCAACATGGTTTTATGAAGGGAAATCATTTTTGACAAATTTGCTGGAGTTCTTTGAGGATATAACGAGCAGCGTGGATAAAGGGGAACCAGTAGATGTCATGTATTTGGAGTTCCAGAAAGCATTTAATTACGTGCCACATAAAAGCTTACTGCACAAGATAAGAGCTCATGGGGTTGGGGGTAATATATTAGCCTGGTAGAGGATTGGCTAACTAACAGAAAACAGAGAGTGGGGATAAATGGATCATTTTCAGGTTGGTAAACTAACTGGTGGGGTGCCACAGGGATCAGTGCTGGGGCCTCAACTGTTTACAATCTATATTAATGACTTAGATGAAGGGACCGAGTGTAATGTAGCCAAGTTTGCTGATGATACAAAGATGGGTGGGAAAGCAAATTGTGAGGAGGACACAAAAAATATGAAAAGGGATATAGATTGCCTAAGTGAGTGGGGAAAAATTTGGCAGATGGAGTATAATGTGGGAAACTATGAGGTTATCCACTTTGGTAGGAAAAATAAAAAAGCTAATTTTTATTTAAATGGGGAGAGATTACAAAATGCTGCCATACAGAGGGATCTGGGGGTCCTTGTGCACGAAACACTAAAAGTTAGCATGCAGGTACAGCAAGTAATTAGTAAGGCAAATGGAATGTTGGCCTTTATTGCAAAGGGGATGGAGTTTAAAAGTAGGGAAGGCCTGCTACAACTGTACAGTGCATTGGTAAGAACACACCTGGAGTACTGTGTACAGTTTTGGTCTCCTTATTTAAGGAGGGATATACTTGCTTTGGAGACAGCACAAGGTTGACAAGGTTGATTCCTGAGTTGAAGGCGTTGTCATATGAAGAAAGGTTGAGCAGGTTGGGCCTATAATCATTGGCGTTTAGAAGACTGAGAGATGATCTTATCGACAGGGTAGATGCAGAGAGGATGTTCCCCTCGTGGGGGAAACTAGAACTCGGGGGCATTGTTTCAGAATAAGGTGTCGCTCATTTAAAAAGGAAATGAGGAGGAATTTATTTTCTCAAGGGTCGTGAATGTTTGGAATTCTGCTCCAGAGAGCTTTGAAGGCTGGATCATTGAATGTATTTAAGATGGAGATGGACAGATTTTTGAACGATAAGGAAGTCAAGGGTTATGGAGAGCAGACGGAGAAGTGGAGTTGAGGCCAGGATCAGATCAGCCATTATCTTATTTAATAGTGGAGCAGGTTTGAGGGGCCAAGTGACCCGCTCCTGCTTCTATTTCTTATGTTCTATCCAGCAACTCTTTGCCTTATTTGGCTCTGTCTCAGAATCCTTAACCCTGCCACTTGTGCTAGTTTTGTATCAGGCAATTGCTCCATAGAACATGGCAAGGGAACTAGCCATTTGAATATAATCACCAGCAGGGTGGTGATGAAATGTTAACCATTGCTGATCAGGTACCACAGAATCAGCTTATTAAAGTGATTGAACGCTTCCAATGTTGGTGTAATCTAGGGCATGTTTCCATTTCAAATGTACATGAACCAGTGGTTGTTGCTTAATCTGAACCAGTGGTTGTTGCTTAGTACCTTCCAGAATTCCGATGTTTTGACTTTTGGGAAGGTTTGTCCTGCCCATCTCCTCGCAGTTTGCTACCCAAGGAATTTAGAAACGGTGCTGGATCTAGTTCTATAGAATGAAATTGGGCAAGTGGACTGTGATTAAACGGGAGAACGTCTGGGTAATAGTGATAATATAATTAGGTTTAATGTAGTTATTGAAAGGGACAGAAAAATAAAATATGAAAATACCCAACTGGAAGCGAGCCAATTGCATTGATTTGAAAAGGGATCTAGCACAGGTGGACTGGAAGCAAAGATCGGCCAAGAAAACAGTAAATGATCAATGATAGGTCTTCAGGTCAGAGATAGTTTGGGTGCAAACCAAGCATATTCTAATAAGGAGGAAAGATGGCACATCCAAAGTTAGAGCTCCCTGGATGAGGAAAGCTATGAGATTAAAATAAAATAGGCAAAGGAGCTCTATGACAAATGGCATGACCGGAATACTGCAGAACACCAGATAGAATAGAGAGTACAGGGGGAAATTGAACAAGGGTAGAAGGGCAAAGAATGAAGATTAACGGGTAACATAAAAAGGGATATCTTATGGACATAGAAGGCATGACTGCAGTACTGAATGAGAACTTTTGTCTTTGCAAAAGGAGAGGATGTATCGCAGTAGAGGAGGAGGGAGTAGAGATATTGGATAGGATAAAAATAGAAAGGAGGTGCTAAGTAGGTTGGCATCATTCAAAGTTAACAAGTCACCCGGTCAAGATGGAATGTATCCTCGGTTGCTGAGGGAAGCAACGGTGGACATTTTGTCCAAAATCTTTAAATCCTCCTTGGATATGGGAGTGGTGCAGGAGAATTGCAAGTGTTGCATCCCTATTCAAAAAAGGCAATAGAAATGAACGGATGTTTTTCTAACTGGAAAGAAGTATGCAGTGGGGTCCCCCAGGAGTCACTATTGGGACCATTGCCTTTGTTATATATAAATGACCTGATATAAGGAGTACAGTTTTGATTTGTGGATGATACAAAACTTGGCAAAGTAGTAAATAGTGAGGAGGAAAGTAGCAGACTTCAGGAGGATGTAGACTGGTAAAATGGGCAGAAACATGGCAGATGCAATTTAATGCTGATATGTGTGAAGTAATGGAGAGGCTGTATATTCTAAATGGTGCTATATTGAGGTGGGTGCAAGAGCAGAGGGACGTGGGGGTGCATATTCACAAATCTTTGATGGAGGCAGGGCAAGTTGATAAGGCGGTTAAGAAAGTGTCTGGGTGACTTGGCTTTGTAAATGGGGCATTGAATAAGCAAAAACAAGGAAGACATGCTAAACCTTTACTAATCACTGGTTAGACCTCAGCTGGAATATTGTGTATAATTCTGGGCATCACACTTTAGCAAGAATGTCAAGGTGTTGGGGTACAGAGGAAGTTTACCAGGATGATACCATGGATGAAGGACTTCAGTTATGTGTAGAGATTGGAGAAGCTGGAATTGTTCTTAGAGCAGAGACGGTTAAGGGGAGACCGAAATAATAGGTATTCAAAATTATGAGGGGTTTTGATAGAGCAAATTGGGAGAAACTGTTTCCTGTGGCAAATGGGTTGGTAACCAGAGGTCATGGATTTAAAATAATTGGCAAAAGAATTAGAGGGGAAAATCAGGATTTTTATTTTCAGATCTTTAACGTACGACCTAAAAGAATGGTGGAAGCAGATCCCTTAGAAAATTTTAAAAGAAAATTGGACATGTACTTGAAGCGGACTAATTTGCAGGATTATGGGGAAAAGCCGGGGTGTGAGATTAAATTGGACAGCTCTTTCCTTTCAAAGAGCTGGCACAGATACAATGGACTGAATGGTCTCCTGTGCTGTAAGATTCTATAATAAAGTCCCGTTGATGCCTAAGGAAGATAAAATCATTGCAGTCTTGCGCCACCACACTTCCTACATATTTTGTTCACACTGATCTTTATAATTTTTTGTGTTGAACTGGCTTAAATTTCATGTAGGAGATAAATCTTGCTCCATCCCCCACTGAGTTCAGACAGTCCTTTGCACATCATCAACAGAAAACCTAGCACTAAATCAACTAGGTGTGTTTGTTTCACTAGTGATCATTCCAGTTCAATGCCTTCCCTCAAGCTTTTCTGGCATTAGAGGCTGCCTCTGATAAAGGACCACCTTAATAGAAGACCTAAACCTACAAATGAGGTCTATTTGGCCTACTGTTGGCTATGTCCTTTGGGTTATCTCATGAGCTGCAGCTGTAAATATGTTCTTTGTCATGGTTTTACATTATGTGGATTTGCTGTTGGAGGGCACTAAATGCTGCCAACAAAGTCTTGTAAAGTGTTCCAAAAGAGGATTAACAGGTAGACCTTTTCATTGCAGCAGTGGTGGTGAAACCTACAGGTGAGATGCATTGTGTAGCCTATCATTATGGACCATAACCTGACCTGTACAATTTTTACTGCAGCCACTGAAACCACTAAAAGCTCTTCAGTCAAACTGAAAGATGAGTGCGGGTGCTGCTTAACACCTTTCACACCCAGTAAACTTTTCAAAGAGCCGGCACAGCCACAATGGGCTGAATAGCCTCTTCCTGTGCTGTATCGTTCTATGATTCTAGATGTAAAGATCACAACAGGTGCTTGAATCCAGACAACCAGCAGCAGGGGATAACCTATGCATTTTTGAACCACAAACCATATTTTAACACCGTGACCTGCTCAGCTGATGGAACCTCAGTTAGCTGCTCGGACCATTATTTGTGATCTATGAGCAAATTCATCTGGATCAAGAATGAGATGTTTTTATTCAATTTGTGCAGTCTTCAAATGTTGAATGGGTTCTGGCCCATCTTCAGTCTTGGAGCAATGACTACATTTTTCTACTTCACAGGTACTTTAAGTACAATAAAGAGTTACAACTATTAGTAAGGCACTTTTCCCTCGACTTAGCTTGACCATTAGCATGTTCACAAAATATCCATTATTCCAATACTTATCTTAGATAACTGACTTGTGAAAGCTTCCTGTTGAGACAGTGTGGATGGCTATCCAGTTATTGCTCACCAGATTCTAGGTGCTGAGCATTGTCCTCAACTATGAGAAGTTGCATCTAGAGCCAAAGAACACTATGTTCATACCAGCTTGGAAAACTATTCTTATTCTCGGAATGCTTTGTAGTCTTTCAGAAAGTGATGTCTTTCTTAACAAAAGGTCAAGGATCACAGCTAAACAGTACCTTTGTGTTTTGTTTTTATGGCAGTAGCCATCTTAATTTATCAGAATGTTAATTTATTCATTACTGGTTTTGTTCCAGCTTGTTCCAGCTGGTAGAATAGACTAAGATTCAGCCTGAACTCAGTTAGTAGTCCCAGGTGCTAAAGGTTTTCAAAGGGGTGTTTTGTTTGACAGATGTCTTGCAATCAAGGCATACACACAACTGAACTTGGAGCTAATGGACTGCAAAGGATAGGTTCACAGTTGTCAGTGGTACAACTAGCCCTCAAACATTTTCAGGGTCAGTCACTGTTTTTCAGTGGGCACATAACAGTCAGCCAGTATGTTAACAAATGATGGAACCCAATCTTGGTGCCTATGTCAAGATGCAACATTGTCTATTGGTGCCTGAATCATAAGGGTGGTACTCCTGGCATAATGCCTGACCATGGTGGACAACAGTTGATGCTTTAAATCATTTGTTGATTCAACTGCACGAGTAGAAGACCACATTGAGAGATTAAGAACCTATTAACAGGTTAAGAAGGTGCGGTTATCCATCCACATACCTCCTTTCACATCACTGAACAATCACTCATCTTTCTGCTCAAAGACTGAGGATCAGTCATTGTGGAGTCTGGAAAATCTTTATTCTGCATATGTTTTCTCTTCCCCTGCTATTTCTGGAGATCAGAGCAGAGGGGTAATAGTAATTATAGTAAGCCTTTGCTGGCTTCACAAACTGATCTTTTAATATCCTAGCATTGAACATTACCTATTTGATGTCACCACCTCATCGGAGAGACATATACTCACAAATACAAGGCAGTATTCTGCATCCAGATCTGGCAGACCTATTAATAGTCTGACTGTTGAGAGGGTGCAATGGTTGGACCAAGGTCTACCATTGTTGATAATGTACACACTTCTGGCTATTCGTAAAGCAGCTACTATTAAAATTTATAATTTCAATTGAATTTTTCTTGTGACCCTCTTCTGAATATTAATTCTTTCCATTGTAATCCATTTATTCAAGAACACCCGTAACATTTTGTTAGCTTATGAGTGAAACCCAGCTCCATCTGTGGTTGTGGCTGTCATTTCAGCCTTTTAAGATATTTTTGCTTTGGGTTCATTATATTGGTGTCAATTGGTAACTAAATCCAGATAAGTCTCTTGTATGAAATTAGGACTTTAATTTGGTCTTACATAAATTAATGTACACTCGTTACAAATATCTACACCCAATGATCTAAGATATTTGCCATGGAAAATTACTGCTGGAGGGTCTGATGTGGGCTTAATGAGATTCAGGCACTGCTTGTTGATCTGCATGACAATATTGGCCAATTCATCAAACAGCACTTAGAAGTTCCGTGCCAAAGGTTATATCCCATTTTCATTTAGGGTAGAGAACGCGACCCCTAATTTTTACCTCCTTTCTCATGGGAGATTGGAAAACATTCTCGAGTGTGGATACTTGTAGAGAGGTTTGCCTGTGTTGACTGTACCAAATCCTTCCACCAATCCTAGCAGTTATTTATTTTGTAGGGTCCAAGGTATTTGGTGAACTAGTCACCAACTTGTGTCTTGCCAGATTGCTCAGAGTGTATTTTGCACAGTTACCATTTTGTGGTTGGAGAGCAGTGGGATCAGCAAAAGTCCATTCTACCTATTCCACAGCTGCCTCATGTGCATTTTATAAACAAGTCTCTAGAACAGTATCTGTAGGGCAGCTACATGGAGTAATCCACATTTTTTATTGATCATTTAGTAGCCATTTATTTGGTCAGTCTCCAAATGTGTGTGATGCATGCTATCTGGAACAGAAGGTTACCTATCTTGTAAGGCCTTCTTCATTCTTCTAAAGAGATTCCCTTCAATTACCTGATCATCCTCTTAGCCCTTTCAGGGTGTCCAGTGACATTATTTTCCATGGTTCCTTTGGATAAAACAACCTGATGTTCGAGTGCAGAGCCAGCGATTCTGTACTGTAAATAAGCTGGATGAGCTACATGGAGCACCTCCTATGTGAAGTCATGGCATCACAAAATGTCTTAAAAGCAGCTCATTCCTTGTGATTTTTTTTGTTTCCCCAGTAAAAAACATAGTCTGGTATTTTTTCCATTCCAGTGATATGTAGAGGATGCTCTTTAGAATAATTACGGAGAACTTTTAAGGTAGGTAATCTTTCTCTCATGCTGCTCAACATTTTGTCCTTTACTTTCAATCCATAGAAATAGAATGCATTGTACTCTTGTTTGCGTGCATCCCCTTTTTTAATTTTCCATCTCCACACCAAAAAAAAGACTTGCTTTGTTAAGTTATAATTTTCATACTGAAACGTGTGGATCATTTTAATCTTGTTTTCACAGTGACGAAAAATCAAACATGATTGAGAGTGTATAGCGTAATTCCGCTCAAATTTCCAAGCACTTTTTGTGATATCTATTGCAGTCTAAAGTCATAATAGTATGGCTTTTCTAATTTCAGTTTTAGAGCATATATTGAAAATTCTTTGAAAGTTTAAAACTTTCTCAATCAAATCTATTTAGTGTAATTAATGAGTTCTAAAGCGACTGGCTCCACATAACCCTTAAAGCCTGTGCCCAAATGGATAGAGTGGATTCCTAATGGATTCACTGGACAAGCAGCAGAAGTATTTCCAGTACTGGTGAACTGTATGGGTTTAGCTGATTAAATTTCAGCAACAACAACAACTTGCATTTATATAGCACCTTAAATGTAGTAAAACATCCCAAGCCGCTTCACTGGAGCGTTATCAAACAAATTTGACACCGAACAATATAGAGATTTGTACATAGAGATTGACTTGTCTGCTGTCTTCGTCACATTTGACAACTCCATCCTTCTCCAACACCTCTTCATTGTTGTCCAGCTGGGTGGAACTGTACTGGTTCCATTCTTATCTATCTAATCGTAGCCGGATAATCACCTGCAAAGTCTTCAGTTCCCGCTCCTACATCATTACCTCTGGTGTTCCCCAAGGATCTATCTTTGGCCCCCTCCTATTTCTCATCTACATGTTGCCCCTTGGCGACATCATCTGAAAACACAGTGTCAGTTTCCACATGTACACCCAGCTCTACCTCATTACCAGTTTTCTCGACCCCTCCACGATCTCTAAATTGTCAGATTGTTTGTCCATCATCCAATTCTGGATGAGCAGAAATTTTCTCCAATTAACTATTGGGTAGGCTGAAGCCATTGTTTTTGGTTCCAGCCACAAACTCTGTTTCTTAGCCACTGACTCCATCCCTCTCCCTAACATCTGTCTGAGGCTGAACCACACTGTTCGCAACCTTGGTGTCATATTTGACCCTGAAATGAGCTTCCGACCACATATTCTCAGCATAACTAAGACCGCCTGTTTCCACCTCTGTAACATTGCCCGTCTCGGCCCTTACCTCAGCTCATTTGCTGCTGAAGCCCTCATCCATGCCACTATTCCAACGCACTTCTGGCTGGCCTCCCACATTCTACCCTATGTAAACTTGAGGTGATCCAAAACTCAGCTGCCTGTGTCCTAACTTGCACCAAGTCCCACTCACTCATCACCCCTGTGCTCGCAGACCTACATTGGCTCCCGGATAAGCAATGCCTCGATTTCAAAATTCTCATCCTTGTTTTCAAATCCTTCCATGGCCTCACCCCTCCTTATTTCTGTAATCTCCTTCAGCCCCACAACCTCCCCCCCATCCCCCTCCGGAGATATCTGTGCTCTTGAGCATCCCTGATTATAATCGCCCTAAGCTCTGGAATTACCTGCCTAAACCTCTCCTTATGTGGCTTACTTTCAAATTTTTTGTCTTATAATGATCCTGTGAAGCGCCTTGGGATGTTTTACTATGTTGAAGGCACGATATAAATAGAAGTTGTTGTTGTTGACATATTAGGACAGGTGGCCAAAAGCTTGGTCATTGTTGTTGACATATTAGGACAGGTGGCCAAAAGCTTGGTCAAAGATTTTATGGAACATCTTAAAGGAGAAGAGAAAGGTGGAGAGATTTAAGGAGGGAATTCTAGAGCTTAGGGCCTAGGCAGCTGAAGGCTCAGATGGCAATGGTGGGGCAATGGAAATTGGGAATGCGCAAGAATCCAAAATTGGAAGCTTGCAGAGATCTTGGAGCTTTGAAGGGCTGGAGAAGATTACAAAGATAATAGGGACAATATCATGGAGGAATTTGAAACATAAGGATGAGAATTGTAATTTTGAGGTGTTGCTAGACTGCAAGCCAATGTAAATTAGCGAACACAGGGCTGTTGGATGAATGGGACTTAGTGTGAGTTTGGATACGGGTAGCAGAGTTTTGGATAAGCTAAAGTTTACCAATAGTGGAAGGTGGCAGGCTAGCCAAGAGAGTATGGAATAGTTATGTCTGGAGGTAACAACGGCATGGATGAGGGTTTCAGCAGCCAAATGAGCCAATGCAGAGATAGAGAAGGGCGATATTACGGAGGTAGAAGTAGACGGTCTTGGTGATGGAGCAGATAGGGAGTCGGATGCTCAGCTCAGGGAGTAGAGGTTATGAACAGTCAAGTTCTGCATCAGACAGTAACCAGGATGGGAATGGCGTCGGATGCTAGAGAACTGGAACAGAAGTATCCCTGGGCACGTTTGGAGGTCCCCAAAGGCTTAGCTGTGGCATTCTGCACCTAAGACCACTGGAGTTAGAAAAGGGGTATGTGAAATTACTAGAAGAGCATGTAATGCGTTTCTATGACTTTGCTCGGTCCACTATTTTAATGGGCATTAACCCATTTATTTTAAATGATTTAATACCTGTGCTAAAATATCTGAGATAAGAACATCGTACAAATTTGCTAACATTACCAGCAATATCTTCCAGGCTTATACTGGGCAAATAGAGACTCTACATGTGAGAACTTCTCAGCAGCTTGACTTGGAGACAATGATAGGTTTTACGAATCTCAGACACTTGGGTGACCAAAAAACATAAATTACGAATATGTTGGGATCTTAAAGAACAATAGTAATGAGATAAAAACAGAAAATGCTGGAAATCTCAGCGGGTCAGGCAGCATCTATGGAGAGAAAAACAGTTAACGTTTCAGGTCAATGACCCTTCTTCAGAACTGGCGAATGTTTGAAAAGAGCACATTCTTAAGAAGCACTGAAAGGGCGGAGGGGAAGAAAGAACAAAAGGGAAGGTCTGTGATAGGGTGGAAAGCAGGAGAGATTAGAGAGACAAAAGGGATGATGGGCCGAATTGAAATGGTAATGGCTGGAGTTAGAAAAAGGTTAGTCTAGATAGGGTTGAATGGTGGAATAATGACCAGCTACCATGCCAGCATTTTCTGTTTTTATTTCAGATTCCAGCATCCACAGTATTTTGCTTTTGTAATAGTAATGAGATATTGAGCACTTGAGCCCACAAAAGGTGTTTCTTTGCAACACCAGTGGATTGGACCAGATTTCTGATTGATCCCCTTGGAGGACAAGACACACCCAACAGTTGGTCTGGAATGTGTAATTTGATCCTTCCTGCTGCAGAGTACCTGTAATGTATAATTTGATCCAGTCTCGTCAGGCAGCCTACAAAAAGTGAAAGTTTAGTTAGCTTTGTGAAGATCCTCTGTTATCTAATGATCTGCAATTATAATCCACCTGGGTTGGTAAAATAAAAGACTTTATACTCTAATTAGTGGTTTAGTTACTTCTTTGAGGTTTTCTGTTTTTTTTTCCTTCTGGAAATGATCAAAAATGTTAATTCAGAATGAAGGAACCGCGTGAGTTGGGTCTATGCGTTCAGGGACCGTGTGTGCTTGTGTGTGGATGTGTTTTTTTTTATTCGTTCATGGGATGTGCGTCGCTGGCAAGGCCAGCATTTATTGTCCATCCCTAATTGCCCTTGAGAAAATAATGGTCAGCCTCCTTCTTGAACCGTTGCAGTCTGTGAGCTGAATGTACTCCCACAGTGCTGTTAGGGAGGGAGTTCCAGCATTTTGACCCAGCGATGATGAACAGCAATATATTTCCAAGTTAGGATGGTGTGTGACTTGGAGCGGAACTTCGAGGTAATGGTGTTCCCATGAGCCTGCTGCTGTTGTCTTTCGAGGTGGTAAAGTTAGCGCGTTTGGAAGGTGCTGTTGAAGAAGCCTTGGTGAGTTGCTGCAATGCATCTTGTAGATGGGACACACTGCAGACACGGTGCGCCGGTGGTGGATCGAGTGAATGTTTAAGGTGGTGGATGGGGGGCTGATCAAGCGGGCTGCTTTGTCGTGAATGGTGTCAAGCTTCTTGAGTGTTGTTGGAGCTGCACTCATCCAGGTAAGTGGAGAGTATTCCATCACAGTCCTGACTGTGCCTTGTGGATGGTGGAAAGGCTTTGGGGAGTCATGAGGTGAGACACTCACCACATAATACCCAGCCTCTGACCTGCCGTTGTAGCCACAGTATTTATATAGCTGGTCCAGTTCAGTTCAGTGATGACCCCCAGGATGTTGATGTGGGGGATTTATCGATGGTAATCCCGTTGAATGACAAGGGGCAGTCGTTAGACCCTCTCTTGTTGGAGATAGTCATTGCCTGGCACTTGTGTAGCACAAATGTTATTTCCCACTTATCAGCCTAAGCCTGAATGTTGTCTAGGTCTTGTTGCATGTGGGCATGGATTGCTTCATTATGTAAGGAGTTGCGAATGGAACTGAACACTGTGCAATCTTCAGCAATCATCCCAACTTCTGACCTTATGATCGAGGGAAGGTCATTGATGAAGCAGCTGAAGATGATTGGGCCTAGGACACTGCCCTGAGGAACTCCTGTAGCTGAGATGATTGGCCTCCAACAACCACAACCATCTTCTTTTGTGCTAGGTATGGAGAGTTTTCCCCCTGATTCCCATTGACTTCAATTTTACTAGGGCTCCTTGATGCCACTATCGGTCAAATGCTGCATTGGTGTCAGGGGCAGTCACTTTCATCTCACCTCTGGAATTCAACTCTTTTATCCATATTTGATTTAAGGCTGTAATGATCGAGTGGTCCTGGCAGAACCCAAACTGAGCATTGGAGAACAGGTTATTTGTGAGTAAGTGCCGCTTGATAGCACTGTCAACGACAACTTCCATCACTTTTCTCATGATAGAGCATAGACTGATGGAGCGGTAATTGGCTGGGTTGGATTTGTCCTGCTTTTTGTGGACAGGACATACCTGGGCAATTTTCCACATTGTTAGGTAGATACCAGTATTGTAGCTGTATTGGAGCAGCTTGGCTAGAGATGCGGTTAGTTCTGGATCACAAGCGTTCAGCATGACAGCCAGGATGTTGTCAAGGCGCATAGCCTTTGCTGCATCCAGTGTGCTAAGCCGTTTCTTGATTTCATGTGGAGTGAATTGAATTGGCTGAAGACTTCATAGAATCATAGGCTCCAAACTTGTTCCGCCCAAGTACTGCCCAAAGGACCACTGAGATCCTGATGGTACTTTGGGCGGATGTTTTATGAAAAAGTGCTGATAAGACCGCCCGGTGGCAAAAAAAAGGACTTAGGCACCGAATCTGGTCAGCGGGCGGTAACTCCCATTCTCAGCGGAAAATGCAATCCTCAGCAAAGTACAACCGAGGATTGAGTCGGGCCCAGGGAGGGATGAACAGGTAAAATTAAAAGTTTCCAAAAAAGAACAAAGAAAACACTAGAAAACTTTCAGGGGACCCCATCCACCTGAATCGCTGGAAAAATAAAGAAAAGAAGTGTACTAACCTTTTTTTGCAGGTCTTCATACTTACCGTTGAGGTTAGATCTGCCTCCATGCGGCGATCCTTTCCCCTGCTGCAGTGGAGGACCGTCCGGACCAAACAAGCAGCTTGGAGGGCGGGAGGATACTCATATGCGTTGCACGCCAGCGGACATCAATGGGCGGTCCCCAGCGGTCTTCCCTCCCCGCCGGCGGGAGGCTTCCACCAAACTCGCTCGGAAGGGGGACCACCCAAAAAACTCGGTGGTAGCGGGCGGTAAGTCCACCAAGTTCGGCCTCATAGAAATTTACAGCACGGAAGGATGCCATTTTGGCCCATCATGTCCGTGCCAGCCGACCAAGAGCTATCCAGCCCAATCCCACTTTCCAGCTCTTGGTCCTTAGCCCTGTAGCTTACGCCATTTTAAGTGTACATCCAAGTACTTTTAAAATGTGGTGAGGGTTTCTGCCTCTACCACCCTTTCAGACACTGAGTTTCAGACCCCCACTACCCTCTGGGTGAAGAAATTTCCCTTCATATCTTCTCTAAACCTTCTCCCAATTACTTTAAATCTATGTCCGCAGGTTGTTGATCCTTCTGCTAAGGGAAATAGGTCCTTCCTATCCATTCATAGAAACATAGAAACATAGAAAATAGGGGCAGGAGTAGGCCATTCGGCCCTTCTAGCCTGCATCGTCATTCAATGAGTTCATGGCTGAACATGCAACTTCAGTACCCCATTCCTGCTTTCTCGCCATACCCCTTGATCCCCCTAGTAGTAAGGACTTCATCTAACTCCTTTTTGAATATATTTAGTAAATTGGCCTCAACAACTTTCTGTGGTAGAGAATTCCACAGGTTCACAACTCTCTGGGTGAAGAAGTTCCTCCTCATCTCGGTCCTAAATGGCTTACCCCTTATCCTTAGACTGTGTCCCCTGGTTCTGGACTTCCCCAACATTGGGAACATTCTTCCTGCATCTAACCTGTCTAACCCCGTCAGAATTTTAAACGTTTCTATGAGGTCCCCTCTCATTCTTCTGAACTCCAGTGAATACAAGCCCAGTTGATCCAGTCTTTCGTGATAGGTCAGTCCCGCCATCCCGGGAATCAGTCTGGTGAACCTTCGCTGCACTCCCTCAATAGCAAGAATGTCCTTCCTCAGGTTAGGAGACCAAAACTGTACACAATACTCCAGGTGTGGCCTCACCAAGGCCCTGTACAACTGTAGCAACACCTTCCTGCCCCTGTACTCAAATCCCCTCGCTATGAAGGCCAACATGCCATTTGCTTTCTTAACCGCCTGCTGTAACTACATGCCAACCTTCAATGACTGATGTACCATGACACCCAGGTCTCATTGCACCTCCCATTTTCCTAATCTGTCACCATTCAGGTAATAGTCTGTCTCTCTGTTTTTACCACCAATGTGGATAACCTCACATTTATCCACATTATACTTCATCTGCCATGCATTTGCCCACTCACCTAACCTATCCAAGTCACTCTGCAGCCTCATAGCATCCTCCTCGCAGCTCACACTGCCACCCAACTTAGTGTCATCCACAAATTTGGAGATACTACATTTAATCCCCTCATCTAAATCATTAATGTACAGTGTAAACAGCTGGGGCCCCAGCACAGAACCTTGCGGTAACCCACTAGTCACAGCCTGCCATTCTGAAAAGTCCCCATTTACTCCTACTCTTTGCTTCCTGTCTGACAACCAGTTCTCAATCCAGGTCAGCACACTACCCCCAATCCCATGTGCTTTAACTTTGCACATTAATCTCTTGTGTGGGACCTTGTCGAAAGCCTTCTGAAAGTCCAAATATACCACATCAACTGGTTCTCCCTTGTCCACTCTACTGGAAACATCCTCAAAAAATTCCAGAAGATTTGTCAAGCATGATTTCCCTTTCACAAATCCATGCTGACTTGGACCTATCATGTCACCTCTTTCCAAATGCACTGCTATGACATCCTTAATAATTGATTCCATGATTTTACCCACTACCGATGTCAGGCTGACCAGTCTATAATTCCCTGTTTTCTCTCTCCCTCCTTTTTTAAAAAGTGGGGTTACATTGGCTACCCTCCACTTCATAGGAACTGATCCAGAGTCAATGGAATGTTGGAAAATGACTGTCAATGCATCCGCTATTTCCAAGGCCACCTCCTTAAGTACTCTGGGATGCAGTCCATCAGGCCCTGGGGATTTATCGGCCTTCAATCCCATCAATTTCCCCAACACAATTTCCCGACTAATAAAGATTTCCCTCAGTTCCTCCTCCTTACTAGACCCTCTGACCCCTTTTATATCCGGAAGGTTGTTTGTGTCCTCCTTAGTGAATACCGAACCAAAGTACTTGTTCAATTGGTCTGCCATTTCTTTGTTCCCCGTTATGACTTCCCCTGATTCTGACTGCAGGGGACCTATGTTTGTCTTTACTAACCTTTTTCTCTTTACATATCTATAGAAACTTTTGCAATCTGTCTTAATGTTCCCTGCAAGCTTCTTCTCGTAATCCATTTTCCCTGCCCTAATCAAACCCTTTGTCCTCCTCTGCTGAGTTCTAAATTTCTCCCAGTCCCCGGGTTCGCTGCTATTTCTGGCCAATTTATATGCCACTTCCTTGGCTTTAATACTATCCCTGATTTCCCTTGATAGCCGCGGTTGAGCCACCTTCCCTTGTTTATTTTTACGCCAGACAGGAATGTACAATTGTTGTAGTTCATCCATGCGGTCTCTAAATGTCTGCCATTGCCCATCCACAGTCAACCCCTTAAGTATCATTCGCCAATCTATCCTAGCCAATTCACGCCTCATACCTTCAAAGTTAGCCTTCTTTAAGTTCTGGACCATGGTCTCTGAATTAACTGTTTCATTCTCCATCCTAATGCAGAATTCCACCATATTCAATCTGGACCCCTCATAATTTTATACACCTCAATCAGGTCTCCCCCAGCATCTCTAATCTTTCCTCATAGCCAAAATTCTCCAGTCCAAGCAACATTCTTGTAAATCTCCTCTGCACCCTTTCCAGTGCAATCACATCTTTGCTGTATTGTGGTGACCAGAACTGAACACAGTACTCTAGCTGTGGCCTAGCCAGTTCAAGCATAACCTCCCTGTTCTTATATTCCATGCCTTGACTAATAAAGATAAGTATTCCATATGCTTCTTAACCACCTTATCTACCTGGCCTGGTACCTTCAGGGATCTGTGGGCCTGCACTCCAAGGTCCCTTTGTTCCTCCACACTTTTCAGTGTCGTACGATTTAATGTGTATTCCCTTGCCTTGTTCGACCTCCCCAAGTGCTTTACCTCACACTTATCCAGATTGAATTACATTTGCCACTGTTCCGCCCACCTGACCAGTACATTGATATCTTCCTGCAATCCGCAGCTTTCTTTTTCATTATCAACCACACAGCCTATTTTAATGTCATCTGCAAACTTCTTACTCATACCCCCAACATTCAAGTCCAAGTCATTGATATATATCACAAAAAGCAAGGGACCCAGCACTGACCCCTGCAGAACTCCACTGAATACAGCCTTCCAGTCACAAAAACACCCATCAACCATTACCCTTTGCTTCCTGCCTCTGATCCAATTTTGGATCCAACTTGCCATTTTGCCCTGGATCTCATGCGCTTTTACTTTCGTGACCAGTCTGCCATGTGGGACCTTATCAAAAGCTTTGCTAAAATCCATATACACTACATCACACGCACTGCCCTCATCGACCCTCCTGGTTACCTCCTTGAAAAATTCAATCAAGTTAGTCAGACATGACCTTTCCTTAACAAATCCATGCTGACTGTCCTTGACTAATCCATGTCTTTCCAAATGAAGATTTATCCTGTCCCTCAGAATTTTTTCCAATAATTTTCCCACCACTGAGGTTAGGCTGACTGGCCTGTAATTACTCAGTCTATTCCTTTCTCCCTTTTTAAACAAAAGTACAACATTAGCAGTCCTCCAATCCTCTGGCACCACACCTGTAGCCAGAGAGGACTGGAAAATGATGGTCAGAGCCTCTGCTATTTCCTCCTTTGCTTCTCTTAACTGCCTGGGATACATTTCATCGGGGCCTGGGGATTTATCCATTTTTAAAGCTGCTAAGCCCTTCAATACTTCCTCTCTCACTATGGCCCCGAACTTGGTGGAAGCTAAATTCCGCCCTAGTGCCGCCCAAAAGACCACTGAGATACCTGATGGTACTTTGGGCGGGAGTTTTGTGGAAAGGTCCTGGAAAGACCATCTGGCAGCAAAAAAGCCACTTATGCCCTGAATCTCGGCGGTAGCGGGCGAGAGCTCCCAATCTTGGCGGCAAATTTAATTCTCAGCAAAGTGCCACTGAGGATTGAGTCGGGTCCAGGAAGGGGGGAACAGATAACATTTAACATTTTCAAAAAATAAAAAAAACACCAGAAAACCTTCAGGGAATCCCATCCACCTGAATCGCTGGAAAAAAAAAGAAAAGACGTTTACTAACCTTTTTTTGCAGGTCTTCTTACTTACCGTTGAGGTTAGACCTGCCTCTACGCGGTGGTCGTCCCCTTGTTGTAGTGGACTCCCGCCCGGACCAAACTGGCAGCTCAGCAGGTGGGAGGACGTCAGCGGGTGGTTCCAAATGGTCTTCCCTCCCCGCCAGCGAGAGGCCTCCACCAAACTCGCTTGGAGGGGAGACCGCCCAGAAAACTCAGTGGCAGCGGGTCGTACGTCCTCCTAGTTCGGGGCCTATGTTTATCTTATTTACTATTTCACACTCCTCCTCTTTGCAAAGTCTGCATCGCCCCTCTCTTTTGTAAAAACAGATACAAAGGGCTAGAATTTCCACTTGGTGGCTAAGGCCGAAAAAAATGGGCCTTGTTCCAGCGATGCAGGAAGTATCGCCCGTGCTGATCGCCGACTCTTTGCGATTTTCCACTCGGCCTTAGCCCAGCGATGTCAAATAAGAACATAAGAATTAGGAACAGGAGTAGGCCATCTAGCCCCTCGAGCCTGTTCCGCCATTCAAAAAGATCATGGCTGATCTGGCCGTGGACTCAGCTCCACTTACCCGCCCTCTCCCCATAACCCTTAATTCCCTTATTGGTTAAAAATCTAGCTATCATTGATTTGAATACATTCAATGAGCTAGCTTCAACTGATTCCATGGGCAGAGAATTCCACAGATTCACAACCCTCTGGGAGAAGAAATTCCTTCTCAACTCTGTTTTAAATTGGCTCCCCCGTATTTTGAGGCTGTGCCCCCTAGTTCTAGTCTCCCGACCAGTGGAAACAACCTCTCTGCCTCTATCTTGTCTATTCCTTTCATTATTTTAAATGTTTCTATAAGATCACCCCTCATCCTTCTGAACTCCAACGAGTAAAGACCCAGTCTACTCAATCTATCATCATAAGGTAACCCCCTCATCTCCGGAATCAGCCTAGTGAATCATCTCTGTACCCCCTCCAAAGCTAGTATATCCTTCCTTAAGTAAGGTGACCAAAACTGCACGCAGTACTCCAGGTGCGGCCTCACCAATACCCTATACAGTTGCAGCAGGACCTCCCTGCTTTTGTACTCCATCCCTCTCGCAATGAAGGCCAACATTCCATTCGCCTTCCTGATTACCTGCTGCACCTGCAAACTAACTTTTTGGGATTCATGCACAAGGCCCCCCAGGTCCCTCTGCACCGCAGCATGTTGTAATTTCTCCCCATTCAAATAATATTCCCTTTTACTGTTTTTTTTTTCCAAGGTGGATGACCTCTCATTTTCCGACATTGTATTCCATCTGCCAAACTTAGCCCATTCGCTTAACCTATCTAAATCTCTTTGCAGCCTCTCTGTGTCCTCTACACAACCCGCTTTACCACTAATCTTTGTGTCATCTGCAAATGTGATTTCTCGCCGATCTCACTATTGCCCAAAAAAAACGGCAGTGAATGGGAAAAAAAAGCTTCCCTAGCAACACATTACTGCGCATGTGCAGGTTGATTTTTTTTTAAGGTTGATGCTCCTTCCCGTGTTTTGAGAGGGCAAGGGTCTTCACACATGCTCAGAAGCTCTGTGTGGGTCTGAGAGAGAGAGAGAGAGAGAGAGAGAGAGGAGAAAGGAAGCAGGTTATCTTGAACAACTGTAAAAACAGATAAATTTAAAGAATGGAGGGAGCTGCAGGAAAGCGAAGGGCCAAACCCTTCAGCGAGGAGGCAAATGAGGTCCTAGTGAATAGTGCAAGCGCGAGGTGGGAGGATCTGACACGGGGTGGGCATGAGAAACCTCCACCCCGTGCATAACGGAGGATTTGGGCCACGTCGGCATCTAATGAAGCCCGGATACCGGACCAGTGCCGGAAAAGATGGAACAGTTTACTGGCGGCTACAAGAGTAAGTTGAAATTTAAATTTGAAATCATCCATATTTATTATTTAATGTTGTATGGAAAATCTAATTAGAATCTGCAATGTTATATCGTAATCTTTAAGCATGACTAAGTAACTAAATTAGGATTAAATTATGATTACATTTATGCACCGCAACATAAATTTGAATGTTACAGTATGAAATATCTTCCATTGCAATGTATTGCAAACTTGAAATTGAACTTATAAATCTGTCAGTCCTAAATGTTTATGCCGTGCAATTTTACCTTATCTATTACAGAAGAAGATTTCCATCAACCAGCGGGAGCAACGCAGGACGGGCGGGGGTTGTGCCATGCTGCAGTCGCTCAACGCCTACGAGGAGCTTGCAGTGGCCTTGGTGGGGCCAGAAAGCCATTCGGTCACAACCTGTGGTGTGGCCGAACCCACCCGAGAGTCACGTGAGTAATGAAAACTGTGCATTGTGCAATGTGTGAATCAATAATAAATATTTGTTACGCGGATAATCCTGTGCAATGATACTTTAATTTGATATATAATTGAGTTATACTGTTGAGATGCACTATTGATCTTCAAATGAGGTCATGTTAGGCCTGGTGATCGCTTGTTATTATGGGCTAATGGTAATGTTTTGAGTTCTTAATTGAGATGAATTGATTTACACTGTTAAACGTTGTTTATAACTTCCATTTGTCTTTCAAAGGTCAACAAGTATTGATGGAGTCAACAGACACGTCAACTGACCAATCGGGAAACTCCCAGGAGGAAGAGCCAGAGGAGGAGCCAGTGCAGACTCCTGCTGCGGGCTGTGCGAGAGCAGGAGGAGGAGGAGGAGGAGGAGGAGGAAGAAGAACAACAAGAGATTTTTTTGTGGGGGGGGAACAACCTGTGGCCATCTCTTTTGAGACAGATGAGGCACCGAGACCAAGCGGCAGGCAGGTGGTGACGCCAAGGCGATATGCATTCGCCTGCCACGGAGGACCAGACGGAGAGCTTACTTTCCCTGTGCAGGGAGGCGGTCGCGATCGGTCGCGACCTTATCCAGGGGTTTGTGGGTTTCTCAGACAATTGAAGCTAGTTCTCCACAACCTGGAGAGAGTTCTGCTCGCGCTTCTCCAGCTGGTCTTCTGAACAGTCACAGACTGCTCGAGCGACATTGGAGGTGATCAGGGAGCAGATAGCCGCAACAAATGCCCTATGGCATGCGTTGCTGGCTGGACACGGTGCTGCACCCCAAGGTGTCGTGTCCGCTCGCAGCGAGACCTCAAGCACACAAACGAGTATGGAGGACACATTTCCTCTTGACTCGGAAGTAGAGCCTGAGGCTTCTGCTTCCGCTCCGTTTCCTCCACCACCGCAGGAAGTCTTGCCGTCCCACTCTGCACGACGCCTTGGTGTCGGTCTGTGGAAACCAAAACGGGCGGGTGGGGTGCGAACACGGGGTGGGACAGGATCTGGAGGGAAACGTGGCCGCAGGTAGGGAGGGGGGAGTCCTTTTCTATGTAGTTCACTTGTTTTAAAATGTTCACTTGTTATTATCACTTTATTATTCTCTTGTTATTGTTACTAAATTGGCCACTTGTATTCAGTAGTTAAATGTTCACTTGTTATCATTACTTAACTGTTCACTTTCCATTCTTTCTGAAATGGTCACTTGTTATCGTTACTGAAATGGTCACTTGTTAGCATGACTTAAATGGTCACTTGTTAGATGACAAAAATGGTCACTTGTTAGCATGACTTAAATGGTCACTTATTATCATCACTGTAATGGTCACTTGTTAGCATGACTGAAATGGTCACTTGTTGTCATGACTGAAATGATCACTGTTATCATTACTTAAATGGCCACTTGTTCTTTACAATGTTCAATTTCTACTTCTTCTAACGTTTTGGGGATTTTGAGGGAAGGGTGGATTGGTGCGGGGGGGGTGGGGGTTGGAGGGAGGGTGTTGTTCATTAGTTCTTTAAAAAAAAATTGTTTTTTAATTAAAAAAATTTTTTTCTACAACTTTTGTACCTTCTCTCTTAGTTACATAAGTTTTACATTGTACAGTTTTTCATGCATATTTGTTTGTTTATTCTGTTTCCCCATGGAAATGAAACTTTTGATTAACCGTAACTGTAATTGAATGTTTGAATATCAACAATAATAGTTCATGCGAAGTGTTCATTAATGAGCTGCTGACGCAAAAGCTTAACGGCCGTGTAACTGCCACTGGCTACTGGTCTTCAGGAGAGGTGTGGTGGTACCGGTGCTAGATCGCCATGCTGATTAAGCTCCCCTATGTCCTCGCCCACGTCCTCTCCCGCTTGTTCCTCCTCTTTATCTTCGCCAGCTGCCTCTTCTGTCTCATCTCCTTCTGAAGATGGACCAGCAGCATGATCTGGAATTATTTGTCCTCTCTTTATAGCTAGGTTATGCAGCATGCAACACACCACAATAAACTCTCAGTCTGTGCCTCCCTGGTCATTGGGAAGCTTATGAAGTCCATCCTGCGAGCGTAAAAGGCTTCAGTCACCTGTCGAATGTAGCAGTGTGTAGCGTGCTGAGAGATATGGCAGATGGCGCCAGCTGAAGCCCTAAAAGATCCCGATGCGTAAAAGGCTAGGGCAGCAGTAACCTTCACTTCAACGGACAGTGCGGTTCTGATGGTGCTGGAAGGCTGCAGATCATCCTTGACGAGTTGACATATCTCATCGATGACCTCCTTCCGGAATCACAGCCGCCTAAGACAAGCATTTTCAGACAAGTTCAGGTCGGATTGCTTCTCCAAGTATCTTCGTTGGCTATACGGTCTCCTCCTCTGTCTTCATCTCCGTCTACGCATTACTGTGCCACCTCTTCGATTGATCCTTTCAGTAACCAGTGTGTGAGTAGTTGCAATTAAAGGCAGGGAAAGCATAGGTCCCATAATCACTATCAATAATTATTTTCACTAATTTTAATAATCTCTGTACTCTAAACTCTAGAATCACTGTAGTCTGCCCTCTCTGTACTCTCTAAGCTGTATACTAGTCAGTTTGATAGGCACCAACAATATCATTAAATAACTTCACTATGTAAAAGCTATTTACTAAATAATTCCAATATATGAGATCTATTTAGCATAACTAGGTTGATAATATCTATTTATATTCCCTGTCCCAAATTTCTGAGCACAATTTGCTTCAATTTTACTCTCTAAATGACTAATTCTCCACCCTTCCTCCGAAGTTAAAAATGGCGTCCATAGTGCCCATTTCCTTCTCTTAGGCCCTGAAAAAGCAACTATTTTTGAGCACTCTTTTGGGCCTTGCATCGGCCCAGCGAAGTGCATGCTAGGTGCCGAAACTTGGGATGGGCCTTGTGTGGGCGATTATTTGGGTGATCATCTCGGCGATCAAAGTGGAAACTTGGGGGCCTATTTTTCCGGCGATGTTTTGGGCCTAGTTTCCACTTTTTGCTCAAAATGGGCGATAGAGGTCCGTTTTGGGCGATGGATGGGCAATGTGAAGTGGAAAATCTAGCCCAAAGTATTCATTAAGAATCATACCCACATCTTCTACCTCCACACACAAATTTCCTTTTTTGTCTCTAACAGGCCCCACTCTTTCTCTAGTTATCCTCTTGCTCTTAATGGATTTATAAAACATCTTTGAGTTTTCCGTGATTTTACTTGCCAACATTCTTTCATACTCTCTCTTTGCTTTCCTGATATCTTTTTTAATTACACCCCTGCGCTTCCTATATTCCTCTAGAGTCTCTGCAGTATTGAGTTCTTGGAATCTGTCACAACCTTCCCTTTTTTTCTTTATCTTACTCTGTATGTCCGTTGACATCCAGGGGGCTCTAGATTTGTTAGCCCCACCCCTTTTTTTAAGGAAACATATTTGCTCTGTACCCTCAGGATCTCCCCCTTGAATGCCTCCCACTGCTCTAACACTGACACCGCCGTTTCCAGTCCACCTGGGCCAAATCCCATCTCAGCTCAGCAAATTGGTTTTACCATAATTGAGAAGATTTTTTTCCTGGTCCACCTTTGTCCTTTTCCATGACTACCCTAAATCTTACTGAATTGTGATCACTAGCACTAAAATACTCTCCCACTGATACCCCTTCCAGCTGCCCCTCTTCATTCCCCAAAACCAAGTCCAGTAACGCCCCCTCCCTTGTTGGGCTTGTTACATACTGGCTAAAGAAGTTCTCCTGAATGCATTTTAGGAATTCCGCACCCTCTGTACCATTCACAATGCTTTTTTCCCAGTTAATATTAGGGTAGTTGGAATCCCCCATTATTACAGCTCTATAGGTTTTGCACTCTGCAGCAATTTGCCCACATATTTGTTCTTCTATCTCCCTCTGACTGTTTGGGGGTCTATAGTATACTCCTAGTAGTGTGATCACCCCTTTTTTCTTCTTCATTTCAACCCATTTCAGGCCTCGTTTGATGACCCCTCTAACATATCATCCCTTCTCACAGCTGTAATTGTTTCGTTAATTAATGCTGTGACCCCCCCCTCCTTTTTTATGCCTCTCTATCCCATCTGAAAACCCTGTAACCAGGAATGTTGAGCTACCATATCTGTCCTTCTTTCAACCATGTCTCAGTAATGGCTATAATATCATACTACCAAGTATCTATCTGTGCTCTCAGCTCATCTGCCTTATTCCTTATACCCCTTGCATTGAAGTATATACCATTTAGTATTGACAAACTCCCTTGTTGTCTATTTTTCAGCCTTTGTTTCCTCTGTCTTCCAAATTCACTTTCTACTTTTCTGCTGCCAGTTTTGCTTCTCTCCCCACTGTTCTTTAGTTCCCATCCCACTGCCAAGCTAGTTTAAACCCTCCCCAACAACACTAGCAAACCCTCCCATGATGATACTGGTCCCGGCTCTGTTGAGGTGCAACCCATTTGGCTTGTACAGGTCTCACCTCCCCCAGAAATCATCCCAATGCCTCAGGAATCTAAAGCCCTCCTGCCTGCACCATCTCTCCTGCCACGCATTTATCTTCTCTATCCTCAGACTTCTGTCAAATGGGAACATCAGGAGGCCGAGATGGATCAGTCACTCTGCACTTCTGACTTAAGATAGTTGAAAACTCTTCAACCTTGTCTTTTGCACTCATGTGCTCGGCTCTGCCATCATTGAGGATGGGAATATTCATGGATCTCCTCCTCCCATTAGTTGCTTAATTTTCCACCACCATTCGTGACTGGATGTGGCAGGACTGCAGAGCTTTGATCTGATCCGTTGGTTGTGAGATAGTTTATCTCTGTCTATAGCATGCTGTTTCCGCTGTTTAGCATGTATGTAGTCCTGTGTTGTAGCTTCGCCAGGTTGACACTTCATTTTTAGGTATGCCTGGTACTGCTCCTGGCATGCTCTTCTACACTCATCATTGAACCAGGGTTGGTTCCCTGGCTTGATGATAATGATAGCATCAGGGATATGCCTGGTCATGAGGTTACAAATTATGGTGGAATACAATTCTGCTGCTGCTGATGGCCCACAGTGCCTCATGGATGCCCAGTGTTGAGCTGCTAGATCTGTTCTGAATCCATCCCATTCAGCACGGTTGTAGTGCCATACAACAGAACGGAG
This sequence comes from Pristiophorus japonicus, assembly GCF_044704955.1. Taxonomy (NCBI): domain Eukaryota; kingdom Metazoa; phylum Chordata; class Chondrichthyes; family Pristiophoridae; genus Pristiophorus; species Pristiophorus japonicus. Next base: position 109,425,838 of record NC_091982.1, read on the forward strand.
AGTGTCCTCAATATGAAGGTTGGACTTCATGTACACAAGGACTGTACGGTGGTCACTCCTACCAATACTGTCATAGAAAGACGCATCTGCGACAAGTAGATTGGTGAGAACGAGGTCAAGTAGGTTTTTCCGTCATGTTGGTTCTCTGCCACAGGCACAGTCTGGCAGCTATGTCCTTCAGGATTCGGTCGGCTTGGTCAGTAGCGGTGCTGCTGAGGCACTCTTGGTGATGGATATTGAACTCCCCACTCAGAGTATGTTCTGTGCCCTTGCTACCCTCAATGCTTCTTCCAAATGGTGTTCAACATAGAGGAGGACTGATTCATCAGCTGAGGGAAGGCAGTAGGTGATAATCAGCAGATGGTTTCACTGCATATGTTTGACCTGATGTTATGAGACATCATGGGGTTTGGAGCCAATGTTGGACTCCCAGGGCCACTCCCTCCTGACTGTATACCACTGTGCTACCACCTCCGCTGGGTCTGTCCTGCCAGTGGGACAGGATTAACCCAGGGATAGTGATGGAGGAGTCTGGGACTTTGGCTGAAAGATATGATTCTGTGAATATTTTGTTTGTGTGTGGGGTGGAAGGCATTCAGTTCCCCGTCTGCATTGAAAGTTCATCAGTGCAGTCACACCAAGGTCAGTCCATTCACCTGCTTCTTGTGTGGAAAGGGATTCACTCAGACATCCAACCTGCTGACACACGAGCGAGTTCACACTGATAAGAAGCTGTTTAAATGTTCTGACTGTGGGGAGAGCTTTAAAAGCCCCTAGGATCTGAGAATACACCAGCATGCTCCAGAGCGATGCTGTTTCCCTGCTCAGTGTGAGAAGGGATTCACTAATTTATCCGGTTGGAAAAACATGATCCATGTCTAACAGAGGGGGGGAGAACGTGATCCGTCTTCCCATCTGGATCACTTTCTCACTCTCATTCTCATCACCCCCCGCCCATACCTGGACCATGTTCTTCTCCCATCTCCACTGTTCTCTCCATGCTCTATCCCCCCCACCCCGAGCTCCTGACCTCTCCCCCCTCCCTCCAATGCCATCTCCTCTCTCCTCTCCTCTCCCCCTTCCAATCCCCTGACCTTCACCACAGGGACGAAAGTATGGTTAAGGCTGCAGGACACCCCCCTGTGACTAGGTGTATGCTCATTTGGAACCTCCGGTGCGCATGTGCAGCTGCAATGTCGGGTACGCATGCGCGATTCCAGTGGGAGCAGAACTGTGTCCGCCACATAGACCTTTGAGGTTCTTGAAGATCCTTACAAAACAACTTAATACATTAATTTATTTACCAGCATGAGGGAGGGAGGGAGAATTGCTAATATTACTGGCTGAGTCTGAAGAGAAGGGATGCAGGGGCTCTCGATCTGAAGGTGACAATAGTTCACTAACATTGGGTCTGAAGGAATATGGGGTCAAAACTCGGTTGCTACCACCAGCTGATACTGCCTGGGGGAGGCGACAACGGGGAGTGAGCGACTGGGTGGCGGCGTTAGGCGGGGGTGCTGCCTGATGGAAAATTCGGTTGTGCTTTTTCAAGGGTGTAAAGATTTTCCGCCTCGCTGACTACCGCTATGGAAACCCTGATTCCAGTACACGTGCAACGCCTCCTCGGTGCCGATCTCACCAAATTCACTTTTGTCACCCCACATTCCGGCTGGCGGGGAACATGGCACAAAAAGTTGGTGTTCATAAGGCGAGGTAAAGATTCTGGGACGGTATGTAAAGGGAGTTGCAGCGGGGCCACAGAGGGCACAGTCAGTGCTATGTTATCTCCTCACAGAGTGCGGAGGTGTTGGTGTGCTGTGACGACTCAGCATCACAACGAGCATTTCGCAAACATTGCTGGGTTTCAGGTCACATCCATTGGCGACGTATATCTATCTTCTGCAACTTAATGGGGACAGTGATGGCACACCACGTCGTCCTGCGGCGGAGACTTCAAAGGCGTCGGCTACAGGGACGGCTTCAGGCCAATTTGGGTCCATGCCAGTGGAGAGGCCCCAGACCTCGGGGCAGGAAGCCGTACAGATGCAGGGTTTACTGTGCACATTATTCTTACCTTGATATGTCTGAGAAGCAGTGCATAAGAAGGCTACGGTTCCACAAGGAGGTTGTCACTGCCTGGACATGCTGAACTTTATGTAGTCCATGTGTCGGCTATAGAGACCATCGGTCACCTGGCGAATGCAGCAATGAACTGCAAACTGCGCAATATTGCATATATTGCCTACAGGAGACTGGAAGGAGCCAGTAGCATCGAAGTTGAGGGCTACTGTCATTTTCACTGTCACTGACAGTGAGGTTCAAGTGATGATGTCAGCTTCGATGTATATCTGCATCTGCCATGTGTTTGACCACTCACCTAACCTGTCCAAGTCACAACTTGGCCATCATGAGGGGGCCAGCCATTACCAGCAGGGATGGATGATCCTCCTCAGGATGATGATGATGATGAGGAGGATGACGAGGTGCTTCAGCCAAGGAGGAGGCAGCCTGACACTGCTACGGCTGCAAGGGCTGCTCATCAGAAGCTCATCGTGCATCAATTCCAGTGAATAACGCAAGATGTGCAGAATTGGCGATCTGCTGAAGACATCGCGCTCCACCCTCCAAGCCTCCATGTGTATAAATGGCAAGACAAGATTGTGACAACTTAAAATAATTTTTATTTACAACAAAAACCATAGTGTGCTGTAAAGAAGCACGAAAGGACGCCATTATCCACAGCAAACAATAATTGAAACCAGACCCCTTGAAACATTATCACACACATCCACATTATTTCATAATGGATCTCTGACCAGCATCATACAATTCTATAACAGCTCATGTAAGTGGAACTATTGAAATGAGTTCAGATTCGAGCAAGGTCACCATCTCTGGCTACTATCAGACAATTCTTTATTGGCTCATCCAAATGCAATTATTTACATGAGTTCATATTCGAGCAAGGTCACCATCTCTGGCCACTAGAACGCACATATTTAGTGGATCTTTGTCAGTGCTTTCTCATCCCTTTCCTACTCCCCACTTCCCCGCCTACTGCTCCTCCTCAATGAGGTCTCAGTGCCTGCAGCAAAGCTGGTAGAAGGTCGCTCTGTTGGCACCGCTGCCACAGCTGATGGCCTAGCAGGGTGTTCCCCAGCAGCTCAGGCCCTTGAAGGGCCAACTGCATACTGCATCACCTCAGCGTGGGCGGCAGCACTCTGTGGTGAATGGGTTGCAGAGAGCGGCAGGGACAAGAGTGGAGAGGTGTCATTCTGAGAGAGGACATCACATTCCAACAGACCAGACATGCTGCTTCTCCCCCACGACAGAGCCTCAGGATCTGGAGCAATCTGCCCTGCTTCGGCAACATTAGGTCCCCATTGAACTGATGAGGCCCCAGACATGATGGCAGTGGCATCAAGTTGGCTCTGCATCAGGGCAGACTATGCCTGTAGCACACCACAGAGCTGAGTGATGCCACCATGTACTGATGACATGACAGTCTGCAGGCCTACCATAGCATCGGCCTGATGCTCAATGGCTACTCCCATGTCAGCCATAGCCCAGGCAACCATGTCTGGGACCCAATGGTCACTTGAAGTATCCAACATCCATTGATATCTACCAAGGATGGGCTCAACGGACTGCTGAGAGGCATATGCACATTGAGGCGGACTCCTCCATCCTCCCAGCTGGTGCATCGATATTCTCGGACACCCTTGACAATGCACTCAGCAGGTCGCTGTGCATCCGCAATGATTGTCTTGTGACATCTTTTAATCTGGGCTCATCATCAGAATGCTGCTGAGCATCACTCAGATGGCCACTCACCCTCCGGGGAGCTAGCACCCTGCTTTCCCCTCCCCTGTGGCATTGTTGCAGGCCATTGGATCTTTGAGCATCACCCACATTCATCTCCCCAACCACGCCTCCTGCCACAAAGATGCTGGCCCCGCTCTCTCAGGCCGCTGGATCCTCCGTGACATCCAGAGAGGTGTCCTCCACCTCCTCCTCCTCTCCACTGTCGCCTGCAGTGGAAGGCTGACGTGCAGGACCCTGGCCGCCTGAGTCATCATCTGAAAGCACAAAGCCAGAAAAGAGTGGTTACATGCAGGGGAAGGGGCCAGGACTGAGAAAGACGTTCGGAAATGCCATGTCGCATGGAAAGTGGTGAAGGATTGTGGTGTCAGGACTAAGTGGCCTGCTGGAGGCTGCAAAGGAACTCTACATATCGGTATTGTCCCAAGGGGGCTTGGCCTGACACACCGCCACTGCACCCACTTGTGCGCCCATCAGGACCGATATGCGTTCCTGAACAGGTGTTAAGGGTTGCACCTCCTCCGGTCTGTATCTGGTCTTGTCTCATCTATGCGAGCTTGGCCTGCAAGATTAAAGAGAACGTCTGTCTGAAGTGCCTTCTATTGTGTATCTGTAAAGCATGCACTCCCATGTTCCACCACCAGCGAGCTCATCCCCTGAAGTCTCAAGGGGTCCCAGCATCCCTTGGGAGCACTGTATCTAAGCTGGCCCCTTAGGCCTGTTCCTCACTCTGGTGTGTCTTATTAAAGACTGAGGCCACTGTTACTTTAACCTCCCTGTGTGCAGCCTCATCTACGTTAGAAACACAATACCTTACATAGTTCAGAATATGTTAGTGTATGAGAGTCTTTAAAGGCCGATGTAAGAACATATGAATTTGGAGCAGGAGTAGGCCATTTGGCCCCTCGAGCCTGCTCAGCCATTTAATAAGATCATGGCTGATCTAATCTTGGGTTCAACTCCACTTCCCTGCCCATTCCCCATAAGCCTTCATTCTCTTATCGCTCAAAAATCTGTCCATCTCCATCTTAAATATGCTCAACGACCGCGCTCCACAGCTCTCAGGGGGAGAGAATTCCACAGATTTATGAATCCCTGAGAGAAGAAATGTCTCCTCACCTCAGTTCTAAATGGGCAACCCCTTATTCTTAAACTATGCCCCCTAGTTCCGGATTCCCCCACGAAAGGAAACATCCTTTCTGCTTCTACTTTGTCGAGCCCCCTCAGTATCTTATATGTTTTAATAAGATCACCTCTCATTCTTCTAAACTCCAATGAGTATAGTCCCAACCTGCTCATCCTTTCTTCATAAGTCAACATGCTCATCTCCGGAATCAACCTAGTGAACCTTCTCTGCACTGCCTCCAATGCAAGTGTATCCTTCCTTAAATAAGGAGACCAAATATGTATGCAGTACTCTAGGTGTGGCCTCACCAATACCCTGTACAGTCGTAGCAGGACTTCTCTGCTTTTATATTCTATCCCCCTTGCAATAAAGGCCAACATTCCATTTGTCTTCCTGATTACTTGCTGCATCTGCATTCTAACATTTTGTGTTTCATGCACAACGACCCCCAGGTCCCTCTGTACTTTGCAATTTTTCTCCATTTAAATTATAATTTGCTTTTCTATTTTTCCTGCCAAAATGAATAACCTCACACTTTCCCACATTATACTCCATCTGCCAAATGTTTGCCCACTCACTTAGCCTGTCTATATCCCTTTGCAGATTTTTGTGTCCTCCTCAAAACTTGCTTTCCCACCCATCTTTGTATCATCAGCAAACTTGGCTACATTACACTCGGTCCATTCATTCAAGTCATTAATATAGATTGTAAATAGTTTAGTCCCCAGCACCGATCTCTTTGGCACCCCATTAGTTACTGTTTGCCAACCTGAAAATTACTCATTTATCCCCACTCTCTGTTTTCTGTAAGTTAGCCAATCTGCTTTCCATGCTAATATATTACCTCCAACCCCATGAGCTCTTGTGCAGTAGCCTTTTATGTGGCACCTTATCGAATGCCTCCTGGAAATCCAAATACACCACGTCCACTTGTCTCCCCTTGTCCACCCTGCTCGTTACATCCTCAAAGAACTCCAACAAACATGATTTCCCTTTCATAAAACCATACTGACTCTGCTTGACTGTATTATGCTTTTCCAAATGTCCTGCTACTTTTACTTAACAATGGATTCCAGCATTTTACCAACGACAGATGTTAGGCTAACTGGTCTATTGTTTCCTGCATTCTGCTTGCCTCCTTTTTTAAATAGGGGACCTCTCCAGAATCTGGAGTATTTTGGTAGATTGCAACTTTGTCCAACAATGTAGCTACTGTTAGGGGGCCTATAGACTATGCCCACCAGCGACTTTTTCCCCTTATTATTTCTTATCTCCACCCAAACTGATTCTGTATCTTGATCTTCTGAGCCAATATCATTTCTCACTACTACACTGACCTCATTCTTTATTAACAAAACTATCCGGCCTCCTTTTCCTTTCTGTCTATCCTTCCGAATTGTCAAATACCCCTGAATATTCAGTTCCCAGTCTTGGTCACCTTGCAACCACGTCTCTATAATGGCTATCAGATCATACACTTTGATAACTATTTGTGCCAGCAACTCATCTATCTTGTTACGAATGCTCCGTGCATTCAGATAAATAGCTTTTAATTTTTTCTTTTTACCATTTTTCCCTGCTTTGACCCCACTTTCTGATAAACTCTTATTTTTATACATTCAGTCCCTTCCTGTCACACTCTGGTTGTCAATTCCCCCACCGCTACCCTGCTCTATTGCCTTCTCCGTGCTCTTTGACTTTTTAAATTTCCGCTCACCTGAACTCTCCAATCCACTATTTAGTGTAAAGCCCTCTCTGCAGCCCTAGTTATTCAATTCACCAGGACACTAGTTCCAGCATGGTTCAAGTGGAGCCCATCCCAACGGAACAGCTTCCTCTTACCCCAGTACTGGTGCCAATGCCCCATGAACCGAAACCTATTTCTCCCACACCAGTTTTTGAGCCATGTGTTCATCTCTCTGATCTTATTTACCCAATGCAGATTTGCTCGTGGCTCAGGTAATAATCCAGAGATTATTACCCTTGTAGTTCTGCTTTTTAATTTAGCCCTTTGCTGCTCATACTGCCTCAGCAGAACCTCTTTCTTTGTTCTTTCTATGTCATTGGTACCTACGTGGACCACGACAACTGGATCTCCCCCCTCCCATTCCAAGTTCCTCCCAGCTCAGAGGAGATGTCCTTAATCCTGGTACCGGGCAAGCAACACAGTCTTTGGAAGTCATGCTCTCGGCTGCAGAGAACAGTATCTATCACCCTAACTATACTGTCCCCTACCACGACAACATTTCTTTTTACTCCCCCCACTTGAATGGCCCCCTGTACCACGGTGCTGTGGTCAGTTTGTTCATCCTCTCTGCAGTTTCTGCCCTCATCCACACAGGGAGCAAGAATCTCGTACCTGTTGGACAAGAGAAAGGGCTGAGGCGCCTCCATTGCTACCTCCTGGGTTCTCATACCTTCCTCACTTGTAGTCACACCCTCCTGTCCCTGACCATGGACCAAATAAGGGGTGTGACTGCCTCCTGGAACACAGCATCCAGGTAACTCTCCCCCTCCCTGATGTGTCGCAGTGTCCATAGCTCGGAATCCAGCTCATCAACATGGAGCCGAAGTTCTTCGAGCTGCAGACACTGACTGCAGATGTGGTCGCCATGTGCCTCAATGGGGTCAACCAGCTCCCACATGAAGCAGCAGTAACACATCGCCTGCTCTGCCATCACCAATGTATTTAATTAACTAAGTTTTGAAAGTTTCGAACGTTTAGTTTTTAATCCCGGTTCTTAATGTAAACTAATGCCCAAGAAAGAGAGAAACACACACATACCAATCACTTCCCTGCTTTCCTGTGACGTCACTCTTTCAATCTTTTTACTTCTTGCCCTCCCAGGTGAGTTGGTGCTGTTTGGGCTGGCTGCTTGGTGTGCTGGCTTTCCCTCTCGTGCTGTTTAAAGGCTGCTGCTCCTGCTGTGGTCTCGCACTGCTTAGTAACTTCCATTAGCTGCGAGTATGTGGCAATGCTTGAATGAGAGGGGCGAGGACCTAACAGTTCCTATGAGAATAGTGTTTTCCAGGTGCATATAAAGACCGAGGAAGTAACAAGATGAGGGGTGAGTGTCCACAACAGAGTAGGAATGTTAACAGCGCATGCAGGCCCTTGGAGTGGGTGTGGCTGCAACTGTGAACCCACATAGAGCATGGAGTCAGACACATTCACATTGAGGAGGGACTGAACATTGAGCTCAGGTTAATGTAAAATGTACTCACCCTCAGCAACTGAGTCATGTCGTGCCACTTCTTGCGACATTGGGTCACTGTCTTGGGCACCGTGTCACTCGTTGACACTATTTCAGCGATTTCTCGCCAGAGCCTGTGAAATGTTTGGGGCTGTGGCCTCCTGCCAGCCTTCATCCTCAGTAGTTCTCAATGCCCCTCCAGGGCATCAAGTGGCGCATCAAGGGCGGCGTCGGAGAAGCGATGAGCGCGCTGGCGAGCTGCTGCTGCATCTGCCATCTTCACCCTGTGAGGGAGTGCGTAGGAAGCGACTATATGCACGAGGCAGTGCTGCGTCCACTCACCGCCTCAACTGAATGCAGGTGGTGGCAGTGTGTCTGTGGCGCAGGTACAAATGATGATTGCTGCCTGGATGTTGCCACCTCACTTGCTGCCCCACTTACCGCCGCTTACCGCCTGCAGGGTAGAGTGCAAAGCCTGATTTTATGCTGCAATCCCCTTTTCAGGCGGAAAAACTGAATTTCACGGTTGGAGGTGGCATCTGCCGCCTGGCGGGAAAATCTTCATTCAGACGGTGGCACCGCCAAAAAACGGCGGCACCGAATTTCGACCCCTATATCTTAAATGAAGTTAATATTTTGAGATCCCCTGAACCCTGAAGGTTTCCCAAGAATTTAAAATTATGAGAGATTTTGATAGAGCAGGTAGGGAGAAACTGTTTCCTCTGGCAAGTGAGTCAGTAACCAGAGGTCACAGATTTAAAATAATTGTCAAAAAACTATTTTTTCCCTGGCGGGAAAATGAGGAGAATTTTTTCACACAGAGAGTTCTTAAGATCTGGAATGCACTCCTGAAAGAGTGATTCAAGTGGATTCCACGGGAACTTTCAAGCAATTGGACATGTAGTTGATTATTATTGAGAATGGTGATTAAAAATCTCTAACTACCATAGTGCAACTTAAAAAGTGCAAGAAGCATCTTAAAACTATGTGCAGCAGCTCAAATATTGTTATTTCAGTCCATTTCTAATCCATAAACCCACACTATTTTGGACTAAGGACTAATTTGCAGGGTTATTGGGGAGAAAGCTGGGGTGCGGGCCGACGCAGGCATGGTGGGCGAAATGGCCTCCTTCAGTGCTGTAAGATTGTATGATTCAAAGAAGGATTGATGCAAGGACAATCATCTGGAACATTCACTGGCAGGAAGTCTCTCGTCTGCAAGTGTAGTTGGCCCAGCAGGTTACTTAGTCAAAAGCAAAATACTGCGCATGCTGGAAATCTGAAATAAAAACAGAAAATGCAGGAAATACTCAGCAGGTCAGGCAGCATCTGTGGAGAGAGAAACAAAGTTAACATTTCAGGTCGATGACTTTTCATCAGAACTGGAAAAAGTTAAGAGATGTAACAGGTTTTAAGCAAGTTTTACTGGAATTATAGTCACTGGAATTTAGAAGAATGAGAGGGGATCTCATAAAAGCATATAAAATTCTGACAGGATTGGACAGGTTAGATGCAGGAAGAATCTTCCCGATGTTGGGGAAGTCCAGAACCAGGGGTCACAGTCTAAGGATAAGGGATAAGCCATCTAGGACCGAGATGAGGAGAAACTTTTTCACCCAGAGAATTGTGAACCTGTGGAATTCTCTACCACAGAAAGTTGCTGAGGCCAGTTCGTTGGATAGATTCAAAAGGGAGTTAGATGTGGCCCTTACGGCTAAATGGATCAGGGGGCCTGGAGAGGAGGCAGGAATGGGGTACTGAAGTTGCATGATCAGCCATGATCATATTGAATGGTGGTGCAGGCTCGAAGGGCCAATGGCCTGCTCCTGCACCTATTTTCTATGTTTCTAAGATACGCGGTGGTGGCAACACCTGAGGGGCACAAGTTGGGGGCGATGCGGAGTGACCGCCGCAATGACGTCATCACGGCACCGCATCACCATGGCTCTCCCCTTCATTTGAGGGGAGAGCCTTCGCAATTTTAAAATTTCAGCCCACTGGGAGAGTTTCGGCCCGGGGACATAATTGTCGGGCCGACATGGCAGTCGGCCAACAAAAAAAAACATGGCGATAGCGGCAGGACGTTTTCCCCTTTAAGGGAAGCTGCACCGCCATTGCAGAAGGCCACAGCCTCACTGGACCACCAGGAAAATCCAGGTTTTGGCACTGCCGGGCTGGCTGAAGATTTTCAGAGGGGAATGTCGCCGTCGAGTGGATTGGGGTAGACGTGGAACTTGAACACACAACTTTCTGACTGAGAGGCAATTGCGTTACCAACTAAGTCAAGCTGACACAAGTTCCTAGTAGGCTGGGAAAATTCTTGTTATAGAAATATCTGTTGCTTTGGTTAAACTGTGAGGCTGAAAAATTATTTGGTCTTCTGAATGAGCAGCCACTCAAATGTTTCTTCAACCCACAATATCTTAGGTCTGCCAGACTAAACAATCAGGAGCACACCAGCAAAGTAAAAGGTCATACAGAATACTTACACCTGCCTTGAACTTTGGTGAAAATAAACAATTAATTTGCAGTATTGGTATAGATTATACCAAAGCATGAGGTGTAGGACTTTTTCCCTATGGGTTTCAGACACCAGACTTAGAGACATAGACATAGAAAATAGGTGCAGGAGTAGGCCATGTGGCCCTTCTAGCCTGCACCGCCATTCAATGAGTTCATGGCTGAACATGCAACTTCAGTACCCCATTCCTGCTTTCTCGCCATGCCCCTTGATCCCCCTAGTAGTAAGGACTTCATCTAACTCCCTTTTGAATATATTTAGTGAATTGGCCTCAACAACTTCCTGTGGTAGAGAATTCCACAGGTTCACCACTCTCTGGGTGAAGAAGTTTCTCCTCATCTCGGTCCTAAATGGCTTACCCCTTATCCTTAGACTATGACCCCTGGTTCTGGACTTCCCCAACATTGGGAACATTCTTCCTGCATCTAACCTGTCTAAACCCGTCAGAATTTTAAACGTTTCTATGAGGTCCCCTCTCATTCTTCTGAACTCCAGTGAATACAAGCCCAGTTGATCCAATCTTTCTTGATAGGTCAGTCCCAACATTCCGGGAATCAGTCTGGTGAACCTTCGCTGCACTCCCTCAATAGCAAGAATGTCCTTCCTCAAGTTAGGAGACCAAAACTGTACACAATACTCCAGGTGTGGCCTCACCAAGGCCCTGTACAACAGTAGCTACACCTCCCTGCCCCTGTACTCAAATCCCCTCGCTATGAAGGCCAACACGCCATTTGCTTTCTTAACCGCTTGCTGTACCTGCATGCCAACCTTCAATGACTGATGTACCATGACACCCAGGTCTTGTTGCACCTCCCCTTTTCCTAATCTGTCACCATTCAGATAATAGTCTGTCTCTCTGTTTTTACCACCAAAGTGGATAACCTCACATTTATCCACATTATACTTCATCTGTCATGCATTTGCCCACTCACCTAACCTATCCAAGTCACTCTGCAGCCTCACAGCATCCTCTTCGGAGCTCACACTGCCACCCAACTTAGTGTCATTGGCAAATTTGGAGATACTACATTTAATCCCCTCGTCTAAATCATTAATGTACAGTGTAAACAGCTGGGGCCCCAGCACAGAACCTTGCGGTACCCCACTAGTCACTGCCTGCCATTCTGAAAAGTACCCATTTACTCCTACTCTTTGCTTCCTGTCTGACAACCAGTTCTCAATCCACATCAGCACACTACCCCCAATCCCATGTGCTTTAACTTTGCACATTAATCTCTTGTGTGGGACTTTGTCGAAAGCCTTCTGAAAGTTCAAATATACCACATCAACTGGTTCTCCCTTGTCCACTCTACTGGAAACATCCTCAAAAAATTCCAGAAGATTTGTCAAGCATGATTTCCCTTTCACAAATCCATGCTGACTTGGACCTATCATGTCACCTCTTTCCAAATGCACTGCTATGACATCCTTAATAATTGATTCCATCATTTTACCCACTACTGAGGTCAGGCTGACCGGTCTATAATTCCCTGTTTTCTCTCTCCCTCCTTTTTTAAAAAGTGGGGTTACATTGGCTACCCTCCACTCAATAGGAACTGATCCAGAGTCAATGGAATGTTGGAAAATGACTGTCAATGCATCCGCTATTTCCAAGGCCACCTCCTTAAGTACTCTGGGATGCAGTCCATCAGGCCCTGGGGATTTATCGGCCTTCAATCCCATCAATTTCCCCAACACAATTTCCCGACTAATAAAGATTTCCCTCAGTTCCTCCTCCTTACTAGACCCTCTGACCCCTTTTATATCCGGAAGGTTGTTTGTGTCCTCCTTAGTGAATACCGAACCAAAGTACTTGTTCAATTGGTCTGCCATTTCTTTGTTTCCTGTTATGACTTCCCCTGATTCTGACTGCAGGGGACCTACGTTTGTCTTTATTAACCTTTTTCTCTTTACATATCTATAGAAACTTTTGCAATCCGTCTTAATGTTCCCTGCAAGCTTCTTCTCGAACTCCATTTTCCCTGCCCTAATCAAACCCTTTGTCCTCTTCTGCTGAGTTCTAAATTTCTCCCAATCCCCGGGTTTGCTGCTATTTCTGGCCAATTTGTATGCCACTTCCTTGGCTTTAATACTATCCCTGATTTCCCTTGATAGCCACGGTTGAGCCACCTTCCTTTGTTTATTTTTACGCCAGACAGGAATGTACAATTGTTGTAGTTCATCCATGCGGTCTCTAAATGTCTGCCATTGCCCATCCACAGTCAACCCCTTAAGTATTATTCTCCAATCTATCCTAGCCAATTCACGCCTCATACCTTCAAAGTTAGCCTTCTTTAAGTTCTGGACCATGGTCTCTGAATTAACTATTTCATTCTCCATCCTAATGCAGAATTCCACCATATTATGGTCACTCTTCCCCAAGGGGCTTCGCACAATGAGATTGCTAATTAATCCGCTCTCATTACACAACACCCAGTCTAAGATGGCCTCCCCTCTAGTTGGTTCCTCGACATATTGGTCTGAAAAAACCATCCCTTATGCACTCTAGGAAATCCTCCTCCACCGTATTGCTTCTAGTTTGGCTAGCCCAATCTATGTGCATATTAAAGTCACCCATTATAACTGCTGCACCTTTATTGCATGCACCCCTAATTTCCTGTTTGATGCCCTCCCCAGCATCACTACTACTGTTTGGAGGTCTGTACACAACTCCCACTAACGTTTTTTGCCCTTTGGTGTTCTGCAGCTCTACCCATATAGATTCCACATCATCCAAGCTAATGTCTTTCCTAACTATTGCATTAATCTCCACTTTAACCAGCAATGCTACCCCACCTCCTTTTCCTTTTATTCTATCCTTCCTGAATGTTGAATACCCCTGGATGTTGAGTTCCCAGCCCTGATCATCCTGGAGCCACGTCTCCGTAATCCCAATCACATCATATTTGTTAAATCTATTTGCACAGTTAATTCATCCACCTTATTACGGATACTCCTTGCATTAAGACACAAAGCCTTCAGGCTTGTTTTTTTAACACCCTTTGTCCTTTTAGAATTTTGCTGTACAGTGGCCCTTTTTGTTCTTTTTCTTGGGTTCCTCTGCCCTCCACTTTTCCTCATCTCCTTTCTGTCTTTTGCTTTTGTCTCCTTTTTGTTTCCCTCTGTCTCCCTGCATTGGTTCCCATCCCCCTGCCATATTAGTTTAACTCCTCCCCAACAGCACGAGCAAACACTCCCCCTCGGACATTGGTTCCGGTCCTGCCCAGGTGCAGACCGTCCGGTTTGTACTGGTCCCACCTCCCCCAGAACCGGTTCCAATGCCCCAGGAATTTGAATTCCTCCCTGCTGCACCACTGCTCAAGCCACGTATTCATCTGTGCTATCCTGCGATTCCTACTCTGACTAGCACGTGGCACTGGTAGCAATCCTGAGATCACTACTTTTGAGGTCCTCCTTTTTAATTTAGCTCCTAGCTCCTTAAATTCGTTTCGTAGGACCTCATCCCTTTTTTTACCTATGTCATTGGTACCAATGTGCACCACGACAACTGGCTGTTCTCCCTCCCTTTTTAGAATGTCCTGCACCCGCTCCGAGACATCCTTGACCCTTGCACCAGGGAGGCAACATACCATCCTGGAGTCTCGGTTGCGGCCGCAGAAATGCCTATCTATTCCCCTCACAATTGAATCACCTATCACTATCGCTCTCCCACTCTTTTTCCTGCCCTCCTGTGCAACAGAGCCAGCCATGGTGCCATGAACTTGGCTGCTGCTGCCCTCCCCTGATGAGTCATCCCCCTCAACAGCACTCAAAGCAGTGTATCTGTTTTGCAGGGGGATGACCACAGGGGACCCCTGCACTACCTTCCTTCCACTACTCTTCCTGCTGGTCTTCCATTCACTAGCTGGCTGTGGATCCTTCTCCTGCGGTAAGACCAACTCGCTACACGTGCTACTCACGTCATTCTCAGCATCATGGATGCTCACTTATGAGAACACAGACACAAACAAAGATTTGATTTATCCAATACAATGGAGTTTATTAAAAGAATCAAAAGACTATAAGTTCTCTAGCTTAATACTGCTGAATACAGTTTCAAAAACTCCAGATTTAAATTTCTTCCCCGCAATAAATATGCGCTGAATTTAGCTGGTATACAGAGAGTCCTTCTTGAGTGATCAGTTCAAAAGAACATAAGAAATATGAGCAGGAGTAGGCCTTTTGGCCCCCTAGCCTGCCCCACCATTTAATAAGATCATGGTTGTTCTGATCATGGACTCAGCTCCACTTCCCTGCCCGCTTCCCATAACCCTTTACTCCCTTATTGCTCAAAAATCTGTCTATCTCCGCCTTAAATGTATTCAATGACCCAGCCTCCACAGCTCTCTGGGGCAGAGAATTCCATAGATTTACAACCCTCTGAGAGAAGAAATTTCTCTTTATCTCAGTTTTAAATTATTCTAAGACTATGTTCCCTAGTTTTAGTTTCCCCGATGAGTGGAAATATCCTCTCTGCATCCACCCCTCATTATCGTATAAGTTTCAATAAGATCACCTCTCATTCTTCTGAATTCCAATGTGTATAGACCCAACCTACTCAACGTATCCCCATAAGTCAACCCCCTCATCTCCGGAATCAACCTAGTGAACCTTCTCTGAACAGCCTCCAATGCAAGTATATCCTTCCTTAAATACGGAGACCAAAACTGAATGCAGTACTCCAGGTGTGGCCTCACCAATACCCTGTACAGTTGTAGCAGGACTTCACTGCTTTTATACTCAATCCCCCTTGCAATAAAGGTCAGCATTCCATTTGTCTTCCTGATTACTTGCTGTACCTGCATACTAACTTTTTGTGTTTCATGCACAAGGACCCCCAGGTCTCTCTGTACTGCAGCACTTTGCAATTTTTCTCCATTTGAATTATAATTTGCTTTTCTATTATTTCTGCCAAAGTGGATAACCTCACATTTTCCCACATTATACTCCATGTGCCAAATTTTTGCCCACTCACTTAGCCTGCCTATATTCCTTTGCAGATCTTTTGTGTCCTCCTCACAATTTCCTTTCCCACCCATCTTTGTATCTTCAGCAAACTTGGCTACATTACACTCGGTCCCTTCATCCAAATCATTCATATAGATTGTAAATAGTTGAGGACCTAGCACCGATCACTGCAGCACTCCATTAGTCACTGTTTGCCAACCGGAAAATGGCCCATTTATCCCGAGTCTCTGTTTTCTTTTAGTTAGCCAATCCTCTATCTGTGCTAATATATTACCCCCAACCCCGTGAGCTTTTATCTTGTGCAGTAACCTCTTATGTGGACCTTATCGAATGCCATTTGGAAATCCAAATACACCACATCTACTGGTCCTCCCTTATCTATCCTACTTGTTACATCCTCAAAGAACTCCAGCAAATTTGACAAACATGATTTCGCTTTCATAAAACCATGCTGACTCTGCTTGATTGTTTGAGTTGGGTGTAGGTGCTGAGAGTGGACTGGCCTCATTGAACCTATCCCTTTTGGTTCTTCCTTGAGACGGGTGCCCTACAGCCTTTGTTCTTCATTCATATACTGTCTTGCATGCTTCATCCTCATGATCGGCCTGGTGTCCAGTTTCTGTTTGGCCAGAGTTAACTTACACCTTTTGCTGATTGGCCGATTCTGACGTCATCAGGCATGCTGTCTGCCTGGCTACATGCTGAATGCACATCCCCCAACTGTCTCTTTTCTTTCAGTCTTGAACATGGATTTTTTTCACCTACAAGCCTTCAATGGGAGCTTGGAGATTTGGTGCTGGGTATAGCAAGGCCTGATCAAGTTCTCAAAATAAAGTTTTCATTAATTTAGAGATTAGAATTAAGGAAAAGAGGGGTGGGGCCTGGCCACCACAGCCGGAATTTTGAGGAGGAAAGCAGGTTGGGGGCAGATGGGCTCCAAGGTGGATGGGAAACCTGGGAGACCTGATTTGCATACGAGGCCTTGGTTTCCCGCCCGCAGATTAAGAGGCTGGCTGGCTGCGGGTGGGTAGGCTTGCGGCTGCACAGAGGAGGGAGGAGGGTCCGTGTGGGGGACGGGCCATTAAATGAATGGATCGGGAGATGGGCACGGGATTTGGAGTCGGGCCAGGCCATAAATTGAATTGGGAGAGGGTTGGGGGGGTGGGGGCGAGGTGGGTAGAGGATTGGGGACAGGTGATGGGAGGGATGAAGGGAAGATAGGGGCTGGCCACCAGAGGATTGGGGCCGGCCACTGGATGATTGTTGGGGGGG
This sequence comes from Pristiophorus japonicus, assembly GCF_044704955.1. Taxonomy (NCBI): domain Eukaryota; kingdom Metazoa; phylum Chordata; class Chondrichthyes; family Pristiophoridae; genus Pristiophorus; species Pristiophorus japonicus. The sequence goes on from NC_091982.1 coordinate 109,442,741, forward strand.
GGAGAGAAGACTGTGGTCGGCTACCAGAGGATCGGTAGGGGGGGGGGAAAGAAGATTGTGGCCAGCCTCAGCATCATCACTGTGGGGGGGGGGTGGGGCGGGGGAGCGGGGGGTGGGGGGAATTCTTGGGGCAGTGATCGGAGGCCACTTGAAGGAGTCTCCGATTGCGGGATTGGGCTCGGAAGGATCACTGGATCCAGGAGCTAAGTATAAAGGCACTTGCCTCCTGGATCCAGCTGTCCCCATCTTGCTGTAACTGCCGGCTTTCACGAATTGTGTAAAACCCATCGACATGCAGTTAAAAACAAAATGAAGGTTAAAAAAGAGGCTTCCAGCATCATAATATTTAAATTGACATTCCGCTCCTTGGAACGAGTGGGTAACCCACCCCCGTCCCGCCTCCGTTAAAATCGGAAGTAGGTGGGTGGAGGCGGGGTCAGGTCGCGAATCCCATTTTTAACTATTTAACTACCACTATGCTCCAAACTCACTGTTTTGTAAGATTAAAATCCGCCCCCTCCCCCGCCCCCCCACCCCCGACATGTCTGAAGCACAGGAGAGAGGGTGGGCAGACCAAATGAGAAGCAACAATCTTTCAGGTATCAGTCAAAGTGGAGGCCTGGGTAGGCCCAGAGTCTTTGGTATCTCAGATATTTACACTTGAATTGGAGGATCAATTTATTTTTCTACAAGATATAAAGTAGATAGGGAGAAACTGTTTCCACTAACAGAAGAATCGATAATCAGAGGGCAAAGATTAAAGATAATTGGCAAAAAAAGCCAGGGGAAATGAGGAGAATTTTTTTCACGCAGTGAATTATCATGATCTGGAATGCATTGCCTGAAAAGATGGTGGAAGCAGATTTAATAGTAACTTTCAAACAGAGAGTGGATATATACTTAAAAAAGAAAATGTTTGCAGGGCTCTGGGGAAAGAGTAGGCAGTGGGACTGATTGGATGACTGATGGGACTGATTCAAGAGCTAGTACAGGTACGATGGGTCAAATGGCTTCCTTCTGTGCTATATTATGTTATTCTATATTCAAAATCCTGGTAACAAAACTTTTTTGTAGCATGTGTGGTCTATGAAGGAAGATAGTTATCGGAAGGCAACAGCAGAATGTATGAATTTAGTTGGCAACAATTGCTGGTGGTAATAGGAAATCAGTATTTGCATGGTGATATTCTGTGGCATTAATGGAATATGTGATTTAAAAATTGGCAGTCAAGATAAGTGTACAAGATGTCAACAAAATCACTCAGCCACACTGCTGCCTTGCAGAACACTCCAAGCAACTTTTATTCTAGGTAGGACTGTTTTATTGCTCTATTTTAAAATGCTAAACTGTTTGTCCAGATTAACTTGAAATTACTCCAATAGTGGAAGAAGATGAAAGAGATGTTTAATGACATACACAGAAAATATACGCAAAAGAATAATTTTCTGTATACATAACATCATGGGTTTAGATAGTTAAGAATGCTAATGTAGATGGTATTGTATAGCGAAGATTTCCAATAAATAATTATTGTATGATAGCAACTCAACTCCTGTGTAAAGCAGGAGTAAATCACTAGTGTTTACAGGTGGGGTGAAAACATGTTGTTGAAGGATTTAAAGACTGGCAGCAACTTAAAGTGGTAAAAACTTCTGGCGACACAGCGGGTAAGTGCTGGTTTGTTCTCCTCTAGCTTTTGTCGCAATGTACGACTGCAGTGGTTTCTTACCAATTGATATCGATACTTTCTCAAGACTTAAAGGATGCCATCAACTTCAGGCAAAGGTGATGGATTCCAAGGAAGGTCTTGGGCAACAAGTAGAGTAAGAAGAGGCTAGACCAGCATTTTAGTGACATGGCGTACAGGCCCGTGTGTAAGAATAAAAGTGTTTAGTAATGACAAAATTGATTCTGTATATATATAAATGTTAAAAGTGTAGATTATATGGAAAGGCTGCAGTGTTGAAACAAAATGGATGGCTTCCCAAGTTCATGTCTCCATGGCTTTGAAACTCACCAAACTAGAAAAGGTGTTAATTGGAAAGCCATTAACCTAGTCAAGGAGTGGCGCCGGCCCTCCAGACAGACATTCCAGTATGAGGAGAAGTCAATCAGGAATGGCCCTGGAACCAAGTTCCAATCCTGAGGCTTCCTGAGAAACAATGACCTTAAGAGATATAAAAACTCAAGCCAAAGATTGCTCTCTCTCTTCTCCTTAGCACATGGCAAAAGCAGGACCTCCCTCTACAGATAAAGAAGCAGACTGTGTACTTTGCCAGAAGGAAATAAAGTATACCGTTTTTATTCTAACATCATTTTATCTATTGTAACTAAGTTGATCCATAGGATAGCTGATGACTGCTGATAGATGTGCATGTGTGTGTGTTTAATAAACTATTCCAAATTGTTTTAAAATAATCAGTCTTTCCGTCAATTTAATGCCAGAGATTTAGAAATCTTACACTAGTGGACAAAATTAGACAGAGGAGAGTCTGCCTGCTAGGCTTGCAGGGAAGGGTCATTTTGAAGGGAGTTGCCAGAGCTGTGTGGAGGGAGGTAGCTGTGATATATTCTTACAACATCACTAAATCTCACACAGTCAAGATGGCTTAAATCTGGAACTTCCTTTTATTGTATAAACATGAGCAGTTGCATTACCATAGTAGTCCACTAGGTAGAGCAGTAGTCTACTAGGTGGAGCTCTATATTATACCTCTCCCTCCTTAATGAAGAAATAATCATAACAAAATAATCATACATAACTTGCATGGTTATACACAACAAAAGATGTGAACTTATTTTGCCACAATTACAAATCAAACTTAACCACTGGTTTTCTGTTTCGAAGAGGATACTTCACTCTTGAACAGAACTTTCCAAACTTGGTGTCGAACATAGACTCATTCTAGACTGAGCCTGAGGAGAGTTTTCCTCTAAGGGTAACCCTTTATCTGCATTTGGACTCTACAACTTCAGACTGTTTGTTTGCCTGACTTGGAATCAGACTTAAATTCTGAGTTTCTCTTGGACTTGTCTCTAGTACATGTGATGTAGGATTTGCCACTGGTACTGTACTTGTAACAAGACTATCTGACTCATCAGAAATAATCGAACCATTCCAATTTTCAACCCTTTCCACATCTGTAGGTAAAATATGATCAATGTGAACAAACCTAACCTTTCCATGATCAAACATCTTGACTAAATATGTGCAAGGGACACATATCTTCATTACTCTTCCTGGTAGCCACTTTAATCATTTATGGTGATGGTTTTTCACTTTAACCTTCTGATTAAATTTCACACTTCTGTCTCTTACTCGACCTCTATCATAATTCTCTTTCTGTCTTAATTGTTTCTCTTCAGCTGTGACTGGCAGTTCATCAATGTATGAAAAATAGAACATTCTTCCCTATTGGGTGTAACTTGTGCTGGGGATGGCAACCTAGACATAGCATCATCATTACAGTGATCAGTTGATCAACTGTACTCAATGTCATACGTGTATGCTGACAAAATCAAAGCCAATCTTTGCATTCGAGTTGCAGCTAAGGTTGGAACTGGGGACTTTTGGATGGAGGCTTGCTGTCAGGGGCTTATGGTATATAACAATGGTAAACTTTATGACCATACAAGTATTTGTGGAACTTCTTGACTGCAAAAATTAATGCCAAAGCTTTTATTTCGATCTGCGCATAATTACGTTCACTGGCACTGAGAGTGCGTGAAGCAAAAGCAATTGCTCTCTCCTCCCCACTATGTAGTACATGAGAGATCACTGCCCCAACCCCATATGGAGAGGCATCACATGCTAGCTTGATCTCCTTAGATACGTCATAGTGAACTAATATGGTGCTCTCTACTAACTGGCTTTTACACTCCTTGAATGCTGGGTCGCATTCTTTTGACCACTTCCAATGGACCTGTTTTTTCAACAGCTCATTTAGTGGATGTAACACCGCAGCCAAATTTGGTAGGAACTTCCCATAATAGTTCAAAAGACCCAAAAATGATCGAAGTTCAGTGACATTCTTGGGAGTAGGTGCATTTCTGATTTCATCCAGGTTTCCCTTGGTTGGATGTAAACAATCTTTGTCTACTAAGTACTCCACTGAGTTTTGAAATAACTCACACTTGCGAGCAGTCACTTGTACTCTGTGCTTCTCTAGCTGTTTGAGCACTTCATTCAATACATTATTCTGGATTTGCCTGTTTGGTGCTGAAATAAGAATGTCATCTAAATAACATACTACCCATTCAATGCCTTGCAAAATCTGTCAATTCGAAAATTTTCAGGACCCAGCATTGCGTGCGCTGTAACCGTGGCCAGTTGCTGAGGCCTTGGGGCCCAACTGCCTTTTACTTTTAACCTGCAGGTGATTCACCTCGGTTGTCTGATGACTGGAAATAGTGCAAAATTCTCGGGAGTATTGGTCGGCCATATCCATTGACAGCAGTCTGACAAGCTAAATCAAAAGTCAAGTTAGGGAAGTCAATAACTTTCTTCGATTGCTTCAATTTTCATCCCACAAACAAAGTGGTCACGCAATGTTCTGTCCTGAAAATTTCCAAAATGACAATGAATAGATAGCTTCTTTAAAGCTACAATGAACTCACTGATACTCTCTTTATGTAATTGATCTTGTTTTCCAAAATGATAACTTTCAGCAATTTCCAGGGGCTCAGGACTGTAGTGCTGTTCTAACTTGGTTAAAATCTCCTTCAGTGGCGTGTCCTTTGGCTTGATGGGAACAAGCACATGACCTAACAAAAATTTCAGCTCGGGAATCCAAAAATCCTATCCTATGCCGCCAAATGTGATATATTCTTACGACATCGCTAAAGCACACACACTCAAGATGGCTTCAACTATTTTAAGTTGAGAAAAGAAATCAACTGCCCCCTTATTAAAGGGGCACGAAAACCGAGAAATTAAACGAATGAACTTTTTTCAATAATGGTTCAAAAATTTGGTTGCCGGGGGTGATGATGCACTCCAGTCCCTCCGTTGCCCACCTCTCACGGAAGGCCGCGAGCGTACCGGTGGACACTGCATGCTCCATCTCCAGGGACACCCTGGCTCGAATGTAACCGCGGAAAAGAGGCAGGCAGTCGGGCTGAACGACCCCCTCGACCGCCCGCTGCCTGGACCGGTTAATGGCCAGCTTGGCCATGCCCAGAAGCAGTCCTATGAGGAGGCCATCCGACCTGCCCGCTCCCCTCCACACAGGATGCCCAAAGATCAGGAGCGTGGGACTGAAGTGCAACCAAAATTTGAGAAGCAGCCTCTTCAAATATTGGAACAGGAGTTGCAACTCAAGATGGCTTCAATCTGGAACTTCCTTTAATTGTACAAAAATGATCAGTTGCATTACCACAGTAGTCCTCTAGGTGGCGCTCTATATTACAGTGGCAGTGGCACTCAGTGCCACTTCTGTAACCCTTAGTACAGTGGACCAATGCCAGAAGAAGTTAATGACCTGACAAGGACAAGCAATATAAGAGAACTAACACTGTCCATTTTTCACTTGGACACCATGGACACTTCCTGCACAGATCATTCTCATTTCTTAAATGAAATAAAAAGGTCTTCATTCCAGTGCATCATGTTTCAATAGCTCTATAACTCCTCCACATGCAACCTGTATTTGGAACTTCTCTCACAAGCCTTTCTTGCATGCGACATCTTATAATCCTCTCATGTTACAGGATCCTTCTAGCCTTGTCCTTCATGTTACATCAGCTGTTTGCTGCCACTTGGGAGAAATCAGTTAGAAGCTTGCTTTCATCTAATGCTGTTAATATTGTTCCAGAAGAAACTGGCACACACTGCCCAGTATGTCCCTTTTAGAGGATCATCATCATCATAGGCAGTCCCATAGACTTGCTTCCACTCTATAAAAGTGAGTTCTCAGGTGGCTGTACAGTTCAATGTGGGAATTACAGTCTCTGTCACAGTTAGGGCAGACACTGGTTGAAGGAAAGGGTAGGAGAAGAGCCAGGTTTGCCGCATACTCCTTCCGCTGTCTATGCTTGATTTGATTTCTGCATGCTCTCGTCGACGAGACTCGAGGTGCTCAGCACCCTCCCAGATGCTCTTCCTCCATTTTGGGCGGTCTTGGGCCAGGGACTCCCAGGTGTCGGTGGGGATGTTGCACTTTATCAAGGAGGCTTTGAGGGTGTCCTTGAAATATTTCCTCTGCCCATCTGGGGATCGCTTGCCGTGTAGGATTTCCGAGTAGAGCGCTTGCTTCGGGAATCCTGTGATTGGCATGCGAACGATGAGGCCTACCCAATGGAGTGTGGTCAGTGCTTTGATGCTGGGGATGTTGGCCTGAGCGAGGACACTGACGTTGGTGCGTCTATCCTCCCAGTGGATTTGCAGGATCTTGTGGAGGCAGCGTTGGTGGTACTTCTCCAGTGCTTTGAGATGTCTGCTGTATATGGTCCACATCTCTGAGCCATATAGGAGGGCGGGTATCACTGCTGCCCTGTAGACCATAAGCTTGGTGCCAGATTTGAGGTCCTGGTCTTCAAACACTCTCTTCCTCAAGCGACCGAAAGCTGTGCTGGCACACTAGAGGCAGTGTTGGACCTGTCTCAGAGGATATGCAGTAAATGACAGCAATTACAGGGCTATGGAGAAAGAGCAGGGGAGTGAAACTAATTGAATAGCACATTCAAAGAGCCAGCACAGGTACGATAGGCCAATTGGCCTTCTTCTGTGCTGTAAGATTCTATGACAGTGGTTGCAGTAGAATCCACCGCCCTCATATGCAGCAAAAGCAGGGAAGCATTTTCCTCATTGCAGACATCAGTGGCATCTTCATTTGAGATAGTGACTATCCACCTACCCCCAGCAATGCCCCAGGACAAGTCGGTGCCTCCCCCTCATCAGAAGCATCTGACCTTAACCACCACTCCCATTTTCTCTCCTACAACAGGTGCTGGTAATGTAGGATGGGTGCACCTGAGCTAGTAGCTTGGGGCAGGTGTGGGCTGGTGCTTGGGATGAGGATTACATGGCTGACAGGATAGCCTGCACCCCTGGGGTGTACCTGCCTTTTGTCTGCCACATTCCTGGGCTACGGGAGCCATCTCTATTTAGATATAGAATACTTGGAGTTTGGTAGGAAGGTTGGGGACATGTAGTGATGGAATGTTTTAAAGGGGTCAAATTTAATCCAAGAAGAATGTATTACTAATGATCTCACTGTGAATTTCCCTTGCAATCAGCATGGAAGATTTCTCCACATCGCAAACCTCTTGAAGTTGAATTCCATGCTCCTCAGATTCCATATCATCCTGGGATTCCATTTCAAGTCTTTTATGAATAGCGAAGTTGTGCAAAGCATATCAAATAACCACTCAGGTGCATACTGCATTGCCTCTCCAGATATTTCAAAGCGGAAAAACCATGTCTTCTTAACCCCAACAGTCTTCTCGATAAATGGGCCTTGTGGTAGCAATGTTCTGTTGGTGAGTTTGGCAATTGAACTGAAGTCATGAGTCATGGCAGGAAGTTTGTTTCCCAAAATTTATAACGACACTGTCTATCTTCTATGAATGGAGTTGAGTGGCTGCAGTTCCAAATGATGAGAGCATTGTGACAACTTCCTGCTAAATTTGCATTGACATGCTGAGTTCATTGTAACTACTCACAATGTATTTGAGCATTGAAGGAGCGGAATCCCTTTCTATTTAGGACATTCATTGGTTTTGTTATGTATGCAACACCTTGCAACCAGCATTCTACCGTCACCAGAGGGCGCATCTGTTGGCATACCAAGGGATCCCAGCATCCCTTGGGAGCACTGTATTTAAGCAAGCCTCCCATGCTGTGCCAGCACTCTGGAATCAGAATAAAGAGACTAAGGTCACACTTACACAAGTCTACAGTACTCAGTCACATTGCTTTATTTGAGACATAATAACTGGCGACAAGTAATAGATAACGAACCATCACACGAAAATGCAGAAAACTGTTGGTATCCTGGAGAAATTCCCAGAAGGTGACAATTGGGAAGCCTTCGTGGAGCGACTTGACCAATACTTCCTGGCTGACGAGCTGGAAGGGAATGAGAAGGCTGCCAAATGAAGGGAGATCCTCCTCACCGTCTGCGGGGCAACAACCTATGGCCTCATGAAGAATCTTCTTGATCCGGTGAAATCAACAACCAACTCGTATGAAGAACTGTGCACGCTGGTCCGGGAGCATCTAAATCCGAAGGAGAGCGTTCTGATGGCAAGGTATCGATTTTATACATGTCAATGGTCCGAAGACCAGGAAGTGGCGAGCTACGTCGCCGAACTAAGGCAGGAATTCGGTGAATTCGGCAAATGCTAAGAGACTTTTTTGTGCTTGGTATTGGCCATGAGGTTATCCTTCGCAAAGTATTGACTGTTGAAACACCGAACCTGAGCAAAGCCGTAACGATAGCCCAGGCATTTATGTCCACCAGTGATAACATCAAGCAAATTTCACAACATAAAGATGCATCGGCAAGTACTGTACATAAAGTAACGTCGTTTTCAGGCAGGAATGCATGTGGCAGAACGTACACGCCTGCTGCTGCACGACCTCAAATGACTCAGAGCCCGCCATCAAGTGTGAATGCAAGGCAATTAATACCTTGTTGGCGCTGCGAAGGTGATCATTGAGCCCATCAATGCCGTTTCAAACACTATGCGTGCAAAGGCTGTGGAACAATGGAACACCTCCAGCGAATGTGTAGACAAGCTGCAAACCCTGCAAACCACCACGTTAGAGAGAAAGACGCGGATCAAACTGAACTGGAGACTCGAACCGAGGAGGCAGAAGTGTACGGGGTACACACCTTCACCATGAAATGTCCACCAATCATGTTAAAAGTTGAACTGAACGGAATTCCAGTAACCATGGAATTAGGCACGGGTGCGAGTCAGTCTGTCATGAGCAAAAAGGCCTTCGAGAGTGTCATGTATTCAACCAGCATTGTAACCCATGTATAAACTGACCTAAGTTGTACACCGTGAGAACACTGACCACTAGGTGGGAGACACTCCTAACCTGGACCTTCAGGTATAAAAGGGGAAGCTCCACCCACCTTCATCACTTGAGTGCTAAGGAATAAACGACAGGTCACAGACTGACCTTCTCTCAAGCATGGGCCTCGTGTGCATTTATACTGTATAGTAAGGACGTATCAATGGCGACAAGAAATTGGGATTTAAACCACGTGAGCATGGCCACTAGCAGAACAGACGAGAGGTACTGTGTTAAGGAATGGTTGGGACAGAGATTCAACATTATTAAAGCAGCACACAGTTCTCCAGGCAGACAAGGGCAGTCGGGCATGCCCCAACATGTAGTCGAACCCAGAGGGGGAGTTCGACAGAGACAATGGCAAGCTGAACAGCGATTCACACCATTGCAAGGGACAATGCGGCCGGTAATGGGGCCATCAACACCTGTTAATGGTGCACTCAAGAACAATAACAGGGGCAGTCAGGAACGATCGACTGGCAAGGGACCTTTTGTTTCAAACCGCAACTCATGCTGGAGGCATGGAGGCACACACTCAGCCGGAGTTTGCAGAGATGAGCAAAATACCTGCAGAAATTGCAGAAATGGGCACTGGGGGAAATCGCTGGAAGCTGAAGTTCAGCGAGTTCATGTGGAGCACGTACACAGTTCATACACCAGGACGCCACCGATAATGATGAAAGTGCTCCTCAATAGCATCCCAGTATCAATGGAGTTAGACACGGGTGCCAGCCAGTCCCTGATGGGTATCAAACAGTTCAAAAAGTTGTGGGCATCCAAGGCCAGGAGGCCAAAGTTATCGCCGATTGACGCACAGCTACGGACTTACACAAAGCAGATCATTCCGGTGCTGGGCAGCGCCACGGTAGTTGTGACCCATAAAGATTTGGAGAACAGACTGCCACTCTGGATTGTCCCAGGGGACGGTCCCGCACTACTGGGGAGGAGTTGGCTTGCTGTCATGAACTGGAAATGGTGCGATGTCAATGCAATTTCCTCTGTGGAGCGAGTATCATGCTCACAGATCCTGGACAAATTTGACTCATTATTTCAACCCGGCATTGGCACTTTCATGGGGGCCAAGGTAGTGATTCACATAAACCCGAACGCCAGGCCAGTACACCACAAGGCCAGAGCGGTGCCGTACGAGATGCGGGAAAAGATAGAAGGCGAATTGGACCGCCTGCTGAGGGAAGGCATCATCTCGCCAGTCGAATTCAGTGACTGGGCGAGCTCGATTGTGCCGGTGCTCAAGGCGGATGGGTCGGTCAGGATATGTGGCGATTACAAGACCACCATCAATTGGGTGTCACTCCAAGACCAGTACCCGCTATCGAGAGCGGAGGACCTCTTTGCGACGCTATCCAGTGGCAAACTTTTTTCAAAATTGGACCTGACCTCAGCTTACATGACCCAGGAGCTGGCGAGTGAGTCGAAGAAGCTGACCACCATCACGACACACAAGGGATTGTTTGAGTACAACAGATGTCCGTTCGGGATTCGCTCGGCCGCCGCGACCTTCCAACGAAATATGGAAAGCCTCCTCAAGTCGATTCCAGGGACGGTGATTTTTCAGGACGACATCCTCATTACAGGTTACGATACTGAAGAACACCTCCACAACCTGGAGGAGGTGCTACGCAGACTGGACCGGGTAGGTCTGCGACTGAAGAAGGCGAAGTGCGTCTTCCTAGCTCCAGAGGTAGAATTCCTGGGGATGAGGGTAGCAGCAGACGGGATCAGCCCTACTGCGTCCAAGACGGAAGCGATCCAGAGAGCACCCAGATCCCGTAACACGACGGAGCTGCGTTCGTTCCTGGGGCTCCTGAACTATTTTGGTAACTTTCTTCCCAAATTGAGCACGCTGCTAGAGCCGCTACATGTGCTCCTACGCAAAGGTCACGAATGGGTCTGGGGAGACAGCCAGGAAAGAGCTTTTAAGAGAGCACGCAATTCGTTATGTTCCAACAATCTGTTAACGCTATATGACCCATGTAAGAAACTTGCGTGAACGTGCGATGCGTCGTCGGGTGTGTGTTGCAGCATGTCAATGCCAAGGGTCAGTTACAGCCGATAGCTTATGCCTCCAGAAGTCTGTCCCAGGCAGAAAGGGGCTACGGGATGGTAGAAAAGGAAGCGCTCGCATGTGTATTTGCGGGAAAGAAAATGCACCAGTACCTGTTTGGCAGGAAATTTGAGCTGGAGTCAGATAACAAACCCCTAACGTCCCTTTTGGCCGACAACAAGGCCATAAATGCAAACGCATCGGCCCACATACAGAGGTGGGCACTCACGTTAGCCGCCTATGACTACACAATTCGGCACAGACCGGGCACCGAAAACTGCGCCGATGCACTCAGCAGGCTCCCACTAGCCACCACTGAGGGGGCTACCGAGCATGCTGCTGAGATGGTCATGGCTGTTGAAGCTTTCGGAAACGAAGGCTCACCCGTGACAGCCTGTCAGATTAAAGTCTGGACAAATAGAGACCCGCTATTGTCTCTAGTCAAGAAATGTGTCCTGAATGGGGACTGGGCAGCCACGTACGGGGCATGCCCTGAGAAATTTAAACCATTTCACAGGCGCAAGGATGAACTCTCGATTCAGGCCGATTGCCTACAGTGGGGAAACCGCGTAGTCATGCCCCAGATGGGCAGAGAGGTGTTCATCAGAAAACTCCACAATGGGCACCCGGGCATTGTCACGATGAAGGCAATTGCCAGGTCACATGTTTGGTGGCCAGGGATAGACGCAGATCTGGAACTTTGTGTTCGCAGATGCAACACGAGTGCCCAGCTGGGCAATGCGCCCAGGGAAGCCCCCCTTAGCCCCTGGCCATGGCCCGCCAAGCCTTGGTCACGCATCCATGTGGACTACGCAGGTACTTTCATGGGGAAAATGTTTTTGGTTGTAGTAGACGCCAACTCCAAATGGATCGAGTGTGACATTTTAAATTCAAGCACATCCTCTGCCATGGTAGAAAGTCTACGGGCAATGTTCGCCGCCCACGGTCTACTGGACATCTTGGTCAGCGACAATGGCCCGTGCTTCACAAGCACTGAATTCCAGGACTTCATGGCAGGCAATGGAATTAACCATGTCAGAACGGCACCTTTCAAGCCGGCCTCAAACGGCCAGGCAGAACGAGCAGTGCAGATAATCGAACAGGGGATGCTCAGAATCCAAGGGGGTTCCCTACAAACCCGCTTATCACGCCTCCTGTTGGCCTACAGATCCCGACCACACTCGCTCACAGGGGTTCCACCCGCAGAGCTACTAATGAAAAGGACGCTCAAAACCCGGTTATCCCTGATACACCCCACCATGAAAGAAATTGTCGAGAGCAGGCACCAGTCACAATATGACTACCATGACAGGAATGCAAGGGCGCGATGTATTGATGTAAATGATGCTGTTTTTGTCCTCAACTACGCTGCAGGGCCCAAATGGCTCGCAGGCACTGTGGTTGCCAAAGAGGGAAATAGGATTCTGGTAGTTAAACTTACCAATGGACAAATCTGCCGCAAACATGTGGATCAAACAAAAAGGAGGTTCAGCAACCCCATAGAAGAAGCAGAGGAAGAACACGATATAGAGTTCACTCCACCACAAGTGACCGAACACCGGAACCAAAGGGAGGAGAGCCCAGTCACTGTGGGCAGTCCGGACAGGCCTGAGGCACCGCAAACAGCAGACACTCAGGCCAGCGCCCAACAACTGGAGCCCCAACTCAGGCGCTCTACAAGGGAACGTAAACCACCAGAGAGACTCAGCCTGTGATCCCAATAAGACTTTGGGGGGGGAGGTGATGTCATGTATTCAACCAGCATTGTAACCCATGTATAAACTGACCTAAGTTGTACACTGTGAGAACACTGACCACTAGGTGGGAGACACTCCTAACCTGGACCTTCAGGTATAAAAGGGGAAGCTCCACCCACCTTCATCACTTGTGTGCTAAGGAACAAAGGACAGGTCACAGACTGACATTCTCTCAAGCATGGGCCTCGTGTGCATTTATACTGTATAGTAAGGACGTATCAGAGAGGAACAAAGGCCCAAGCTGAGCCCTATTCATACCAAGCTGAGAACTTACACTAAAGAGCTGATCCCTGTAATTGGCAGTGCAGCAGTAAAAGTCTCCTATGATGGAGAGGTGCATGAACTACCACTATGGATTGTACCAGGAGATGACCCCACCCTGTTCGGCAGAAACTGGCTGGGAAAAATCCGCTGGAACTGGGATGACATCCAAGCACTTTCGTCCATCGGCGACGCCTCATGTGCCCAGGTTTTGAGCAAGTTCCCGTTGTCTGAGCCAGGCATTGGAAATTTCTCTGGGGCGAAGGTGCAGATCCACTTGGTTCCCGCTGCACGATCCATCCACCACAAGGCACGTGCGGTGCCATACATGATGCGAGAGAAAGTGGAGATCGAGCTGGACAGGCTGCAACGAGAGGGCATCATCGCGTCGGTTGAGTTCAACGAGTGGGCCAGTCCGATTGTTCCGGTTCTCAAGGGCGATGGCATGGTCAGAATTTGTGGGGACGAAAAAGTAATGATTAACCATTTTTCGCTGCAGGACCAGTACCGGCTACCCAAGGAAGATGACCTATTCGTGACGCTGGCAGGAGGGAAGACGTTCACCAAGTTGGACCTGACCTCAGCCTAGGATAATCACGTGGTTTTGCCTCAGAAAGACAGAGAAACGTTCATACGCGACCTACACAGTACCCACCCAGGCATAGTAATGATGAAGGCAAAAGCCAGATCCCATGTATGGTGGCCTGGCATCGTCTCAGATTTGGAGTCTTGCAAGCGCCAATGCAACATTTGCTCTCAACTGAGCAATGCGCCCAGGGAGGCACCACTAAGTTTGTGGCCATGGCCCTCCAAACTGTGGTCTAGGCAAAATGTTTTTGGTTGTTGTGGACGCTTATTCAAAATGGATTGAGTGTGTAATAATGTCTGTAAGCATGTCCACTGCCACTATTGAAAGTCTACGAGCCATGTTTGCCATGCTCGGCCTGTCTGATGTCCTTGTCAGCGACAATGGGCTGTGCGTCACCAGCGCTGAATTCAAGGAATTCATGACCCACAATGGGATCAAGCACGTCACATACATAGATACATAGAAAATAGGTGCAGGAGTAGGTCATTCGGCCCTTCAAGCCTGCACCGCCATTCAATGAGTTCATGGCTGAACATGCAACTTTAGTACCCCATTCCTGCTTTCTCGCCATACCCCTTGATCCCCCTAGTAGTAAGCACTACATCTAACTTCTTTTTGAATATATTTAGTGAATTGGCCTCAACAACTTCCTGTGGTAGAGAATTCCACAGGTTCACCACGCTCTGGGTGAAGAAGTTTCTCCTCATCTCGGTCCTAAATGGCTTACCCCTTATCCTTAGACTGTGACCCCTGGTTCTGGACCTCCTCAACATTGGGAATATTCTTCCTGCATCTAACCTGTCCAAACCCGTCAGAATTTTAAACGTTTCTATGAGATCCCCTCTCATTCTTCTGAACTCCAGTGAATACAAGCCCAGTTGATCCAGTCTTTCTTGATATGTCAGTCCCGCCATCCCGGGAATCAGTCTGGTGATCCTTCGCTGCACTCCCTGAATAGCAAGAACGTCCTTCCTCAAGTTAGGAGACCAAAACTGTACACAATACTCCAGGTGTGGTCTCACCAAGGCCCTGTACAACTGTAGTAACACCTCCCTGCCCCTGTACTCAAATCCCCTCACTATAAAGACCAACATGCCATTTGCTTTCTTAACTGCCTGCTTTACCTGCATGCCAACCTTCAATGACTGATGTACCATGACACCCAGGTCTCGTTGCAACTCCCCTTTTCCTAATCTGTCTCCATTCAGATAATAGTCTGTCTCTCTGTTTTTACCACCAAAGTGGATAAACTCACATTTATCCACATTGTACTTCATCTGCCATGCATTTGCCCACTCACCTAACCTATCCAAGTCACTCTGCAGCCTCATAGCATCCTCTTCGCAGCTCACACTGCCACCCAACTTAGTGTCATCCGCAAATTTGGAGATACTACATTAATGTACAATGTAAACGGCTGAGGCCCCAGCACAGAACCTTGCGGTACCCCACTAGTCACTGCCTGCCATTCTGAAAAGTACCCATTCACTTTGCTTCCTGTCTGCCAACCAGTTCTCAATCCACGTCAGCACACTATCCCCAGTCCCATGTGCTTTAACTTTGCACACTAATCTCTTGTGTGGGATTTTGTCGAACGCCTTCTGAAAACCCAAATACACCACATCAACTGGTTCTCCCTTGTCCACTCTACTGGAAACATCCTCAAAAAATTCCAGAAGATTTGTCAAGCATGATTTCCCTTTCACAAATCCATGCTGACTTGGACCTATCATGTCACCTCTTTCCAAATGCGCTGCGATGACAACCTTAATAATTGATTCCATCAATTTCCCCACTACTGATGTCAGGCTGACCGGTCCCTGTTTTCTCTCTCCCTCCTTTTTTAAAAAGTGGGGTTACATTTGCTACCCTCCACTCCATAGGAACTGATCCAGAGTCTATGGAATGTTGGAAAATGACTGTCAATGCATCCGCTATTTCCAAGGCCACCTCCTTAAGTACTCTGGGATGCAGTCCATCAGGCCCTGGGGATTTATCGGCCTTCAATCTCATCAATTTCCCCAACACAATTTCCCGACTAATAAGGATTTCCCTCAGTTCCTTCTTCTTACTAGACCCTCTGACCCCTTTTATATCTGGAAGGTTGTTTGTGTCCTCCTTAGTGAATACCGAACCAAAGAACTTGTTCAATTGGTCTGCCATTTCTTTGTTCCCCATTATGACTTCCCCTGATTCTGACTGCAGGGGACCTACGTTTGTCTTTACTAACCTTTTTCTCTTTACATATCTATGGAAGCTTTTGCAGTCCATTTTAATGTTCCCTGCAAGCTTCCTCTCATACTCTATTTTCCCTGCCCTGATCAAACCCTTTGTCCTCTTCTGCTGAGTTCTAAATTTCTCCCAGTCCCCCGGTTCGCTGCTATTTCTGGCCAATTTGCATGTCACTTCCTTGGCTTTAATACTATCCCTGATTTCTCTTGACAGCCACGGTTGAGCCACCTTCCCTTTTTTATTTTTACGCCAGACAGGGATGTACAATTGTTGTAGTTCATCCATGCGGTCTCTAAATGTCTGTCGTTGCCCATCCACTGTCAACCCCTTAAGTATCATTCGCCAATCTATCCTAGCCAATTCACGCCTCATACCTTCAAAGTTACCCTTCTTTAAGTTCTGGACCATGGTCTCTGAATTAACTGTTTCATTCTCCATCCTAATGTAGAATTCCACCATATTATGGTCACTCTTCCCCAAGGGGCCTCGCACAATGAGATTGCTAATTAATCCGCTCTCATTACACAACACCCAGTCTAAGATGGCCTCCCCCCTAGTTGGTTCCTCGACAAATTGGTCTAGAAAACCATCCCTTATGCATTCCAGGAAATCCTCCTCCACCGTATTGTTTCCAGTTTGGTTAGCCCAATCTATATGCATATTAAAGTCACCCATGATAACTGCTGCACCTTTATTGCATGCACCCCTAATTTCCTGTTTGATGCCCTCCCCAACATCACTACTACTGTTTGGATGTCTGTACACAACTCCCACTAGCGTTTTCTGCCCCTTGGTATTCCGTAGCTCCACCCATACCGATTCCACATCATCCAAGCTAATGTCTTTCCTTACAATTGCATTAATTTCCTCTTTAACCAGCAACGCCACCCCGCCTCCTTTTCCTTTCTGTCTATCCTTCCTAAATGTTGAATACCCTTAGATGTTGAGTTCCCAGCTTTGGTCACCCTGGAGCCATGTCTCCGTGATGCCAACCACATCGTATCCGTTGACTGCTATCTGCACAGTTAATTCGTCCACCTTATTTCGAATACTTCTCGCATTGAGGCACAGAGCCTTCAGTCTTGCCTTTTTAACACACTTAGACCCTTTAGAATTTTGCTGCAAAGTGACCCTTTTTGTTTTTTGCCTTGGGTTTCTCTGCCCTCCACTTTTACTCATCTCCTTTCTGTCTTTTGCTTCTGTCTTCATTTTGTTTCCCTCTGTCTCCCTGCATTAGTTCCCACCCCCCTGCCATATTAGTTTAACTCCTCCCCAACAGCACTAGCAAACACTCCTCCTAGGACATTGGTTCCAGTCCTGCCTAGGTACAGACCGTCCGGTTTGTACTGGTCCCACCTCCCCCAGAACCGGTTCCAATGCCCCACGAATTTGAATCCCTCCCTGCTGCACTACTGCTCAAGCCACGTATTCATCTGAGCTATCCTGTGATTCCTACTCTGACTAGCACGTGGCACTGGTAGCAATCCCGAGATTACTACTTTTGAGGTCCTACTTTTTAATTTAGTTCCTAGCTCCTTAAATTCATCTCATTGGACCTCATCCCGTTTTTTACCTATATCGTTAGTACCAATGTGCACCACGACAACTGGCTTTTCGCCCTCCCTTTTCAGAATGTCCTGCACCTGCTCCGAGACATCCTTGACCCTTGCACCAGGGAGGCAACATACCATCCTGGAGTCTCGGTTGCGGCCGCAGAAACACCTATCTATTCCCCTTACAATTGAATCCCCCAGCACTATCGCTCTCCCAATTTTTTTTCTGCCCTCCTATGCAGCAGAGCCAGCCACGGTGCCATGAACTTTGCTGCTGCTGCTCCCCCCTGATGAGTCATCCCCCTCAACAGTACTCAAAGCGGTGTATCTGTTTTGCAGGGGGATGACCGCAGGGGATGCCTGCACTACCTTCCTTCCACTGCTCTTCCTGTTGGTCTTCCATTCCCTATCTGGCTGTGGACCCTTTACCTGCGGTAAGACCAACTCACTAAACATGCTATTCATGTCATTCTCAGCATCGTGGATGCTCCAGAGTGAATCCACCCTCATCTCCAATTCCGCAACGCGGTCCGTCAGGAGCTAGAGGCGGATACACTTCCCGCAAACGTAGTCATCAGGGACACCAGAGGCGCCCCTGATTTCCCACATAGTACAGGAGGAGCATAACTCCGAGCTCTCCTGCCATGACTTAACCCGTCAATTAACTTAAATTGGCAACAACAATGCTAAAAGTTACTCATTGATATAAAAGAGAAAAAAGAAAAACTACTTACCAGTCACCAGCCAATCACTTACCCCCTTGGCTGTGACGCCACCTTTCTATTTCTTTCTACTTCTTTTTGGCCTTCTTCCTGTAGCTGCACCGCCACGCCTTTTGTAGGCCTCCACGCAC
Source organism: Pristiophorus japonicus (assembly GCF_044704955.1). Lineage (NCBI taxonomy): Eukaryota > Metazoa > Chordata > Chondrichthyes > Pristiophoridae > Pristiophorus > Pristiophorus japonicus. Next base: position 109,461,076 of record NC_091982.1, read on the forward strand.
CCCGGACTGTCGCCTCTCATCGACGCTGCCCGACTCCTTATCTCGCAGCCTTTTGTAACCCTCCATGCACCCCGGACTGTCGCCTCTCGCCGACGCTGCCCGACTCCTTATCTCGCGGCCTTTTGTAGGTCTCCACGCACCCCGGACTGTTGCCTCTCATCAACGCTGCCCGACTCCTTATCTCGCGGCCTTTTGTAGGCCTCCATGCACCCCGGACTGTCGCCTCTCGCCAACGCTGCCCGACTCCTTATCTCGCGGCCTTTTGTAGGCCTCCATGCACCCCGGACTGTCGCCTCTCGCCGACGTGTGCCCCGTTCAAGCCCACAACTAATGGCCAGGCAGAATGGGCAGTCCAAACCATCAAGCAAGCTTGAAACGCATGTCAAAAGGCTCCCTGCCGACCCACTTGTTCCGAGACCTGCTCAGCTACTGCACAAGACCCCACTCGCTCACCGGGGTTTTCCCTGCCGAACTGCTCATGAAAAAGGCACTCAAGACAAGGCTCTCTTTAGTCCACTCTGATCTCCATGATCATGTCAAGGGCAGGCAGCATCAACAAAGCATGTACGATGATCGGGCAAATTTGTCACACGATAATGAAGTCAATGACCCTATATTTATACTCAACTATGGACATGATCCCAAATTGCGTGCTGGCACTGTCGTAGCCAAAGAAGGGAGTAGGATGTTTGAGGTCAAACTTTCAAATGGACTAACTTGCAGAAAGCATTTGGACCACAAGCCACAAGCAACTGAAGAGGACACCGCCAACTTCGATCCTCCTATACACATACAAGTGGCAACCGACATCACGGTTGACCACAAAGCTGAACCCCTCATCCCCAGCATGCCAGCAAGGCCAGCCGCACAGCAGCCCAGCGAAGGCCCAACCAACCCACCTGCACCTGTGTTTGTACCGAGATGATCGACGAGGGAGCGGAAAGCCCCAGATCGTCTCACCCTGTAAATAAGTGTACTATTGACTTTGGGGCGGGGGGGAGTGATGTTATGTATGCAACACCTTCTAACCAGCATTGTATCGCCACCAGAAGGCACATCTGTTGGAGTCCTAAGGGGTCCCAGCATCCATTGGGAGCACTACATATAAGCAGGCCTCCCATCCTGTGCCAGCACTCTGGAGTCAGAATAAAGAGACTCAGGTCCCACTTACTCAAGTCTACAGTACTCAGTCACATTGCTTTATTTGAGACATAACAGGTTTCACAAGAGCCTCAAATACAAATTGGGTTCCATCTATTGATCCACGAACATCGAAGAGACCAGCAACATTATAGAACTGGTGTTCTGTTGCCTGGGAATGAATGAACTTCCCAGCTCTCCTGATGCCTGATGATAGTATCAATGACCTGCCGTGTGCAGGACCGCACAGCATGCTCGGTGATGTTGCAGAAGTCCCCCATTGCAGCCTGGAAGGAGCACGTGGCATAAAACCAAACTTTGACAACCCCGGCAGAGCCATATGACAATTTATCTGGGCCTCAGGTCATCACGCAGAAGGTGGCACAGTTCATTCAAGTGAATCAAAGTTGGCAAAGGCAGCACTCCACACTGATGCCCTCTTAAGATCTCATATGCCTATAGGCATATTGTTGGAATAATATTGATTCAGCTTTATCCTTCTTTGACTCTGCCTTACTCTTTGCTCTTCTTCAATCAAGCTTGCAAACAGGGGAATCCCCATAGGGAAACTCATTCTGTTCTATAGTGTCCTTGGGGGTCGAAAATCTTCTGGTGACCAGAGAGATATTTGAAAATGCATATCAGTAACTCCATAAAACAAAAAAAGAAATTCCTGATATTTTCAGGCAAACCTGAGATAAGATTAACTTTTTCTTGTTGAAAAAAGTAAGTTGTGAACATTGTGGTAAAGTCCTGAGCAGAGATACACCTCATGATAGCCTAAATAATATATTCTTTTGTGCTCAATGTGATTTGGATTTATTAATCCAAATGTGAAATGTAATGTTTATGCCAGTTCTATACATACTTAGATATATGGATACATACTTGAAAAGGAGAAATTTGAAGGGCTATGGGGAAAGAGCAGGTGAGTGGGAATAATTGATAGCTCTTTCAAAGAGCCAACAAGTTTCTGCTCAAACTCATTTGCATATCTCCAATCACAAATTCTGCCATGAACCAGGAAGCTACAAAAAATGTTGCTTTAAAAAATGTCCTTGATATATTTAAGAATGGGAACTTGGTAAAATTTGATTAATTCAGCTGAAAATGTTTTTTTTCGAAAATAAGCATTTTTAATCACAGTTATAATCCACCACCTGTGAATAATCCAATTTTAAATGACTGAAAATGACTTTTAAAAATATACTATTTGCTGGTTATATTGGTATGCAGGAGCCAATTCCTTAGAAATTACATCAAAACTTTTTAAAATGTACCTATTAGTGTTCTTGCACCCAAAAGCGCCAGATTAATATTTGGAGCCTCCTCGAAGGCCTGCAAACGAGCGCAATTAGTGGAAACTCCCAATGGTGATTAATTCACTCGGGGGGGGGGGGGGCGTGGCCAGTTCTGTGGGCAGGGCCTGTTTCCAGCGCAATGTTTTTAAAACTAGTGTAAAAGATCACGGAAACGCGATTTGCCCTGGGCGTAATTTGCACTATAATTACGCGATATGGTTTGCAGGGGTCAGCTTTCCCTTCTGACCTTATATGAGCAGTTCCGAATCGCTCCCACACCCTTGTTTCTCGACACTGGAATTATGAAGGGACTGTGACAGATTTGGACAGACAATCGGTTTCAAGGTAAGAAGCAGGTATGGCTTTATTGTGTTTAAAAAGAAGTAAAAGGCACACCTTTAATAACACACACAGACCAATACACACTGAGGGGTACAACACATTGAATAAATTGTCAAATTACAGCCTGTGGGGAAAAGAATACGGCTTAAACTCTAAATGGAGTAAAAAGGAGAATGCAGATACATTTACACAAGTTATCCCAGCCTCCCTCCTCCCAATTCCCCTAACTAACGAAGTTATAGCTCTGGGGAGGTTCAGGGGCTATGCTCACCAATCCCCTTTTTGACAGTTCCAACTCCAGGGTTCGCCTTAGTTGTCCCTGGGGTTCGCCTTAGTTGTCCACGTTCTGTAGTCTATACCCCTTGGTAGCGTAGGACCAGCTTGTAGAATGGAAAAATCTTCGGTTTTTCTTCGGTTTTGTCGGGTTGGTTCCGGTTGACTGTTGGGTTGGTCGCGATGGCCTGCAACTTTCAAATAGTCGTTTTGACAGCCTGTTTGCTGTTGTGGTGCTGTCCTTCTGGGTTTTAGAGATTCCTTTCGCCGATGTTTCGGGATCCCACTTTTCGAGGCTGGTGTAGAACTTATGCAACGAGACTGCTAACTTAATAGTGTCTCTTGAAGCACACCTAACTGCCAGAACAGACTTCAATTATACTAAAACAGGCTTCTTTATCTTCCATCAAATCTAGCTTGTTTCGATTTTTCAACCAGCTAACTGAAACTTGATTAAGTGGTTTTAATCTGGCGTTAATAGGCTTTTCGAAGTTGGTGAGTTCTCCATTGTGCTAGTCTGGCCTGAGCCAGATATTTCTATGCCTGTTGAAAAGGTGTTGGAATATATATGTGACATTTGGGTCCTCCGGGTACGGTGATAAATGTTTCTTCCATCGTTGATTGTTTAAATGCTAATGTTTTCAAGGGGCAAGTTTCGAGGGTATACAGTTCCCAGACAATTTGATTAGTTCCAATGTCCAAACTGGCCCTTTAGATATTGACCCCACCCCTTTTCTTGCAGACCCAACATACACCTTTTAAAAATCCCAAATTCGATTAAAGTTCGTAGTTTCTTCCATGTGCACTTTAGGATTTCAAACTTTCTGGTAGATAGTTCCAAATTAAATTCCCTTTCCTATGAGTCCAAACACTTGGCGGAGGGGGGGTGGGGGTGGTCTCCATGAATGCATCCCCTTTTATCCCCTGCAGGCCTCGTCTGCCCCTTTAAAATTCATTTGTGTCCCAAAGTTTTCCTTCCATTTTAAAAGTCCAGAAAGGGATTCTTCTCCTCTGCCGGGGAAAGGTACCTGGAATCTTTGCGAGATATTGGTAAATTCTACATTTTCGGGCGAATTGTGCCGATAAAAAAACAATTGAGCAGAAACTCCAGGTCATTAGCTTTTGACAGAATTTCATCCCCAATAACATCAATTCTGATCAATGGACTTCTTTCAAGCCTGTTATTGTTTGGAAAGTGAACAATTCAGGATTTCTCTCATTGATGTCTCAGCGAGCTTTCGGACAATTGCAATGCCTGAAACTATTTGAGGATCTCACAGAATCCAAAACATATCGATTGGAGGGATTTTCCATAAAGTAAGTTTGAATGATGACATTTTATAGTAATGAAGGGGACAAGTCCGACTGCGGCAACTACAGAGGAATCTCCCTGCTATCAGCCACTGGGAAAGTTATCGTTAGAGTCCTTCTCAACCGTCTTCTCCCTGTTGCCGAGGTGCTCCTCCCGGAATCACAGTGTAGATTTCGTCCCCTACGGGGCACAACGGACATGAACTTTGCAGCACGACAGCTGCAGGAAAAATGCAGGGTGCAGCACCAGCCCTTATATATGGCCTTTTTCGATCTTACAAAGGTCTTTGACATTGTCAACCGCGAGGGTCTATGGAGCGTCCTCCTCCGTTTCAGATGCCCCCAAAAGTTCGTCACCATCCTCTGCCTGCTCCACGATGACATGCAGGCCGTGATCCTTACCAATGGATCCATTACAGACCCAATCCACATCCGGACCGGGGTCAAACAGGGCTGTGTCATCGCTCTACCCTCTTCTCAATCCTCCTCGCTGACATGCTCCACCTCACAGTCAACAAGCTCCCCGCTGGAGTGGAACTAAACTACAGAACCAGTGGGAAGCTGTTCAACCTTCGCCATCTCCAGGCCAGATCCAAGACCACCCCAACCTCTGTCGTTGAGCTACAGTATGCGGACGACGCCTGGGTCTGCGCACATTCAGAGGCTGAACTCCAGGACATAGGCGATGTATTTACTGAGGCATACGAAAGCATGGGCCTTACGCTAAACATCCGTAAGACAAGGGTTCTCCACCAGCATGTCTTTGCCGCACAGCACTGCCCCCCAGTCATCAAGATCCATGGCACGGCCCTGGACAACGTGGAACATTTCCCATACCTCGGGAGCATCTTATCAACAAAAGCAGACGTTGATGAGGAGATTCAACACCGCCTCAGGCTGACTGAGGAAAAGAGTGTTCGAAGACCAGGCCCTGAAATCTACCACCAAGCTCATGGTCTACAGGGCTGTAGTAATACCCGCTCTCCTGTATGCATCAGAGACATGGATCACGTACAGTAGACGCCTCAAGTCGCTGGAGACATACCATCAACGATGTTTCCGCAAGATACTACAAAGCCCCTGGGAGGACAGATGCGCCAACATTAACGTCCTCGACCAGACCAACATTCCCAGCATTGAAGTACTGACCACACTTGATCAGCTCTGCTGGGCAGGCCACATTGTCTGTATGCCAGACACGAGACTCCCACAGCAAGCACTCTACTCTGAATTCCTTCATGGCAAACGAGCCAAAGGTGGACAGAGGAAACATTACAAGAACACCGTCAAAGCCTCCCTGATAAAGTGCAACATCCCCATCGCACCTGGAAGTCTCTGGCCAAAGACTGCCCTAAGTGGAGGAAGTGCATCCAGGAGGGCGCTGAGCACTTCGAGTTTCATCGGCGAGTGCATGCAGGAAACAAGCACAGGCAGCGGAAAGAGCATGTGGCAAACCTGTCCCATCCACCCCTTACCCTCAATGACTGTCTGTCCCACCTGTGGCAGGGACTGTGGCTCTCGTATTGGGCTGTTCAGCCACCTAAGGACTCATTCTAAGAGTGGAAGCAAGTCTTCCTCGATTCCGAGGGACTGCCTATGATGATGATGGTTGTTTCAATTCAGGCCACTTCCTACTATTTATTACTGCTCGCCTCATAGGCAAATCTGTTAATTGAAACTGTGTATGTGTAAAATATCTGAGGTAGCAGGCTGCATGGTGAAGAATAAACCATTATAGCATTGAGGTATGCACTGGAAATAGTAGGGGATGGCACTACATGCTCCTGATCTCTCCACATAAGTGGAAGAACACCATGCTGACTGACGAGTGCAGGTTAAATTACTAATTTTTTTCCCTAAGAAGTAAAATCGCACAGAAGCGAGAATAGATGAGATCAACTTTCAAATGTACCTAAATCTGTCCTCTGAGTCCAACTTAACAAACCTGATACAACAGTCAAGAGTCTTACTTGTGAAACCCCTCCCCCCCTCAGAGGAACAGCCATTACATTGACTGACTTTGATGAAGACTACCTTATGACTTGAAACAGGATGGATCCTGTCATGTATTCAACTGTCATTGTAATCCATGTATAAACTGACCTAAGTTGTACACCGTGAGAACACTGACCACTAGGTGGTGAACTTGTGGGAGACACTCCTAACCTGGACTTTCAGGTATAAAAGGGGAAGCTCCACCCACCTTCACCACTTCAGTGCTGGCTAATAAAGGACTGGTCACAGGGTGACCTTCTCTCAAGTATGGGCCTCATGTGCATTTGTACTGTAGAGTAAGGACATATTATTGGCAACGAGAAACTGAGATTTAAACCACGCAAGCATGGCCACTAGCAGCACAGACGAGAGGTACTGTGTTGGTGATGATTGGGACGATTTTATTGAGAGACTACAGCAAAGTTTTGTCACTAAGGAATGGCTGGGACAGGATTCGGCCGACAAACGCAGGGCTCATCTCCTGACGGTTTGTGGATCCAGGATGTACTCCCTGATGAAGGACCTTCTAGCGCCAGAGAAGCCGACGGACAAGACTTTTGAAGAGCTCAGTAAGTTCATCGGGGAACACTTTAAACCAGCGAGCAGCATGCACATGACGAGACACCGGTTTTACACGCAACGGCGGCGAGAAGGGCAAAACGTTCCAGACTTCGTGGCAGACCTCCGGCGACTGGCGAGCCTATGTAAGTTCCCAGATGCATGCAGAGCAGAGATGCTGCGAGACTTTTTTATTGAGGGCATCGGGCACGCTGGGGTTTTCAGGAAACTGATTGAGACCAAATACTTGACCCTGGAAACGGCGGCTTTGAAGGCCCAGACATTTATCTCAGGGGAGGAAGAGACCAGAATGATGTTTGACAAAAGTCTTGGTTTAAATGCAGCAAACGGACAGGGAGTCAACATTGTTAATGCGGCACACTGTTCTCCAGGCAGACAGGGGCAATCGGACATGCCCCAGCATATAGTCGAACCCAAAGGGGGAATTCAACAGGGACAATGGCTAGCTGAACGGCGATTCATGCCATCGCAAGGGACAATGTGGTCAGTAATGGGGACATCAACACCTGTCAATGGTGCGTTTAAGGACAGTTACAGAGACAGTCAGAGACGATCGACTGGTAATGGACCTTTTGTTTCCAACAACAGCTCATGTTGGAGGTGTGGAGGCAAACACACAGCTAGAGCTTGCAGGTATCAGCAATATACCTGCAGAAATTGCAACGTCAGCGGTCACTTGGCGCGTGTGTGCAGGAAGCCTGCAGCCAGGTTGATTACGAGGAGGACGGGCCTGTTGTAAGCCCTACGAGGCCAAATGGACACTGGGGGAAATCGCTAGAAGCTGAAGTTCAGCGAGTTCATGTGGAGCACATATACAGTTCATACACCAGGGCGCCACCGATAATGATGAAAGTGCTCCTCAATGGCATCCAAGTATCAATGGAGCTAGGCATGGGGGCCAGCCAGTCCCTGATGAGTATCAAACAATTCAAAAGGTTGTGGGCGTCCAAGGACAGGAGGCCAAAATTATTGCCGATTGACGCACAGCTATGGACATATACAAAGGAGATCATTCCGGTGCTAGGCAGCGCCATGGTAGTTGTGACCCACAAAGATTCGGAGAATAGGTTGCCACTCTGGATTGTCCTGGGGGACAGTCCCGCACTGCTGGGGAGGAGTTGGCTTGCTGTCATGAACTGGAAATGGGGTGATGTCAATACAATTTCTTCTGTGGAGCGAATATCATGTTCACAGGTCCTGGACAAATTTGACTCACTATTTCAACCCGGCATTGGAACTTTCATGGGGATCAAGGTAGTGATTCACATAAACCCGGATGCCAGGCCAGTACACCACAAGGCCAGAGCGGTGCCGTACGTGATGCGGGAAAAGATAGAAGGCGAATTGGACTGCCTGCTGAGGGAAGGCATCATCTCGCCAGTCGAATTCAGTGACTGGGCGAGCCCGATTGTGCCGGTGCTCAAGGCGGATGGATCGGTCAGGATATGTGGTGATGACAAGGCCACCATCAATCGGGTGTCACTCCAAGACCAGTACCCACTACCGAGAGCAGAGGACCTCTTTGCGACGCTATCCGGTGGCAAACCTTTTTCAAAATTGGACCTGACCTCAGCTTACATGACCCAGGAGCTGGCGAGTGAGTCGAAGAAGCTGACCACCATCATGACACACAAGGGGTTGTTTGAGTACAACGGACGTCCGTTCGGGATTCGCTCGATCTTTCAACAAAACATGGAAAGTCTCCTCAAGTCGATTCCAAGGACGGTGGTTTTTCAGGACGACATCCTCATTATGGGTTGTGATACTGAAGAACACCTCCACAGCCTGGAGGAGGTGCTACGCAGATTGGACCGGATAGGTCTGCAACTGAAAAAGGCGAAGTGCGTCTTCCTAGCTCCAGAGGTAGAATTCCTGGGGATGAAGGTATCAGCAGACGGGATCAGCCCTACTGCCTCCAAAACAGAAGCAAGCCAGAGAGCACCCAGACCCCGTAACACGACGGAGCTGCGCTCGTTCCTGGGGCTCCTGAATTATTTTGGTAACTTTCTTCCCAAATTGAGCACACTGTTAGAGCTGCTACACGTGCTCCTATGCAAAGGTCATGAATGGGTCTGGGGGGACAAACAGGAAAGGGCTTTTGATAGAGCACGCAATTTGTTATGTTCCAACAATCTGTTAATGCTATATGACCCATGTAAGAAACTTGTGTTAACGTGCGATGCGTCGTCCTATGGTGTCGGATGTGTGTTGCAGCATGTCAATGCCAAGAGTCAGTTACAGCCGGTAGCTTGTGCCTCCAGAAGTCTGTCCCAGGCAGAAAGGGGCTGCAGGATGGTAGAAAAGGAAGCGCTTGCATGTGTATATGCAGTAAAAAATATGCACCAGTACCTGTTTGGCAGGAAATTTGAGCTGGAGACAGATCACAAACCCCTAACGTCCCTTTTGGCAGACAACAAGGCCATAAATGCAAATGAGTCGGCCCGCATACAGAGGTGGGCACTCACGTTAGCCGCCTATGACTATACAATTCGGCACAGACCAGGCACTGAAAACTGCGCCAATGCACTCAGCAGGCTCCCACTAGCCAACACCGAGGGGGCAACCGAGCATGTTGCTGAGATGGTCATGGCTGTTGAAGCTTTCGAAAGCGAAGGCTCACCCGTGACAGCCCGTCAGATCAAAGTCTGGACAAATAGAGACCCACTACTGTCTTTAGTCAAGAAATATGTCCTGAATGGGGACTGGGCAGACACGTACGGGGCATGCCCTGAGGAATTTAAACCATTTCACAAGCGCAAGGATGAACTCTCGATTCAGGCCGAATGCCTACTATGGGGAAACTGAGTAGTCATGCCCCAGATGGGCAGAAAGGCGTTCATCCGAGAACTCCACAATGAGCACCCGGGCATTGTCATGATGAAGGCAATTGCCAGGTCACACGTTTGGTGGCCAGGGATAGATGCAGACCTGGAACTTTGTGTTCGCAGGTGCAACACGTGTGCCCAGCTGGGCAATGCGCCCAGGGAAGCCCTCCTTATCCTCTGGTCCTGGCCCTTCAAGCCATGGTCACACATCCATGTGGACTACGCAGGTCCTTTCATGGGAAAAATGTTTTTGGTTGTAGTAGACACCTACTCCAAATGGATCGAGAGTGACATTCTCAATTCAAGCACATCCTCTGCCACGGTAGAAAGTCTACGGGCAATGTTCGCCGCGCATGGTCTACTGGAGTCCTGGTCAGCGACAATGGCCCGTGCTTTACAAGCATTGAGTTCCAGGACTTCATGGCAGGAAATGGTATCAACCATGTCAGAACGGCACCGTTCAAGCCGGCCTCAAATGGCCAGGCGGAACAAGCAGTGCAGATAATCAAACAGGGGATGCTCAGAATCCAAGGGGTTTCCCTACAAAGCCGCATATCACGTCTCCTGTTGGCCAATAGATCTCGACCACACTCACTCACAGGGTTTCCACCCGCAGAGCTGCTAATGAAAAGGACGCTCAAAACCAGGTTATCCCTCATACACCCCACCATAAAAGAACTTGTTGAGAGCAGGCGTCAGTCACAATGTGACTACCATGACGGGAATGCGAGGGCGCGATGTATTGATGTCAATGACCCTGTCTTTGTCCTCAACTACGCTGCAGGGCCCAAATGGCTCGCTGGCACTGTGATTGCCAAAGAGGGGAATAGGATTCTGGTGGTTAAACTTACCAATGGACAAATCTGCTGCAAACACGTGGATCAAACAAAAAGGAGGTTCAGCAACCCCATAGAAGAAGCAGAGGAAGAACACGATGTAGAGTTCACTCCACCACAGGTGACCGAACATCGGAACCAAGTGGAGGAGAGCCCAGTCACTGTGGGCAGTCCGGACAGGCCTGAGGCACCGCAAACAGCAGACACTCAGGCCAGCGCCCAACAACCGGAGCTCCAACTCAGGCGCTCTACAAGGGAGCGTAAATCTGTGATCCCAATAAGACTTTGGGGAGGAGGTGACGTCATGTATTCAATTGTCATTGTAATCCATGTATAAACTGACCTAAGTTGTACATCGTGAGAACACTGACCACTAGGTGGTGAACGTGTGGGAGACACTCCTAACCTGTACTTTCAGGTATAAAAGGGGAAGCTCCACCCACCTTCATCACTTCAGTGCTGGCTAATAAAGGACTGGTCACAGGGTGATTCTCTCGTATGGGCCTCGTGTGCATTTGTACTGTATAGTAAGGACGTATTAGATCCTAGAACTATTATATTTCTCATAGTGAATAATACGTTATTATTTAACCTAAAAAGAATCAAGATAAAAGCAAGCTTAAAATTCCCATATAATAGTTATCCGATATCTTTTAAAAAATAAATTGGAACAAGTTAGAAGCTACACTCTGAACAGACTCCCTATATTGGCTCTTTTGTATGAAGAGGAGCCAGATGAGATATTTAAGGTTTAACTCTTGCCCCATGTAGACATCATTTCAAAAAATATTATAACTAATTTTTAGGAAGATATAGGCTGGATTGTGAATGGTGAATATACTTCTCACCCTTCACAGGAAAGATGGAATCTGTGAAGATAATAATAATTCCCAATTAAGCTTTTCAAATGGAATGATTTTCCTAACACCATTAAGTGAATTGTTTGTAAAATGATAAAGGATTTTGTTTGGAAAATATGAAACATAGCACCAAAAGAATGGTGAGTTTTTTCAAATAACAGATTGTTATATACCCCATTAAATGTGAACAGATAACAAACCTCTAGAAAACAAGATAAGGACTAAATAAGTAGTAACGGTAATCAGGCTTCTTTAAATCAGGATCGTAGTGCTTCTTTCAGGCACAAAGGGACACTATTCCTTCTTTTAAGGATAAACTTCATAATCCCACATTCCCAGCAGGGAGCCACTTTTGGAAGGAGCTGGAAATGAGGGATTGTAGAATTATCCTGCATAAATCTACTCAAGCTCATTGAGGAAGTAATCAAATTCTGAAACAAATGCTATTCAGTGAATTTGTTAAATAAGATTATCACGGAACGAATATCATGGGCTAGAATTTTGGTTTTCAGCGAAAACGGTAGTTTTACGGCAAAGTTACCGTTTTTGCTACGCTATCGTTTTTAGGCTCGCTTTTCGGCCTTTAATTTTGCATTGGTAAACATCGGCATTGCATGAGGATTTGTGACGCAAACCGCAAATTTTGGCAAATTTAATCCGGGTCCGATAGCGCTGCGAGAGGAGCCTTGGGAGGGGGGAAAAACAAAACAAAAAAATTTCAAAAAACAAAAAAAAAAATCACAAAACATTCACAAAACCCTTACCTACTAAATCACTGAAAAAATGTAAAAATTAAAACTTTAACTTGCCTTTTTTGCAGGGCTACATATTCACCGCTGCTGGCAGGTCTGCACTGCAAGTTTGACCTTGTCGATATTCTGGGCGCAGAATACGGGTCCCGAAAGAGCCAAATATCGATCGCAAACGCAATTTACAATGTTGCACATCAGCGCTCCTCTCCCCGGCGGTACATGGAAGCACCGCTGCAAAAAGCTACTCCAAAGATCCCGTCGACCGTGTTTTTGCCGCGGAGGGTCAAATCGCGGCGAAAACACAGCCGCAAAGCCATCGAAATTCTAGCGCATATGCTAGTGAACATTGATCTAACAATATAAAGGTGACAACAAATTGAAAAGGCTCTGAACTTAATAAGCTTGTGCACTTATCAGCTCATGCATTTCCGCCTGAATGGAAAACTCCAGGCCATGTGTATTTTTTCTCTAATGTGCTTCAGTGGCTCTCACTTTAAAAATCCGTAATTGTGCAAAGGGATTAAATCAGACAACTAAAGCCTACAAAGGCTTGGATTTTCCAAACCGTCAGAAGTCCATCCATTGTTTTAAATTCATAATTTTTAATGATTTATTCCTGCTCAGGATATGGGCATCACAGGCAAGTCCAACATTTATTGCTCAAGTTGGCACGACCCCATTTAGTGCCCATTCCTCGATGATCTGAAGTAATTAAGAGATAATTATGTAATGTAGGACTGGAGTCAAATCTAGGCCAGACCAGATAGGGATGCAAGTTCCCTTTTCTGAAGGACAGTAGTGAATCAGTTGGGTTTTTACAATGATTTCTTTCATGGTTATTTTATCTGGTGCCAGATCGCAAATTATAAGATTATAAATGAATTCAATTTCCAAAATTACCATCATGAGATTTGAATTCACAACCTGTGGATTGCTAGTCCAGTACTATAACCACTAGGGTACCACACTCATTCATGAGTGGTGGTGGGCAGCCAGCTTGGTGGCTTTTCTAGGATCAGTTAATGTTAGGCAGGGTCCAAGAGATTTTTCTGGTTCCCTGCTTTGGATGCGGTGGGGGTCATTACGGGGACAGAAATTGTTGTAGCACGCTGCAGCTTAGCATGGCTAGTGGTGTTGTCTCAAGCAAAAGATGCTTGTTTCCTTTTTTTTGCAACTTGAATGGCCCACCTAGTGCAATCGATCACTCTGCAATCACTTGCACCCCCACCACCTCCCCCCCATCCACTGTCAGGAATGTAATGATTTGCTGATGCCCAACGTTTCTAAGGTGTTAATGATGGATGATATATATCTGTCATTAACAGTTAATTTGAATATGCCTGCTCAAAATGGGCATAAAAATTTATTATTGTAGTTTCCCTGGTAACCTGCTTGAGAGGGAATCTAACACTGTTTTGAAATACATATAGACTTCATGATTGATTCAGTTTGGATTTCACTGACAGCCCCTTGTTGAATTTGAGAGATCAGGTATTCAAAAGCCAGGATGTTCCAGTAACCAATTTCCAGGATATCAGACAATTTTCTTTGAATTTGAACAGTTAGCAGTTGGATAATATGAGAAAAGACAGCTTGAAAATGTCAGAAAAGCAGCTAAGAGACAGTTTGAAAAAAATTGACAAGCTTGATATTCTTGAAGAGCCAGTTATAAAAATTTAGACTAGCGCTTAGAGTTGCCATCTTTTACAGATAGATAAAGCACATTCTACTGTAAATATATAGGGGAAGAACTTAGATAAGACCTGAAAATGGGCACAGGGATTGCAGTAGTGATTAACCCGTGTCCGTACATAGCGTTACAGACAGCATGTAAAATTTGTGCTGCCTGCTCTTTTAAAAGATTGCTTTGTGCAGCCTGTGCAACCTGCGCTGCTCATTGGCTGCACGCATCAGCAGGGGCCTGATATTGCAATATCTAGTTCTACTTAAAGCCTGCAATCTTAAAGGGGAGGTGCATTGTGGCTGCAACAAGTGGTGGCAGTTTAATCAAAACTGAATCATTGCTGTGATACTTTGAACATCCAAGAGAGTGGCACCAAGGTTGTAAGACAATGCATTGGAGGCCTTGGTGGAAGAGGTGGAATGGAGGAGAAATGTCCTGTATCCTCAGGGGGGCAGGAGGCCCTCCAGACACATGTTCAGGAGGCAGTGGGAAGAAATAGCAATGCCAGGAGTGTTGCTCCAAGAACATGGATGCAATGCAGGAAGAAGTTTAATGATTATCCCATGAGTTGTCACGGTCAGGATGACAGTATTCGTTCTCCCAACCCTGCCACTCCCACAGTGCCCTTGCTGTTGCCTGTCAGCCAGCCAGCCCAGACTGTTGCAGCTCAGGCTGAGATGGTGCAGTCTGAAGCCAGTCTTTCTAAAACTAGAGTTGCTCGAGGTCGCCCTCCAAGGCCATCTGCAATCTCTTCAACTGAAGATCAGCAGCCTTCCACCACCCGTGCTGTAGCTACTGGGGAAGCACCTTGTAGGAGCACCAGGAGAGACAAAGGCACAAGGCAGAGGCACTAAGGGAATGCACAAGGGTGATTAGTTTATTATAGTATGTATTATGTCCCAATTTAATTTATAAATTTGGATTGGAATGTGCATTTTCTATTGACTTTTATTTTTGTGTTGTTGGAAAGAGAATGATATGGTTAGTGATAAAGGAAAGGTAAGAAGCGTGGGACTATTGGTGAATGGAAACGTGTTGTTGAAGTTACTGGTATCGCTCATGAATTATTTAATCACATAGAGCCGGGTAGAAAGGAGCTGTCTACTTTGTATTCTCCCTTTCTGTTCCTCCATTTCCTGTTGCAATTCCCCCTCCTCACCCTTGTCCTCATCCTCTTCCTCGTGCTCCTGCTCCTTTTCCTCTCGCATGATGGTGGCAAAGGCTGTTCCCTTATAATGGCCAGGTTGTGAAGCAGTCAACATACCACCAGAAATATTGATACTCGCTCTGCTGAGTATTGCAGGGCTCCTCCAGAGTGGTCCAGGCAGAATAAGTATTGCTTGCGGACGCCGATGGTGTGCTCTATAATGTTCATTGTGGCAGCATGGCTCTCATTGTAGGCCTGCTGTGCACATGCGTATGGGTTCCGGATGAGAATCAGGAGCCATGTCATGAGTGGATAACCCTTGTTGCTCAATAGCCAGCCATTGACTAGCTGTGGTGGGTCAAATGCAGCTGGCACAGAGGACTTCAGGTTTCAGTCACCAGTCTCCAGTCCCCATTCAGGAGTGAAGTTAGGAAATACTGGTGGTGGATACACATTCAATCATAGCCTTCAATAGGCAATTGGAAAATACTTGAAGGAGAAAAAAATAGCAGGAATATGGGGAAAGAGCGGGGTAGTGGGACTAACTGGATTGCTCTTCAAACAAGCCAGCGCATTCTCAATGGGCCAAATGGCCTCCTTCTGTGCTGTAGTATGATTCTGTGATTCTACAATTGCCGCAGAATGAAGGAATTGTGCTGACTGCCAGGATAACAGGGCATTCACCTGCATGACGTGTTACCTGTGGTTGCACACCAGCTGCACATTTGAGGAGTGGAATCCCTTTCGGTTCAGGAAAATGGCGATGTTCACATGAGGTGCGTGCAAAGCAATGTGCATGCAGTCAAGGGCACCCTGCACCATGAGAAAGCCTGCAATCTAAGCAAACCCTTGTGCACACTCTGGCAAGAGGAACTGAGATGAAACTGTCTCTCTTTGTATAGAGAGCCTCAGTGACATCCCATATGCAGCTGTGCACTGCAAACTTCAAGATGTTATGTCTCCAGCAGGGGCTTGGAAAGAGCCTGATTCATAAAAGTTAAAAGCCACGGTCACTTTCACAGCTACAGGCAATGCTGTCCTTGCCCTGCGCTGAGGTTGCAGTTGTGGCTGCAGCAATTGCCGGACTTCAGTCATGACCTCTTTGGTGAAGTGAAGACATCTCAAGCATTAGTTGTTGCTGAAGTTGAGGTAAGAGAATTGGTCCCTAAAGACCCTTAGTGGATATGGCCTCCTGCTGAGATCCATCCTCCTCCTCCCTCTTCTAGCAGCTTTTCCTGCTCTGCGTGTCCTCTGTTTATTCTCCCAGTCATGCTCAATTCCAAGAGGAAGGCCTACCAGGCCACCCAGGTCTGGATGCAACTTGTTTCAGCACAAGCCTTCAAATCACAAAAAAAAGTACTTCAACACCAGTCAGACCCCTCGTAGAATGGCACCAACAGCCAGAAGAAATAATCCAGTGACTAACCTGTAAGTAGTTCATGATCTCTTTAAGTAGCGCTGGTGACATGCCGTTCAATGTCATGTTGAGCTGTGTGGTGTAGGTGGAGGTGTAGGTGGAGCGTAGTGTTTGAAAGTGGCAGCGCCGGCAAGAAATCAACGTTGCACACTGATTGATGTCATAATCTGCCTGCTCTGCATGCTACCAGCAATTGTTAGGTGCAAGCCCATTTTCCAAGATGGCGTCCGGCACACTTCCTGTCGGATGTGTACACACACATGTCCATTGCTATTTTCGAGCCAATTAGCCCCTAAATTTCTCTCCCATGATGTCCAAGTTGCTTAAATTTTATCCAGAGGTTGTGAAATCCAGCACCTTAACATCGGCTGATAAGGCCAATTTCGGAGAAAAAATGGCAGCTGCCTCGCTTCTGCCCACTTCCGACGGCCTCCATTTTGGGCAGGTCGGCAGTGCGGCCGTTGCCTGCACTCATTACAGAAATGGTAATGAAGCAGATCATGATGTCAATCAGTGTGCATCGCTGATTTGACACATGTCCTGTCATTTTGGACGTCGGTGCTACATTCTACACCCTCTCCAAATCATGAACAGCTGGGCATGCATTCAGCAGCAGGAAGGACCCCCTATCTGTGCTATTTAAAGGGATCATCAACAATTTGCAAGTGACTTGCTTTATGTTTTCTACTGTCTCTGTGTAAGATTGTGCAACCGTTTGGAGTTTTCTACAGTTATTTAAAGTTGGTGAGATGACGGGGAGTGGTGCTGCAAGTGGAGAACACCTTGCTTCTGATTTAAAGGGTTGTGCTCACACTACATACTCCCAGACATGGGGGTCTACTTGCAGTCCCCCTCGCGCTAGAGTATGACGGAGATGGAGTAGAGGAAGCGAAGAAGAGGACAAGCTGCTCACAGAGAGAGGAGGAGGGGCAGTAGAGCTCTTAGCAGAAGGTCGTACCCACCTAGGGTCTATCACGAGCACTTCTCCTACCTGCACTTAAGCCAGCAGTAGTGTATCAGGCGGCTGTGCTTCACCAAGGAGGTGGTCACAGAACTCTGCCACCTCTTGGAAACAGATCTAGAGCCTCAGAGCAGGGCAGCGACATTGCTGCCAGTGGCCCTCAAGGTCATCGCGGCCCTGAAAGTTTTCGCCACTGGGTCCTTCCAGTCTGGAGTCGGAGACACAGCCCACATTGCTCAGTCTGCCATCCATCATTGCATTCTGGAGGTCGCAGAGGCTCTGTACTCCAGGAGAAGGGACTTCATTGTCTTCTCTCTGAACAGAGAGAAGCAGGAGGAGCACGCCTGCGGCTTTGCCTGGATAGCAGGCTTCTCCATGGTGCAGGGCGGCATCGACTGCACACATGTGTCTTTGTGGGCGCCGCATCTCAATGGTGAGATGTTCCGTAACTGCAAAGGATACCACTCACTTAACGTGCAGATGGTGTGCGACCTCGCCCAGCACATCATGATGGTCAATGCCCGCTAAACTGGCCGCAGACATGATGCTTTCATCCTGCACCAGTCCTGTGTGCTAGAAATCTTCCAGCCAACATGTCAAACCCGAGGGTGGCTACCAGAAGACCAGGGCTATCCACTCTACCCCTGGCTCATGACTCCCATCCCATGGATGAACTACAACAATTGTACATTCCTGTCTGGCATAAAAATAAAAAAGGGAAGGTGGCTCAACCGTGGCTATCAAGGGAAATCAGGGATAGTATTAAAGCCAAGGAAGTGGCATACAAATTGGCCAGAAATAGCAGCGAACCTGGGGACTGGGAGAAATTTAGAACTCAGCAGAGGAGGACAAAGGGTTTGATTAGGGCAGGGAAAATGGAGTATGAGAAGAAGCTTGCAGGGAACATTAAGACGGATTGCAAAAGTTTCTATAGATATGTAAAGAGAAAAAGGTTAGTAAAGACAAACGTAGGTCCTCTGCAGTCAGAATCAGGGGAAGTCATAACGGGGAACAAAAAATGGCGGACCAATTGAACAAGTACTTTGGTTCGGTATTCACTAAGGAGGACACAAACAACCTTCCGGTTATAAAAGGGGTCGGGGGGTCTAGTAAGGAGGAGGAACTGAGGGAAATCCTTATTAGCCGGGAAATTGTGTTGGGGAAATTGATGGGATTGAAGGCCGATAAATCCCCAGGGCCTGATGGACTGCATCCCAGAGTACTTAAGGAGGTGGCCTTGGAAATAGTGGATGCGTTGACAGTCATTTTCCAACATTCCATTGACTCTGGATCAGTTCCTATGGAGTGGAGGGTAGCCAATGTAACCCCACTTTTTAAAAAAGGAGGGAGAGAGAAAACAGGGAATTATAGACCGGTCAGCCTGACATCGGTAGTGGGTAAAATCATGGAATCAATTATTAAGGATGTCATAGCAGTGCATTTGGAAAGAGGTGACATGATAGGTCCAAGTCAGCATGGATTTGTGAAAGGGAAATCATGCTTGACAAATCTTCTGGAATTTTTTGAGGATGTTTCCAGTAGAGTGGATAAGGGAGAACCAGTTGATGTGGTATATTTGGACTTTCAGAAGGCGTTCGACAAGGTCCCACACAAGAGATTGATGTGCAAAGTTAGAGCACATGGGATTGGGGGTAGTGTACTGACATGGATTGAGAACTGGTTGTCAGACAGGAAGCAAAGAGTAGGAGTAAATGGGTACTTTTCAGAATGGCAGGCAGTGACTAGTGGGGTACCACAAGGTTCTGTGCTGGGGCCCCAGCTGTTTACACTGTACATTAATGATTTAGATGAGGGGATTAAATGTAGTATCTCCAAATTTGCGGATGACACTAAGTTGGGTGGCAGTGTGAGCTGCGAGGAGGATGCTGTGAGGCTGCAGAGCGACTTGGATAGGTTAGGTGAGTGGGCAAATGCATGGCAGATGAAGTATAATGTGGATAAATGTGAGGTTATCCACTTTGGTGGTAAAAACAGAGAGACAGACTATTATCTGAATGGTGACAGATTAGGAAAAGGGGAGGTGCAAAGAGACCTGGGTGTCATGGTACATCAGTCATTGAAGGTTGGCATGCAGGTGCAGCAGGCGGTTAAGAAAGCAAATGGCATGTTGGCCTTCATAGCAAGGGGATTTGAGTACAGGGGCAGGGAGGTGTTGCTACAGTTGTACAGGGCATTGGTGAGGCCACACCTGGAGTATTGTGTACAGTTTTGGTCTCCTAACCTGAGGAAGGACATTCTTGCTATTGAGGGAGTGCAGCGAAGGTTCACCAGACTGATTCCCGGGATGGCGGGACTGACCTATCAAGAAAGACTGGATCAACTGGGCTTGTATTCACTGGAGTTCAGAAGAATGAGAGGGGACCTCATAGAAACATTTAAAATTCTGACGGGGTTAGACAGGTTAGATGCAGGAAGAATGTTCCCAATGTTGGGGAAGTCCAGAACCAGAGGTCACAGTCTAAGGATAAGGGGTAAGCCATTTAGGACCGAGATGCGGAGGAACTTCTTCACCCAGAGAGTGGTGAACCTGTGGAATTCTCTACCACTGAAAGTTGTTGAGGCCAATTCACTAAATATATTCAAAAAGGAGTTAGATGAGGTCCTTACTACTAGGGGGATCAAGGGGTATGGCGAGAAAGCAGGAATGGGGTACTGAAGTTGAATGTTCAGCCATGAACTCATTGAATGGCGGTGCAGGCTAGAAGGGCCGAATGGCCTACTCCTGCACCGATGTTCTATGTTTCTATGTTTCTATGTAACCCCACCACTTGTGCCCAGCACTCATATAATGTGAGCTATGCTACCACGAGGAACGTCATCGAGCAGACCATCAGGGTGCTGAAGGAACAGATCCGCTGCCTTGACCGCTTGGGAGGAGCCCTCCAGTACATGCCATAGCAGGTGTCCCATTTCGTGGTGGTTTGCTGCATCCTCCACAAGTTGGCCATCATGAGGATGCAGCCCTTGCCACTGCAACCACCTCAGGAGGAGGAAGGGAGGAGGCAGGCAGCAGATCCTCATTCCAGCTGGGCTGTCCATGAGCACCTCATCGAATCCAGTTCCCCTGAAAGCTTCCATTACAGCACAGGCGGAAGCGACCCAATGTCTCAGTGCTGAAGTGGAAACTCAGACTGCTCTCATGCAGGTTCAGTTTGCTGCTACACAAGCTCAGACTAATGCCATCATGGCTGAGTTTACGAATGTGGAAAAGAGCTTGCAGGGTCTGACAATGGTCCAGCAATCTGTGCTCCAACAGGTGGCTAGGAATGCTGAGGCGCCGGCCCGGGGGAGTGGCAGTGGCTCCGTGGAATACAAACCTGCTGTCCTCTCAGGATGACAGCATTCTTGCTCCCACCCCTGCCATTCTGCCAGTATCCTTGCTGCTGCCTGTCAGCCAGCCAGCCCAGACTTTTGCCGTCCATACCGAGGTGATGCAGCCTACAGCCGGGCCTCCTAGGCCCAGAGCTGCTCGAGGTCATCCTGCAAGGCCATCTGCAGTCTCCCACATGGAAAGTCAGCAGCCTTCCAGAAAATGCAAATTTAAATTTATCAATGCACTCATTGAATAAAATTAAACTAATCATCCTTGTGCATTTCCTTAGTGCCTGTCTCCCATATGACTTTACCTTTCCTAGTGCTCCTACGAGGTGCTTCCCCAGTGGCTGCAGCATGGATGGTGGCCTTCAGTTGAGGAGACTGCAGCTCGCCTTTGAGGATGACCAAGAAAGCCCGGCTTCAGACTGCACCATCTCAGCATTGGCGGCAGCAGTCTGGACTGACTGGCCGACAGGCAACAGCAAGGCACTGGTTGAGTGGCAGGGGTGATAGCACAAATGCTGTCATACTGAGAGAGGACAGCAGGTTAACAGGTTTGTGTTCCATGGAGCTACTGCCACTCTCCCAGGGTGTGCCTCAGCAATCCTAGTGATTTGTTGGAGAACAGATTGATAGACTGCTGTGATCCCCTGGAAGCCCCTTTCCCCTTTCAACAGAGCCATGATGGAAGCAATCTGAGCTTGCAAGGCAGCAGTCCATGATTCCAATGCAGCAGTCACTGCTTTGATAGAAGCTGTTTCTGCTCCATTGGAAGCTGTTTGTGCTGCAATGCAAGCTGTGACATTGGTCATAGAATCATAGAAACATAGAAAATAGGTGCAGGAGTAAGCCATTCGGCCCTTCAAGCCTGCACCACCATTCAATATGATCATAGCTGATCATGCAACTTCAGTACCCCATTGCTGCTCCATACCCCTTGATCCCTTTAGCTGCAAGGGCCATATCTAACTCCCTTTTGAATATATCTAACGAACTGGCCTCAACAACTTTCTGTGGTAGAGAATTCCACAGGTTCACAATTCTCTGAGTGAAGAAGTTTCTCCTCATCTCGGTCTTAAATGGCTTAACCCTTATCCTTAGACTGTGACCCCGGTTCTGGACTTCCCCAACATCGGGAACATTCTTCCTGCATCTAACCTGTCCCGTCCCGTCAGAATTTTATATGTTACTATGAGATCCCCTCTCATTCTTCTAAATTCCATTGAATATAGAAACATAGAAATTAGGTGCAGGAGCAGGGCATTCGGCCTTTTGAGCTGCACCATCATTCAATAAGATCATGGCTGATCATTCAACCTCAGTACCTCTTTCCTGCTTTCTCTCCATACCCCTTGATCCCTATGGCTATAAGGGCCATATCTAACTCCCTTTTGAATATCTAACGAACTGGCCTTAGCAACTTTCTGCGGTAGAGAATTCCACAGATTAACCACTCTCTGAGTGAAGAAATTTCTCCGATAAGCCCAGTCGATCCAATCTTTCTTCATATGTCAGTCCTGCCATCCCGGGAATCAGTCTGGTGAACCTTCGCTGCACTCCCTCAATCGCAAGAATGTTCTTCCTCAGATCAGGAGACCAAAGCTGCCTTCCTGTTTTTGCCACCAAAGTGGATAACTTCACATTTATCTACATTATACTGCATCTGCCATGCATTTGCCCACTCACCTAACCTGTCCAAGTCACCATGCAGCTTCTTAGCATCCTCCTCACAGCTCACACTGCCACCTAGCTTAGTGTCATCTGCAAACTTGGAGATATTACATTCAATTCCTTTGTCTAAATCATTAATGTAGATTGTAAATAGCTGGGTCCCAGCATTGAACCTTGCGGTACCCCACTAGTCACTGCCTGCCATTCTGAAAAGGACCCATTTATTCCTACTCTTTGCTTCCTGTATACTAACCAGTTCTGTATCCACGTCAATACATTACCCCCAATACCACGTGCATTAATTTTGCACGCTAATCTCTTGTGTGGGACCTTGTCAAAAGCCTTTTGAAATTCCAAATACACCATATCCACTGGTTCTGCCTTGTCCACTCTACTAGTTACATACTCAAATATCTAGAAGATTTGTCAACCGTGATTTCCTTTCATAAATCAATGCTGACTTGGACCGATCCTGTCACTGCTTTCCAAATGCCCTGCCATTACATCTTTAATAATTGATTCCAACACTTTCCCCACTACTGATGTCAGGTTAACCAGTCCATAATTCCCTGTTTTCTCTCCCCCTCCTTTTTTTAAAAGTGGGGTTACATTAGCTCCCCTCCAATCCATAGGAACTGATCCAGAGTCGATAGAATGTTGGAAAATGACCACCAATTCATCCAATATTTCTAGGGCCACTTCCTTAACATAAAAATATAGAAAATAGGTGCAGGAGTAGGCCATTCAGCCCTTCGAGCCTGCACCACCATTCAATATGATCATGGCTGATATTCACCTCAGTACCCCTTTCCCGCTTTCTGTCCATACCTCTTGATCCCTTTAGCCGTAAGAGCCATATCTAATTCCCTCTTGAATATATCCAATGAACTGACATCAACGACTCTCTGCGGCAGGGAATTCTACAGGTTAACAACTCTCTGAGTGAAGAAGTTCTTCCTCATCTCAGTCCTAAATGGCCTACCCCATATCCTAAGACTGTGTCCCCTGGTTCTGGACTTCCCCAACATCGAGAACATTCTTCCCGCATCTAACCTGTCCCGTCCCGTCAGAATCTTATATGTTTCTATGAGATCCCCTCTCATCCTTCTAAACTCCAGTGTGTAAAGGCCCAGTTTATCCAGTGTCTCCTCATATGTCAGTCCAGTCATCACTGCTATCAGCCTGGTGAACCTTCGCTGCACTCCCTCAATAGCAAGAACGTTCTTCCTCAGAATAGGAGACCAAAACTGAACACAATATTCCAGGTGAGGCCCCACCAAGGCCCTGTACAATTGCAGTAAGACCTCCCTGCTCCTATACTCAAATCCCCTAGCTATGAAGGCTAACATGCCATTTGCCTTCTTCACTGCCTGCTGTACCTGCATGCCAACTTTCAATGACTGATGAACCATGACACCCAGGTCTCATTGCATCTCCCCTTTTCCTAATCTGCCACCATTCAGATAATATTCTGCCTTTGTGTTTTTGCCACCAAAATGGATAACCTCACATTTTATCCACATTATACTGCATCTGCCATGCATTTGCCCACTCACCTAACCTGTCCAAATCACCCTGTCGCCTCTTAGCATCCTCTTCTCAGCTCACACCACCACCTAGTTTAGTGTCATCTGCAAACGTGGAGATATTACACTCAATTCCTTCATCCAAATCATTTATGTATAATGCAAAGAGCTGGGGTCCCAGCACTGAGCCCTGCGGCACTCCACTAGTCACTGCCTGCCATTCCGAAAAGGACCCGTTTATCCCGACTCTCTGCTTCCTGTCTGCCAACCAATTCTCTATCCACGTCAGTACATTACCCCCAGTACCATGTGCTTTGATTTTGCACACCAATCTCTTATGTGGGACCTGGTCAAAGGCCTTTTGAAAGTCCAAATACAACACAGCCACTGGTTCTCCCTTGTCCACTCTACTAGTTACATCCTCAAAAAATTCCAGAAGATTTGCCAAGTATGATTTCCCTTTCATAAATCCATGCTGACTTGGACCGATCCTGTCACTGCTTTCCAAATGCGCTGCTATTTCATCCTTAATAATTGATTCCAACATTTTCCCCACTACTGATGTCAGACTAACTGGTCTATAATTATCCGTTTTCTCTCTCCCTCCTTTTTTAAAAAGTGGTGTTACATTTGCTACCCTCCAGTCCATAGGAACTGCTCCAGAGTCGATAGACTGTTGGAAAATGATGACCAATACATCCGCTATTTCTAGGGCCACCTCTTTAAGTACTCTGGGATGCAGACAATCAGGCCCCGGGGATTTATCGGCCTTCAATCCCATCAATTACCCCAACACAATTTCCCGCCTAATAAGGATATCCTTCAGTTCCTCCTCACTAGGCCCTCAGTCCCCTAGTACATCCGGAAGATCATTTGTGTCTTCCTTCTTGAAGACAGAACCAAAGTATTTGTTCAATTGGTCCACCATTTCTTTGCTCCCCATTATTAATTCACCTGAATCCGACTGCAAGGGAGCTATGTTTGTCTTCACTAACCTTTTTCTCTTCACATATCTATAGAAGCTTTTGCAATTAAACCCTTTGTCCTCCTCTGCTGAATTCTAAATTTCTCCCAGTCCTCAGGCTTGCTGCTTTTTCTGGCCAATTTATATGCCTCATCCTTGGATCTAACACTATCCTTAATTTCCCTTGTTAGCCACAGTTGATCCATCTTCCCTGTTTTATTTTTACTCCAGACAGGGATGTACAACTGTTGAAGTTCATCCATGTGATCTTTAAATGTTTGCCATTGCCTATCCACCGTCAACCCTTTATGTATAATTTCTAGCCAATTCATGCCTCATGCCGTCGAAGTTAGTTTTCTTTAAGTTTAGGACCCTAGTTTCTGAATTAACTGTGTCATTCTCCATCTTAATAAAGAATTCTACCATATTATGGTCACTCTTCCCCAAGGGGCCTCGCACAACAAGATTGCTAATTAGTCCTTTCTCATTACACATCACCCAGTCGAGGATGGCCAGCTCTCTAGTTGGTTCCTCGACATATTGGTCAAGAAAACTATCCTTCATACACTCCAGGAAATCCTCCTCCACCGCATTGCTACCAGTTTGGTTAGCTCAATCTATATGTCAATTAAAGTCGCCCATGATAACTGCTGTACCTGTATTGCACACATCCCTTATTTCTTGTTTGATGCTGTCCTCAACCTTACTACTACTGTTTTGGTGGCCTGTACACAACTCCCACTAGCGTTTTCTGCCCTTTGGTATTCTGCAACTCCACCCATACCGATTCCACATCATCCAAGCCAACGTCTTTCCTTACTGTAAAGTCCTGTCCCCTCAGTACAGATTCACACGAGGCATGTAGTGAAGTCAAGGTCACTCTGGACCTGCACCTTTATTTCACAGCTCTGGAATGCTGCACTTGCCTGAGACCTGTCCTTATATACCTGTCTCTTGCAAGTGCACCCCTGGTGGTAAGGTAAGCTGGTGGTTACAGGTTATGTCTTATTACAGTCATGTATAGCATGTTAGGATACAGTTATATATAATAATGTAAGATACATGACATCACCCTCCCCCAAGGTCTTATTGTCTTTATAGGTTCAGTCTCTCAGGTGGTCTACGCTCTCGCGTGGAGCGCCTGAGTTGTGGTTCAGTTGTTTGCCTTGGTGTCTGTTTTTCTTTGGGTGTGGTTGCTGGTATCTCGCCTGGGCTGTCTGTTTCGATTGGTGTGATTGTTGTTGACTCGCCTGGGCTGTCTGTTGGGATTGCCCGTTCCTCAGGTTGTTCCCTCTGTCTGTCCACCAGGTGTGGTGCGAGTTCCACATTGTAGTCTGCCTCTGGTTCCGCAGTGTTGTTGGTAAATCTGCTTTTGACTTGGTCTACATGCCTCCGGCAGGTTTGGACATTGTCCATTTGTACTACCAGTAGCCTGTTTCCTTCCTTGCCCGTTACTGTCCCTGCAAGCCATTTGGGACCCCTGCCATAGTTTAGTACAAACACTTTGTCCACTATCTCATTCCATCTCCCCCCTCGAATTTCTGTCATGGTACTCAGTCAGCTTACGGCGCTTTGCCTCAACGATTTTGTGCATGTCTGGGAGGATTAATGAGAGCTTTGTTTTTAAAGTCCTTCTCATCAACAGTTGCGCGGCGGGGATCCCAGTCAGTGAGTGCGGACGAGATCTGTATGCCAGCAGCAGTCGCAACAGGCGACCCTGCAGTGTGGGACCTTGGATTTTAAGCATGCCTTGTTTAATGATTTGCACTGCTTTCTCCGGCTGGCCGGCTTGAACGGTGCCGTCTTGATGTGATTTATGCCGTGGTCAATTATAAAGTCTTGAAATTCTGCGCTGGTGAAGCACGGACCATTGTCACTGACCAATGTGTCAGGGATTCCATGAGTTGCAAATATGGTTGCGAGGCTCTCCGCAGTGGTGGAGGTTTTGCTCGAGTTTAAAATGGTGCATTCGATCCACTTTGAAAATGCATCTACAACTACGAGGAACATTTTGCCCATGAATGGGCCCACATAGTCTACGTGCACCCGTTTGGTAGGCCAGGGCCAGGGGCTCAGTGGTGCCTCCCTGGGGGCATTGCTGAGTTGGGCACAAATGGTGCACCTTCGGACGCAGAGCTCTAAGTCCGCATCAATACCAGGCCACCAGACATGGGATCTGGCTATGGCCTTCATGAGAACGATCCCCGGGTGCTCGCGGTGGAGCTCCCGGACAAATGCTTCTCTGCCTCGCAGAGGCATGACTGCTCGGCTGCCCCACATCAGGCAGTCTGCTTGTAGTGATAGCTCATGCATGCACCTGTGAAAGGGTTTTAATTTCTCGGGGCAGGCATCGTGAGCCTCTGCCCAGTCACCGGTTAGGACACAAATTTTTACTAAGGATAACGTGGGGTCGCTGGCCACCCAGGCTCTGATTTGGCGAGCCGTCATGGGCGAACCTGTGGACTCAAAGGCATTGATTGCCATGACTATCTCACAGTCATGTTCGTCAGACCCTTCCGTGGTCGCCAGGGGTAGCCTGCTGAGCGCATCGGCACAGTTGTCTGTGCCTGGTCTGTGCCTTATGGTATAGTCGTACGCCAGCATGAGTGCCCACCGTTGAATTCGCGCCGAGGCGTTGGCGTTTATTGCCTTGCTCTCGGATAGGAGGGATGTGAGGGGCTTGTGGTCGGTTTCTAACGCGAACTGGGCCCGAAAAGGTGTTGGTGCATCTTTTTGACACTGTACACGCACGCGAGCGCCTCCTTCTCTACCATTCCGTACCCGTGCTCCGCCCGCGAAAGTGACCTGGAGGCATAAGCTATTTGGTAATTTGCCTGCACTATTGACATGTTGCAAAACGCAACCGACCCCATACGCTGACGCATTGCATGTGAGAACATTTTTACCTGGGTCAAAGAAAGTCAAAACACTGTTGGAATAAAGAAGGTTGTGTGCCTTATTGAAGGCGCGTTCCTGGGCGTCCCCCCAAAACCAATCGCACCCCTCCCTGAGTAGCACATGGAGTGGCTCCAGCAGCGTGCTTAAGTTCTGCATAAAGTTCCCAAAGTAATTGAGTAGCCCGAGAAAGGCGCGCAGTTCTGAGACATTCCGGGGCCTGTGTGCCAGGCAAATTGTTTCGGTTTTGGACTCTGTTGGGCGGATTCCATCAGCGGCAATCCTTCTGCCCAAAAATTCAACCTCGGGTGCAAGAAACAGGCACTTGGATTTCTTGACTTGTCGGCCTACCCGATCCAACCGCTTTAGTACTTCCTCCAAATTACGGAGATGGGAGTCGGTGTCCCTGCCCGTGATAAATATGTCGTCTTGAAATACAACCATGTTGCGCTGGAATATGGCAGCTGCCGACCTGATGCCGAATGGGCATCGATTGTACATGAAAAGGCCTTGATGTGTGTTGATGGTGGTGAGTAGCTTGGATTCCTCGGTCAATTCTTGCGTCATATACGCAGATGTGAGGTCTAATTTTGAGAAAAGTTTACCTCCAGCCAATGTGGCAAATTAGTCCTCCGCTCTGGACAGTGGGTACTGGTCCTGTAGGGAGACTCTGTTTATGGTAGATTTGTAGTCCCCACAGATTCGTACGGATCCATCAGGCTTCATGACTGGGACGATGGGACTTGCCCAGTCGCTAAATTCCACAGGTGATATAATGCCTTCCCGCAGAACCCTGTCTAGTTCATGTTCAATCTTATCCCTCATCACATCGGGTACAGCTCTGGCCTTGTGATGGACCGGTCTAGCATTCTGTGTGATGTAGATTTTGACTTTGGCCCATTTGAAAATGCCCACACCTGGCTGAAAGAGGTGTTCAAATCGCTTTATAACTGTTGAGCAGGAGGTCCATTCCTCTAATGACATGGCATGGACATCATCCCATTTCCAGTTTAGTTTTGCCAGCCAGCTTCTCCCCAGCAGTGCTGGGGGGTCTCCGGGGACAATCCACAGGGGAAGTCGGTTCACTGTCCCTTTGTGTGTGACAGAGAGCATGGCGCTGCCGAGGACTGGTACGATTTCTTTGGTATAGGTCCTTAGTGTGATGTCGACCCTTGTGAGTTTTGGTCTGTCTCTTTTATGCGGCCACGGTTGTTCAAATTGTTGAGCGCCCATGAGAGATTGACTCGCTCCCGTATCCAGCTCCATGTTGAAAGATATCCTGTTAAGTAGGACCCTCATCATTATAGGAGGCGTCCTGTTGTAGGAGCAGCGGCCATTGATCATGTTGACCCGCTGTACACCGGTGTCCCGGGTACTGTCCCCACCATCTTCTGGTCTGCTTTCTGACCCATCCGATTCGTATACCAGCCGAGCTGCCATTTTTTTGCACATGCGGGCCAAATGCCCTGTATATTCACAATTTCTGCAAACAGCCTGCTGAAATCGACATCCCCTTGATGACTGCCCACCCCCACACCTCCAGCACAGACCTGTTCCATTGTTCAAAGAGTTCCCAAAGAATGAGCTGCGTCTGGCTGATCTCTCTTGAGCTTCTCTCAGTTTGTAGTTGATTGCTCGCATTGTGGGTTGATGAGGTGTGAACGGCCGTTCCTGTGGCCCTTGATGGCTTCTGCCTGCTGTTGAGAGCCTGTTCTCCCAGTTTTGTCTGTGTGGGGGTAGCAGCTTGATGGCTTCTTCCTGCTGTCGAGAGCCTGTTCTCCCAGTTTTGTCTGTGTGTGGGGGTAGCAGCTTGTTTAGTGCTGTGAACTTCTTCTTCCGATATTTCGTTAGTTGTCGTACCTGCATTGTAAATCAACCTCGTTTCTTCTTCCCCGACCGAGAATGTCTGTGCAACCAGTACTAATGCCTCTAAGGTCAGGTTCTTGGTCTCTATGAGCTTTCGGAATATGTCTGCGTGGCCTATTCCTTCAATGAAAAAGTCTCTCAGCATTTCTCTCCTCAGTTCATCGGAGAATTCACATAAACTAGCCAACCTCCGAAGTTCCGCCACGAAGTCGGGTATGCTCTGGCCCACACAGCGTCTGTAGTTGTAGAACCTGTATCTGGCCATGTGTAGGCTGCTCGCTGGCTTCAGGTGGTCTCTTACCAGTGTGCTCAATTCTTCAAATGACTTGCTTGCTGGTTTCTCGGGTGCCAACAGATCCTTCATTAAAGCTTATGTTTTCGAGCCACAGCTGATCAAGAGATGGGCTCTTCTCTTGTCTGCCTTATCGTCGCCTAACCAGTCTTTGGTTACAAAGCTTTGCTGGAGCCTTTCTATAAAGTCCTCCCAATTGTCTCCCGCATTGTACTTTTCATCTGATCTGTTGTTCGCCATTCTGTGGATTCTGTAATCCCGTAACCCGTCGCCACTGTAAAGTCCTGTCCCCTCAGTACAGATTCACACGAGGCATGTAGTGAAGTCAAGGTCACTCTGGACCTGCACCTTTATTTCACAGCTCTGGAATGCTGCACTTGCCTGAGACCTGTCCTTATATACCTGTCTCTTGCAAGTGCACCCCTGGTGGTAAGGTATGCTGGTGGTTACAGGTCATATCTTATTACAGTCATGTATAGCATGTTAGGATACAGTTATATATAATAATGTAAGATACATGACACTTACTATTGCATTAATTTCCTCTTTAACCAGCAACGCCACCCCGCCTCCTTTTCCTCTCTGTAAGTACTCTGGGATGCAGACTATCAGCCTTGGGGATTTATCGGCCTTCAATCCCATCAATTTCCCAAACACAATTTCCTGACTAATAAGGATTCCCTTCAGTTTCTCCTTCTCGTTCGACCCTCGGTCCCCTAGTATTTCCGAAAGGTTATTTGTGATTTCCTTAGTGAAGACAGAACCAAAGTATTTGTTCAATTGGTCTGCCATTTCTTTGTTCCCCATTATAAATTCACCTGATTCTGACTGCAAGGGACCTACATTTGTCTTCACTAATCTTTTTCTCTTCACATATCTATAGAAGCCTTTGCAGTCAGTTTTTATGTTCCATGCAAGCTTACTCTCATACTCTGTTTACCCCCTCCTAATTAAACCCTTTGTCCTCCTCTGCTGAATTCTAAATTTCTCCCACTCCTCAGGTTTGCTCCTTTTTCTGGCCAATTTATATGCCTCTTCCTTGGTTTTAATACTATCCCTAATTTCCCTTGTTAGCCACGGTCGAGCCACCTTCCTCATTTTATTTTTACACCAGACAGGGATGTACAATTGTTGAAGTTCATTCATGTGTTCTTTAAATGTCTGCCTTTGCCTATCCACCATCAACCCTTTAAGTATAATTTGGCAGTCTATCCTAGCTAATTCACGTCTCATACCATCAGACATTGCATCATGGTGGGTTCTACATTTGTGCTAATGGAGGTGACCACCAGTTATATGTTGGAAAGGATGGGCTCCAAGCTGCATGCAAAGCCCTGTGCCAAGTTGGAACTGGACTCTTCCATGCTCCTTGACATTGAGCGGGGGTTTTCAGGCAGGCTTTCCAGTGCACCAAGCATTTGGATATGTACACGTATCGGCCTTCTTCTGTCGCCTGTCCCATTGAAGTCCTTATCTGAGTCCTATGCAGCAGAACTAGTGAGCGACCTCGCCCTCCGACGAGCTGGCATCTTACTATTGTATGATTCCATGAAACCAGTATGCTTCTCCATTAGATTTTCTCAATATGCAAGTTCATTTAGGCTTACTAATAGTGATTTGAAGCGAGAATTAGTTATCCACTAGGTTCATTATTGTGATACCTGATGACACATTCACATAGTGGGGAAGGGCTTAATAACAGACACATGAGAGCCCGTTGGCAATGCATCAAAGGGCCAGCTGCCATCTCAGGGTAGTGACTTTGATTGACAACTCTGTCTGAGTCACTTGAAGAAAGGAGTAGGCCATTGTTTGGCCGGAGCTCACTGTGATTGTGGCTTTTGCAAAAGGCAGTCTGTCTTTTAAAATCTGAGCCAGCTTAGCTTCAAAGAGTTAAATTAGTTTAAATGGTCTTCTGTTTTAGGGCCCATGTTTAGAGAGGAAGGAAGTTGTGTCTTTATTGTTTTCATAAACCGAGGAATGTAGATAAATATATGTTCTCACTGTGAAAGCTGAATACCGTTTGTTCATAGGCCTAAAGTCTGTGCCTCGTCTTGCTCGATTCTGGATGGAAACAGATGATAGTTTTTAGAATCATCTTAATCCTAAAATACAAGAAAAAAACGCTTTGCGGTTACACTAAGGTGGTAGTGTAAATGCGTCTAAATCTACCAACCACGGGCCTTAGGTTCACATTGCATATCATTCCCCAAAAATCCTACTCTGTAAACATGCCAATATTTACTAGTAGGGGTACAAGACTGATTTAACATAATTAGCCTTCCAAACTTCCCTCCCTCCAGAGTATTATTTTTTTATGAAAATGAACTGGGTATGAAGTTTCACTAGTCCTGGATTAGGCCACTAGATGGAGAACTTCACTATCATGAGATGGTCCACCTTGAGAGGAAGGGGAAAAGTACTGGCATTGTAGGCTTAGCCACTCTAAGGGCCTGTGCTGTCATACGATTGATGAATGATGATATTGAGAAACTCACAGTCCAGAAAGTCTCCTCCACGCTCGATAATGGAGACTACATATCAGTGAGTGGTTCTTGTGTAAATAGAGATCAGCTTCAAAGTTGTGTCTGACCCAAATTGATCCAAGTTTGGTTCCAATGTATTTTCTTTTTTTTAGTTGTTCTGGATAGTAGCAGTACTACTGATTTATTAAGGAAAAAGATTTTCTGCTCTTCCTTGAAGAAATATTAAAAGATTTGTCCCTTCATGCGGTAAATCAAATCTGACATATTGCCTGGATTTTCCTCTGAACCACTGCCCATTTTTGGATGGTAAACAGGAGTAAAACCATCTCAAATCCATTGCAAAAAATGTGGGTCTCAATTAATCTCTCAAAAAAGACCTGTGCCCCTTAAGGCATGCCAGAAGCCTGATCCACCTCATGTCAACGGGGTCAACTCCTCCAACCCATCTCTTTCAACGTCCACCTCAACTCCCCAAAAATTTCTACCAATTGTAGAAGCTTTGCAATGTATCCCTAATGCAGATAGAACATTGAAGAAGTTATTTTGTGTGCTATTACTGAAGGTTAGTGCTATAGTTGCTGCATATTGATCTCCTTAGTACTTTGGAGGGTCAGTCAAGACTTTTTCTGCTAGTTTCACTCAGCTCTACTCAAAGTACTACTTTGCACTGGAGACCAGGATTTTCTAATGGAAATACCTTTATTCTTATGCTATGAAGAGGAGAATGAGGACATAGAAGATACTAGATTAAGGGCTCTTGGAGTCAGGCTTCGCAGAAAGCATCTCTTTGCTACATGCTCGTACCCATTCACCCGCATCTTCAGACCAAGAAGGTTTATCTGAGATGTTCTGACTGTCAGTGCCTCAGAAGGCTGTGCTTCCCTCTGGAGGGGGAAATATGTCAACTTCTGGACAAAGACTGCAGTCCACTTCCACCAGGATAACAGCATTGCCTATCAGTCAAACAATTGATCCTTCCAGACTGTAGTCGGTGATCTTTGCCACTTTGTCACATTAATCAGACAGTTGCTCACTGCTGCATCCGTTCAGGAAAGCTGCTCAATTTATATACTTCCTGATGGAGCCAAGCAAACAAAGAGAGAGAGGTAACCAGTTCTACAGACTGACGGGGTTCCCACAGGAACATAGGAACAGGAGTAGGCCATTCAGCCCCTCGAACCTGTTTTGCCATTCAATTAGATCATGACTGAACTTTAGCTCAATTCCATTTACCCACCTTGGTTCCATATCCCTTAATACCCTTACCCAACAAAGATCTATCAATCTCTGTTTTGAAATTTTCAATTGACCCCCAGCCTCAGCAGGTATTTTGAGGAGAGTTCCAGATTTCTACTACCCTTTGTGTGAAGAAGTACTTCCTGACATCAACCCTGACTGCCTGGCTCTAATTTTAAGGTTATGCCTCTTTGTTGTGGACTCTTCCACTAGAGAAAATAGTTTCTCTGGGCCCAAGTTTCGGGCCGTGCCTAGAATGGCGCAGCCCGGACATGGACGCCCGTTTTTCGCGCCACAAAGTGCGCCTAAAAAAAACTCACCTATTCTCCAGCTCCCTGCAGGTCCTCTGGAGCTGGGCACGGCGCAGCATGAGCTGTGGGGGGTGGAGTCAGGTCCCTGCGCTGAAAACAGTGCCGGGACCTCTGCACATGCGCACTACAGTGGGCGCGCATGTGCAGTAGCTCCAGGCGCCCAAAACTGTGGGAGGAGCCCGAAGCTCATAGCCCCTAGCCCTGGTCGAATGGCCTCACTGGGGCTGCATGAATAAGGCTCACCTCCCACGCCTAGCTTCGTCCCAACCGGACCCGACCCAACTTGACTCCCGCTCCCCCCCCCGACCTCTGCGACTCCCACCTCCGTGACTCTCCCCCCCAACCCCCGGACCTCCGCGACCCCCCCCCCCCCACCTGGGAACCAACGCCACCTACCTGTAAATCCAGCCCGAAGTCTTGGGCCCGGCCCGGCCCGTTCTCTCTCCCTCTCTCTCCTTCCCTCCCTCTCCTCTCCTCTCCTCCCCTCCCTCTCCTCTCCTCTCCTCCCCTCCCTCCCCTCTCCTCCCTCCCTCCCTCCCCTCTCCTGTCTCCCTCCCTCCCCTCTCCTCTCCTCCCCCCTCCCTCTCCTCCCCTCCCTCCCTCTCTCTCCCCTCCCTCCCTCCCTCCCCTTCTCCTCCCCTCCTCTCCCTCCCCTCTCCTTCCCTCCCTCCCTCCCTCCTTCCCTCCCTCCCTCCCTCCTTCCCCTCTCCTTCTCCCCCCCTCTCTCCCCCCTCTCTCCCCCCCCTCGCACCCCCCCTCTTCCCCCCTCCCCCTTCTTCTCCCCCCCTCCACCTTCTTCTCCCCCTCTCCTCCTCCTCCCCCACCCCCTCTACCTCCCCCACCCCCCTCTACCTCCCCCTCTCCCCCCCACCCCCCTCCTCGCCCTCCCCCACCCCCTCCTCCCCCTCCCCCTCCCCTCGCTGTCAGAAACACAGACACTGACAGACAGAGAGTGAGAGACACACACACAGACAGACGGAGAGATAGAGACATTGACAGAGACACACTGGGGGCGGGTGGGGGGGTTGGGGGGGGCATCCTAGCACGCTGTTGGAGGACTCCTGATGCTGCAGTCGGTAAGTAGAAAATGTTTTATTTATTGATTTTTTAAATTTTTTAAATTTTTTATTCATTTTTTTTGCTTGATTTGTTGGTTGATTTATTGATGTATTTATCATTTATTATTGATGATGGCTCTTTATTTGTAAAACTGAAGCGTTTAATGTTTGTAAACTTCCCTTTAAACCCCCCCCCCCCTCCATTCCCTACGCCTGATTTGTAACCTATGCCTGATTTTCTAAGTGTAGACAAGGTTTTTCTGAGCGTACAAAAATCTACACTTACTCCATTCTAAGTTAGTTTGGAGTATGTTTTCACTGCCTAAACTTTCAAAACAGGCGTAAGTGGCCGGACACGCCCCCTTTTGAAAAAAACAATCTGTTCCAAACTGGAACTGTTCTAACTGACTAGAACTGGAGCAAACTAAATGCCGAGAATTGCAATTTCTAAGATACTCCATTCTAAACCAGTTGCTCCAAAAAAACAGGAGCAACTCAGGCCGAAACTTGGCCCCTCTGTATCTACCCTATCAAATCCTTTAATCTTTTTAAACACCTCAATTAGATCACCCCTCAATCTTCTATATTCAAGGTAATACAAACCAATCTATGCGCCCTATCCTCCTAATGTAATCCCATTCGCCCCGGGACCATTCTGGTGAATCTGCACTGCACCCCTTCCAAGGCCAATATATCCTTCTGAGGTGCAGTGCCCAGAACTGAATGCAGTACTCCAGATGCGCTCTAGAATCAGAATGGTTACAGCACAGAAGGAGGCCATTCGGCCCATCGAGCCAATGCCGGCTCTCTGCAAGAGCACTTCAGCTAGTCCAACTCCCCGACCCTTTCCCCGTCCCCTGATTTTTTTCTCCTTCAGGTACTTATCCAATTTCCTTTTGAAAGCCACAATTGAATCTGCTTCCACCACCTTTTCAGGCAGTGAATTCCAGATCCTAACCACTTGCTGCATAAATTTATTTTCCTCATGTTGCCTTTGGTTCTTCTGCCAATCACCTTAAATCTATTTCCTCTGGTTCTCGACCTTTCTGCCAATGGAAACAGTTTCTCTCTATCTACTCTGTCCCGACCCTTCATGATTTTGAACACCTCTATCAAAACTCCTCTCAATCTTCTCTGCTCTAAGGAGAACAACCCCAGCTTCTCCAGTCTATTCACATAACAAAGTCCCTCATCCCTGGAACCATTTTTATAAATCTTTTCTGCACCTTCTCTAAGGCCTTCACATCCTTCCTAAAGTGCGGTACCCAGAATTAGACACAATACTCCAGTTGAGGCCGGACCAGTGTTTTATAAAGGTTCATCATAACTTCCTTGCTTTTATATTGTATGGCTCTATTTAAGAAGCCCAGGAACCCGTATGCTTTTTTTAACACTTTATGAACTTGCCCTGCCATCTTCAATGATTTGTGTACATATACCCCCAGGTCTCTCTGTTCCTGCACCCGCTTTAGAATTGTACCCTTTAGTTTATTTTGCCTCTCTTCATCCTTCCTACCAAAATGTATCACTTTGCACTTTTCTGTGTTAAATTTCACTTGCACATGTCTGCCCATTCCACCAGCCTGTCTATGTCCTCTTGAAGTCTATCACTATCCTCCTGACTGTTCACTATACTTCCAAGTTTTGTGTCATCTGCAAATTTTTAAATTGTGCCCTGTACCTAGAAACATAGAAAATAGGAGCAGTAGTAGGCCATTCGGCCCTTTGAGCATGCACCGCCATTCAATATGATTAGGGTTGATCCTCTATCTCAAAACCATATTCTCGGTTTTTCTCCATACCCCTTGATGCCTTTTGTGTCTAGAAATCTATCTATCTCCTTCTTAAATATATTGAGTGACTTGGCCTCCACAGCCTTCTGTGGTAGAGAATTCCACAGGTTCACCACCCTCTGAGTGAAAACATTTCTCCTCATCTCGGTCCTAAATTTCCTACCCCGTATCCTGAGACTGTGACCCCTTGTTCTAGACTTCCCAGCCAGGGGAAACATGCTCCCTGCATCCAGTCTGTCCAACCCAATCAGAATTTTATACGTTTCAATGAGATCCCCTCTCATTCTTCTAAACTCTAGTGAATACAGGCCTAGTCTAGTCGACCCAATCTCTCCTCATACGACAGTCCTGCCATCCCAGGAATCAGTCTGGTGAACCTTCGCTGCACTCCCTCTATAGCAAGTATATCCTTTCTTAGGTAAGGAGATCAAAATTGCACACAATACTCCAGGTGTGGTCTCACCAAGGCCCTGTATAACTGTAGTAAGACATCCTTGCTTCTGTACTCAAATCCTCTTGCAAGAAGGCCAACATACCATTTGCTTTCCTAACTGCTTGCTGCACCTGCATGTTTGCTTTCAATGACTAGTGTACAAGGACACCCAGGTCCCTCTGTACATCGACATTTCCCAAGCTATCACCATTTAAAAAATACTTTGTCTTTATGTTTTTTCGACCAAAGTGGATAACTTCACATTTATCCATGTTATACTGCACCTGCCATGTGTTTGCCCACTCACTCAACCTATCTAAATCGCCTTGCAGCGTCTTTGCATCCTCCTCACAACTCACAATCCCACCTAGTTTTGCGTCGTCAGCAAACTTGGAAATATTACATTTGGTTCCCTCATCCAAATCATTTATATATATTGTGAATAGCTGAGGCTTAAGCACTAATTCCTGTGGTACGCCACTAGTCACTGCCCACCATCCCGAAAAAGACCCGTTTATTTCTACTCTCTGTTTCCTGTCAGTTAAGCAATTTTCAATCCATGCCAGTACATTACCCCCAATCCTGTGTGCTTTAATTTTTCACACTAACCTCATATGTAGGACTTTATCAAAGGCCTTCGGAAAATCCAAATTCACTACATCCACTCGTTCTCCCTTATCTATTCTATCAGTTACATCCTCAAAAAACTCCAGTAGGTTTGTCAAACATGACTTTCCTTTCATAAATCTATGCTGACTTTGTTTAATCCTGTTGATATTATCTAAGTGGGCCGTTATCACATCCTTTATAATAGATGCTAGCATTTTCCCTACTACTGACGTTAGACTAACTGGTCTGTAGTTCCCTGTTTTCTCTCTGCCTCGTTTTTAAATAGTGGGGTTACATTTGCCACTCTCCAATCTGCAGTAACTGCTCCATAATCTATAGAATTTTGGAAGATGACAACCAATGCATCCACTATTTCCATGGCTACTGCTATATATCTAAACCTGTATATACCTTGTATAGCCACACCAGAGGGCTCATCCCCTGGAGTCCCAAGTGATCCCACAATCCCTTGGGAGCACAGGTACTTAAGGAGGCCTCACAGCCTGGAGAGGCACTCTGGAGACCGGCAATAAAAGACTACGGTTACACTTTACTTTGAGCTCACAGTGTTCAGTCTGGCTCTTTCTCCATACATAACAACTGGTGACGAGATACAGATGACGAACCCAACGATGCAGAGAACAGTGGGCATCCTGAAGAAATTCTCCGAGGGAGATGATTGGGAAACCTTCATGGAACAACTCGACCAATACTTCGTGGCCAATGAGCTGGAAGGAGAAGCAAACGAGGGGCGATTCTCCTCACCGTCTGTGGGGCACAAACGTATGATCTCATGAAAAATCTGCTTGCTCCAGCGAAACCCACAGAGAAATCATGCGATGATTTGTGCACACTGGTCCGGAAGCATCTGAACCTGAAGGAAAGCGTTCTGATGGCGAGGTACCGGTTCTACAACTACAAAAGGTCTGAAGACCAGGAAGTGGCGAGCTATGTCGCCGAGCTAAGACGCCTTGCAGGAAATTGCGAATTTGAAGGACATTTGGAGCACATGCTCAGAGACTTCTTCACACTTGGCATTGGCCATGAAGTAAACTTTTGACTGTAAAGACCCAAACCTTGAGTAAAGCCATAGCGATAGCCCAGGCGTTCATTGCCACCAGTGACAATACTAAGCAAATCTCTCAGCACACGAGTGCTGCTACAAGTACTGTGAACAAAGTGATGTTGTTTTCAAATCGCAACATACAGGGCAGGTCCCACATGCCTGCAGTTGCATGTCCGCAGATGTCTCAGAGTCCACCATCAAAGGTGATGAATGCAAGGCCATTAACACATCGTTGGCGCTGCAGGAGTGATCATCGTTTCCATTTATGCCGCTTCAAAGGATACATTTGCAAGGGCTGTGGAACAATGGGACACCTCCAATGTATGTGCAGGCGAGCTGCAAACCCTGTTAATCCTGCAAACCACCATGTTGCAGAGGAGGACAGATCCATGGCGAATCATGATGACCCAGAGTCTCAGACTGAGGAGGCAGAGCTATACGGGGTGCACACATTTACCACAAAGTGTCCCCCAATAATGCTGAAGGTTGAATTAAATGGACTCCCGGTATCAATGGAGCTGGATACGGGTGCGAGCCAGTCCATTATGAGCAAAAAGACTTTTGATAAATTGTGGTGCAGCAAGGCCTCAAGGCCAGTCTTGACTCCCATTCGCATGAAACTGAGAACTTACACAAAGGAACCGATTCCCGTAATTCGCAGTGCTACTGTAAAGGTCTCCTACGATGGAGCGGTGCACAAGCTACCACTCTGGGTGGTACTGAACAATGGTCCCATGCTACTTGGCAGGAGCTGGCTGGGAAAGATTCGCTGGAACTGGGACGACATCAGAGCGCTCTTGTCCGCTGATGACATTTCGTGTGCCCAGGTCTTAAACAAGTTCCCTTCGTTGTTCGGGAAGTTCCAAGGAGCAAAAGTGCAGATCCACCTAATTCCAGGGGCATGACCCATCCATCACTAGGTGAGAGCAGTACCATACATGATGAGAGAAAGGGTAGTGATTAAGCTGGACCGGCTGCAATGAGAGGGCATCATTTCGCCGATTGAATTTAACGAGTGGGCCAGTCCGCTTGTTCCAGTCCTCAAGGGAGACGGCACCATCAGAATCTGTGGTGATTGCAAAGTAACTATCAATCGTCTCACTGCAGGATCAACACCCACTACCAAAGGCAGACGACTTTTTTGCAATGCTGGCAAGAGCAAAGACGTTCATGAAGCTGGACTGCACCTTGGCCTACATGACGCAGGAGCTGGAGGAATCATCGAAGGGCCTCACCTGCATCAACATGCACAAAGGTCTCTTCATTTACAACAGATGCCCATTTGGGATTTTATCAGCCACAGCGATATTCCAGAGAAACATGGAAAGCTTACTAAAGTCGGTCCCGCGCAAAGTGGTCTTCCAGGGCAACATCTTGGTTACAGGTTGCGACACCGTCGAGCATCTGCAGAACCTGGAGGAGGTTCTTAGTCGACTCAACCGCGTGGGGCTCAGGTTAAAATGCTTGAAGTGCATTTTCCTGGCGCTTGAAGTGGAGTTCCTGAGGAGAAGAATCGTGGCAGACGGCATCAGGCCCACCAATTCGAAGACGGAGGCAATCGAGAACGCACCGAGGCCACAGAACGTGATTGAACTGCGGTCGTTTCTCGACTCTTGAATTACTTTGGTAACTTCTTACCTGGTCTCAGCACACTGTTAGAAGACGAATGGGTGTGGGGCAAAAGCCAAGAAAATGCCTTTGTAAAAGCAAGAAAATTGTTATGCTCAAGCAAATTGCTTGTGTTGCATGATCCATGTAAGCGTTTGGTACTAGCATGTGATGCGTCGTCATACAGCGTTGCAACAAGCTAATGAATCTGGGAAATTGCAACCGATTGCTTATGCATCCAGAAATCTGTCTAAGGCTGAGAGAGCCTACAGCATGATTGAAAAAGAAGCGTTAGCGTGTATTTATGGGGTAAAGAAAATGCATCAATATCTGTTTGGGTTCAAATTTGAATTGGAAACTGACCACAAGCCACTGATATCCCTTTTTTCCGAAAGTAAGGGGATAAATACGAATGCTTCGGCCCGCATCCAGAGATGGGCGCTCACGTTGTCCGCATACAACTACGCCATCCGCCACAGGCCTGGCACAGAAAACTGCGCTGATGCTCTCAGTAGGCTGCCTTTGCCCACCATGGGGGTGGAAATGGCACAGCCCGCAGATTTAGTCATGGTTATGGAAGCATTCGAGAGTGAGCGATCACCCGTCACAGCCCGACAGATCAGAACCTGGACGAGCCAGGACCCTTTACTGTCCCTAGTAAAAAATTGTGTGCTTCACGGGAGCTGGTCCAGTATCCCAATGGAAATGCAGGAAGAGATAAAGCCGTACCAGCGGCGCAAAAATGAAATGCCTATACAGGCAGAATGTCTTCTGTGGGGTAATCGGGTAGTGGTCCCCAAGAAGGGCAGGGACACTTTCATCAGTGACCTCCACAGTACTAACACAGGCATTGTAATGATGAAAGTGATAGCCAGATCCCACGTGTGGTGGCCCGGTATCGATGCGGACTTAGAGTCCTGCGTGCACAAATGTAACACATGCTCGCAGTTAAGCAATGTACCCAGGGAGGCGCCACTAAGTTTATGGTCGTAGCCCTCCAAACCGTGGTCTAGGGTCCATGTCGACTATGCAGGCCCGTTTTTGGGTAAAATGTTCCTTGTGGTTGTAGATGCGTACTCCAAGTGGATTGAATGTGAGATAATGTTGGCAAGCACGTCCGTTGCCACCACAAAAAGCCTGCTGGCCATGTTTGCCACGCACGGACTGCCTGATGTCCTTGTGAGCAACAACGGGCCATGTTTCACCAGTGCCCAGTTCACAGAGTTC
This sequence comes from Pristiophorus japonicus, assembly GCF_044704955.1. Taxonomy (NCBI): domain Eukaryota; kingdom Metazoa; phylum Chordata; class Chondrichthyes; family Pristiophoridae; genus Pristiophorus; species Pristiophorus japonicus. The sequence goes on from NC_091982.1 coordinate 109,502,876, forward strand.
ATGACCTGTAATGGGATCAAACATGTTACATCTGCCCCGTTCAAACCAGCATCCAATGGTCAGGCAGAGAGAGCAGTGCAAACTATCAAGCAGGGCTTGAAGAGGGTAACTGAAGGCTCACTGCAGACTCGCCTATCTCGAGTCCTGCTTAGCTATCGCATGAGACCCCACTCGCTCACTGGGATTCCACCTGCTGAACTGCTCATGAAAATGGAACTTAAGACAAGGCTCTCATTAGTTCACCTTGATCTACATGAACAGGTAGAGAGCAGGCGGGTTCAACAAAGTACATATCATGATAGCGCAAATGTGTCATGTGAAATTGAAAACAATGATCCTGTATTTGTGTTGAACTATGGACAAGGTCGCAAGAGGCTTCCCGGCACTGTCGTGGCCAAAGAGGGGAGCAGGGTGTTTCAGGTCAAACTTTCAAATGGACTCATTCACCAGAAACACTTGGACCAAATCAAACTCAGATTCATGGACTATCTTGAGCAACCAACTTTGGACCCTACCTTCTTTGACCCCCCCAACATACACACCAGTTACAACTGCCGACATTGCGGTTGGCCACAAAGCAGAACCCATCACCGGCAGCAGCCCAGCAGGACTCACCACACCAGGCAGCCCAGCAAGGCCAGCTGCATAGCAGCCCAGCGATGGCCCAACAAATGATTCACCAAAACCAGCATTTCCACCGAGACGATCAACCAGGGAAAGAAAGGCCCCAGATCGACTCACCTTGTAAATAGTTACACTGTTGACTTTGGCGGGAGGGGGGGGGGGGAGGCGGGGTGGTGTTGTTATATATGTAAACCTGTATATACCTTGTATAGCCACCAGAGGGCTCATCCCATGGAGTCCCAAGGGATACCACAATCTCTTGGGAGCACAGGTACTTAAGGAGGCCTCACAGGCTGGAGGGGCACTCTGGAGACGTGCAATAAAAGACTAAGGTCACACTTTTACTTTGAGCTCACAGTATTCAGTCAGTCTCTTTATTCATACATAGCAGCTAACTCTTTTAGTACTCTGGGATGCAGATCATCAGGCCCTGGGGATTTATCGGCCTTCAGTCCCATTAGTTTCTCCAGCACTATTTTTTTACTAATAATCATTTCCTTTAATTCCTCTTGCTCACTAGACCCTTGGTTCCCTAGCATTTCTGGGACGTTATTTGTGTCCTCTTCCGTGAAGACAGAACCAAAGTATTTATTTAATTGTTTTGCCATTTCCTTGTTCCCCATTATAAATTCTCCCATTTCTGTCTGCAAAGGACCTACATTTGTCTTCACTAATCTTTTTCTTTTTACGTCCTTGTAGAAACTTTTGTGGTCGGTTTTTATGTTCCTTGCAAGTTTACTCTCATGCTCTATTTTTCCTCTCTTAATCAATCTCTTGGTCCTCTTTTGCTGGATTCTAAACTGCTCCCAATCCTCAGGCTTGCTACTTTTTCTGGCAATTTTGTATAACACCTCATTGAATCTAATACTATCCTTAATTTCTTTTGTTAGCCAGGTTGGGCCACTTTTCCTTTTGTGTTTTTACGCCCAAGTCTAAGTTAGTAATATATATCACGAAAAGCAGTGGTCCTAGTACCGACCTCTGGGGAACACCATCTTCCCCCAGTCAACAAAACATCGTTTCCCCACTACTCTCTGTTTTCTGTCACTTAGCCAATTTCATATCCATGCTGCCACCAGATCTTAATACAACTATAGCCCAACTTCTAACCCTTTGTATTCCCCCTTTGAGATAAAGGCCTAAATTCCATTAGCCTTTTAAATTATTTTTTGTACCTGTCCATTAGCTTTTAGTCCTTTCTGTACATGGGCCTCTAAATCTACAGTTCTTAACTTAGTACCATTTTGAAAGTATTCTATCTGCCTTTCTTAGGTCCAAAGTGAATGCCCTCACACTTTCCAAATCTCGTGCCCACTCACTTAATCTATCAATGTCCTTTTGCAACTTTCTCCTCCCATCTACACTAATTACTGTGCCACCTAATTCAGTGCCGCCAGCAAACTGGGAAAGACAGCTCTCTTTTCCTTCATCCAAGTCACAGGTGCCAGGAACAATTGACAATACATATGGCACTCAAAGCTCCATATAAATAGGAAAGGTTTCTATTATCTTATTCTGAATGTTAATGCCAGATACCCAGGAAGCTGCCATTCTACTTTCATCATGCAATGAAAGATCATACCAGCCCTCATGAGCTACGTATCCGGATGGCTGTTTGCTGATCAGTAAAGCTTCCACAGCAGATACAATGAGGGCCATGGCAGTGTAAGAAGTTTCAGAAAGAAAATGATAGGAATTCTCCAGTCCCATTTTAGGTTCCTGAATAAATATGGTGGACCTCACAATATAGCTCTGTGTGAGTCTCAAGAATCATTGTAGCTTGCTGCATTCTTCATAATATTGCAATGAAGAAAGGCTTGTTGTTTCCAGAAGCTGAAAGCAATAGTGATGAAGAGGGAGTGAAATGAGCTCCTTTTTCTTAACTTGTGAAGGATGCCCAGAAGTGCGAGGATGTGGGAGGACAGCGAGCAACCAATAGCCAGAGATAGGAGGGGCCAACCAATACCCTGGTGTTTTCAATAAATAAAGGTTCACTCACCAATAAAAGCCACTTCACATCTGCCTATTCCCTCAAACACCTTCACAAAATCCATCATAGACAAACACGTCTGCCAACTTGCTCCATGAGATAGAAGTCTATGGGCCAGACTTTCCATAAAGGCCCTCAACGCCTGATTGCCCGCTGACAAGAATTGCTAACATTCGGCGACAAAAGCGGGTGAGAATTTCCATTTTGAAGATAAAAGTAAGTAGAACTGATCACCTGGTGAGAAAATGGCCATTGCACACTCATTCTCAGCAGTTTTCTCGGTGGTAAGTGCAAAGTTCGACAAACGGGCAGTCGTTACCGGACTGGACGGTAAGTAGTGAAATTTAATCCGAGGCTGCAGTTGGGCCTACGGAGGGAGGAAAACGTAAAAAAAAATGTAATTAAAAAAAGTAATAAACACATACAAAGCATTCTCAAGACAGTTTTAACCTTAATCGCCGTGGTAAAACTTTAAAAAAATAATTAAATAACCTTTAACTTATCTTTCTTTGCAGCGTTCCCCCCTTACCACCCTGTTTAAGCAGCTTTCACAGGGCGGGTCTCTCGGCGATCTGGACATCGGCGGTTGAGCCCCAACTTATGCCCTGGCAGTTATTCTCGGTGTTGCACGTGGACGGTCTGGTCCCAGTGGGCGACTTCAGATGCGGGCGATAACATTGAAAAACTACCATGCAAACTCTCGCCGGGCGGAAAACCAAGTGTAACGCTGAGAAAATCGTCGACAATGAAGCCGAAAGTCTGGCCCTATATTTCCCCTGTCAATATCACAATCCCCAGCGGCCTGAGGAGCGGACCTGGGATAAAATGGCGAGAGCAGAGGCGCGATAAAGAGAGATGCAGTGCGAGCAGGGAGAGCGACGGACCTGGGATAAAATGGCGAGAGCAGTGCTGTGTATTTAAATAAACAGACTAACTGAAATGGGAGTAATGTAATTAACTGTGTCCTTTATAGCAACGCCCAAAATGGTGTCCCAAAACCAGCATGAACCAGCATGTTTACAGTAGTGTGTGAATAGCTCCCGCAGGGTCCTAATGCCTGTCTCTTGTCCTGTAACAAACAAATAGACTATGAACACTACAAGCATAGGTGCTATAAAGAGAGAGACAGTGCAAGCAGGGAGAGCAGCGGTGACAGAACCTTCGATGATTTCCAAAAAACAAGGAATGACATCACAGGGCAGCAGATAAGTGCTTGGTTGGTGAGTATTCGGTTTTTATTCTCTCTAAACTAGGACAGTGGTTTAAACTAGGACCGGGAAACTATAATGCACTGTATTAAATTCATAGCCCATAGGTTAAACTAATTAATATAACTAAAAATAATCATTGAATAAAGACTTTAACCAATTAAATAAATAAAATAAGGCTAGACTGGGATATGGCAGAGCAGGTTGTGTGTCTGGAGTGCAGTCTGTGGGAGTTTGTGGACAGCGAGACTGTCACGAGCAAACAAGTCTGCAGGCGATGTCTCCATCTTGAATCTTTCCGGCTCAGAGTTATTGAGCTGGAGTGCGAGTTGGAGAAACTCCGACACATAAGGAAGGGGGAGGAATTTCTGGACAGTTTTATCCAGAATACATTCACACCCCCAGAGGAAAGCACAGGTTCTGGAAAGTGACTGTTAGGGAGCAGGGTAGCGGGGATTTAGGAGGGGTTGAGAAGGAGGTTCCACATACACTGGTCCTGTCTAACATGTGCGATGTACTCGCTACCTGTGAGGACAAGGAGAAAGACTGCAGGGAGGACAACCACAATGCAGAAAAATGTACCATGGCTCAGAAGTGCTCTCCGGCGGGAGCGGGGGGGGGGGGGCGGTGAAGTGCAGAATAGAAATGTGGTAGTGTTAGGGTGCTCTATAACTAGGGGGATAGATAGTGTCCTCAACAGCCAAGAATGAGAAAGCCCGAAGGGTGTGTTGCCTACCCGGTGCCAGGGTATGGGATATCTCATGGCAGCTGGAGAGGAACTTGGAAAGGGAGGGTGTATATCCAGTTGTCATGGTCCATGTTGGAACAAACAACATAGGTAGGGACAGGGAGGAGGTCCTGCTGAGGGAGTGTCAGGAGTTAGGCTCCCCCCCCCCCCCCATCTTACCTGTTTAAAGCCTTTGCGTTAGGAAAAGGGTCCCATCCCGGTTCAGGTGGAGCCCATCCTATCGGTACAGCTCCTTCCTGTCCCAGAACTGCTGCCAGTGTCCCATGAAAAGGAACCATTAAAAAGCAGGACCTCAAGGGTAATAATCTCTGGATCATTCACTGAGCCACGTGGAAATTGGTATAGAAACAGACAAATCAGGAAAATTAACACGTGGCTAAAGGGCTGGTGTGGGAAAGAGGGGTTCCTTATCATGGGACACTGGCACCAGTTCTGGGACAGGAAGGAGCTGTGCCGATGGGACGGGCTCCACCTGAACCGGCATGGGACCCTTTTCCTAACGCAAAGGCTTTAAACTGGTAAGATGGCGGGGAGGGATCTACAAGAAACGTAACCAGCCGAAATATAAACAAAACAGGAAAAGAGCGCATCGGAAAGAAGTAAGGGAGGACATTGATGAAAGCCTTCTGAACTAATAAAAAGAAAAATGAAGTGGAAAAATGCAGTTTTCAGCACTTACTGTCTTAAAAAAAAACACAAGAAGTCCCAAATAGGAGTCTTCAGTTCTTAAAGCTGAATTCTCTTCCGCACCTCAAAAAAATGGGAAAAGTGCTTCAGCGCTAACACAAATGGCTCAGCAAGCTGGGAAAGGGGCACCCAGAGTCCTGCATGCAACACTCCAGCTTTTAACAAGTGGTCAACACTGCAAGAGAGGATCTCTAACCATAGGGACCAGGGGGCCCTCCAGAAAGAATGATCTGGGACCACATCATGAAGACGGTCACTGCCAGCAGTGTTGCCCCCACCACCTGGTTCCAGTGCCCAAAGGAGCTTTATGACCTCAGACCACTTGTCAAGGTCAGTGAATGCATCTTCAAAAGCCGTCTCCTACCAACTGTACCACTAGCCTCAAACACTGCTCAATGCACGATACCCCCTGCCCCCAATCACTCACCTACCAATAATCTATACCAACCAAGAGGCACATCACCCATTCCTAGCCTCACCACACCTTGGAGGGGACAGTGCAGGCCCTTCTTGGCAGGGGCATGGCTGAGCCTTTGGCAAGCGGCGGGGCAGAAAGGATACAAGATTCTGGTCTCCTTGTACATTATCCTCCTTCTGGCAGGTACCTCTTGTTTCCTTGCGCTCCCCTCACCAGAATTCCACCCTTGTGCCTTCCTCATTCATACACCCAAAAAATGCAGCCTGTCCAGCCGGTGGTTGGCCAAGAAGAGGGAGAGAAGAGTGAAGAAGAAGAAGAACCATTACTTGATTTGACACTCCCAGCCACCAGCTCCTTAAGGTCAACCAGCAAGGCCATCTGCAGTGTCCCCCACTGAAGGTTAGCACACATCCAGCAGCCATGCTGCAGCCCCTGGGATAGCACTGCGTGACATCAGTAGGATAGGCAAAAGCACACACAAGACAGGCACTAAGAGAATACATATGTGTGATGAGTTCATTTCTTGATGTCATATTGGATTGATAGATGTATAAAGTTGGATTGGAAAGTTTGGTTTGTGGTGGCTTTTATTTCAGCATCGTGGCAAAGAGGACGCTGTGATTGTCAGTAATAGAGGGAAGGTCGGGTATGGGACAAATGTTGAAAGGGGACTTGCGGTTGTGGTCACTGGTACAGCAGGTGGATGATTCCATCCTGGATATCCCGGCCAGAAAGAGGCTGTCTGGGATGCATCCTTCCTTCTGTTTCCTCCTCTTCGGCTTCTTCTTCTTCTGCTTCCTCCTCTTCTGCGCTTTCCTCTTCCCTCTGTGAGTAGATGCTGTAAATTGGAAATGACAGCATAAAATGCTGGAAATAGTCAGCAGGTCAGACAGCATCTTGACCTGAGACATGAACTCTGTTTCTCTCTCTGCAAATGTTGCCTGACCTGCTGAGTATTTGCAGCATTGTCTGTCATCTCAGAAGTCTTCTTTTACCATACGCGGCCTTGCAAGCATCCAACAGCACTCCCTACACATTTAACAAACTTTTAACATCTATTGCAGCAAGCCACTACTTCAATAAAATCAAAAAAAAACCTGTCCAAAAGCTTAAATGCAAACTTATCTGAAAGATGAGAGTGTCCTTATAAGAGGTGCTCACAGCGCCTCTGTGAATCTGCTGCATGCTGGGTTTTCATGGCGTGCTTATGACCCAGTGCTAAGTCCAAGTTCATCGTGGTGACATTAAGTCATCGTTGCATGCTGACTGACGTCACCTCTCCCTCGTTTTAATTTGCAGGACGATGGATCTTACCGGCAGCGCTGCTGGGCCTGGGAAAATGGAGGACGCCGCAGTACATGCCACCAGCAAGCGACTGCCCTCGTTTTGCTACTTTTTGCCAGTAACAGGTGGCATAAAACCCCTGAATTTTTAGCCCCATAAATATTAGGCAGATAATATTTAAACAATTAGAATATTACACTTTATACTTATGTTGCAAAGATTTGTGTTGTGTTTCTTGGTTGAATGAATGCCACTCTCCTTTACAATTTTAATGCACGTAATGCCATTGCATCAGTCTTACACCTAGTATTTTACCTTCATTATTATATTTATGATAATGGATTTTCAAAGATAAATTACAGGGTCTATTTGTTCCTAAGTAAGCTCTTCCACGAAACCAATGAGGGATCTCATGCACGTCTGTAATTAATTCCCTGACCACCTGTTCTTTTATGTGAGATATTCAAGTAATTTATTTCCATTCATAAACATGGCAGTAGTAAAGAAGCCTTGCAGTATTGAATGTAATGACCTGATAAGTTTCACAGGTGCAACTTCACAATTGTCAGCATTTCGACAGCAATATGAATGGAGAAGTTGTAGTTACATTGTCTGTGGACAGCAGTGGGATTGGGGGAATGCAGAGTTCGCTGCATCCCCATTCAAAGCTTACTAGCCTTTAACTACATACTTTTAAAATTCCAATTGGAAAGTGCTGTTGGACTTGTAAACTTTTTTCATTTGGAAGAAACAGACACGCTGCCCATTGTACCAAAGGAGTAGAGGTATGCAGCAGTTAAAAACTCCGAACCTTGGGCTCAATTTTCCCCAAGCCCGTTTTCTGTCATATTGCCAGAGTTACGCCTGTTTTCTAGACCAGAAATGCGGCAGAAATATTTTGCCAAAGTTTTCCCGATTCGAATTTGGCGCCGTGCAGCGTGTCCAGTCGCCTCGGGGGGTGGAGCCTGCTGTCTGTGCCGAAAAACAAAGCCGTACCTTCTGCGCATGTGCGGGGAAAAAAAAGTTACATATTTGATGTCGTTCTAATGGACGCACATGCTCAGTACAGCTCGGATTTGGCAATCGGCCATTTTTAAAGAGTCAGTTGTGTGTGTGAAGAGTGCTGTGTGAGAGCATTGGAAAAATCGCAGCTGCAGCAGTACAAAATGCAACTCGGTGCAAGGACCAAGAATTTCTTACAGGATGAAGTGGAGGCACTAGTTGTGATTGAGAACAGATGGTAGGAGCTGGACACCAGCAGAGGTCACATAAAAGTTCCACCCAAAGATATGAAGAAACGCTGGAACCAAGTTGCAGAAGATTACTGTGCAATGGTGACCACCCCGAGGTCTGGAGGCCAGTGTAAAAAGAAGTGGCAGGACCTTGGTCAAGCAGTTAGTGTAAGTAATATTTTCATTTATTCAATGGAATTGCAATTGTAAATCTGACCATCTATATGTCCCACCCAGCAGAAAGCACCCTCTCTAAAAAGTTGCATTTTCATCTTTGCACAGGAAGGTGGCACATAATAAAAGGGAAAGAACATGAACAGGAGGAGGCCCGGCAAATCTGCAGCCACTGACACCCTTGGAAAAGAGGGTCACTGCTTTGATGGGTCCTGCCTGTAAAACAGCAACCACCACTGCACGAGCTGGGCCCACACTCGAGGGAGAGGGCAAGTCCTACAAATTCATCGTGGTCCTTCAAATCAGCCTGCTGCCTGGCCTGCACTGTGTGAGCCTACTCATGCCACCCACCCTGCCCCCTCCTCTGCTGCTAACCATTTGACTGTTCTGTTAACTCTTGCAGAACTTGAGCCCAACCCTGACGATGCAAAGAAGATTCAGACACAGATGAGCCTGAAGAGGATAACATATTCAATCCAACCCTCCAGACCAAAAACATGGGGGTGAGGGGGAGGGGATGGAGCTGGATGAAGCTCCCACTGTTGTATTGACTTTGGAGGAGGTGCTGCTCATGGAGGTGACGGCCCCTTCCGTGACAAATGGTTTGAGTGTTGGTGGGGCATTCCATGGTTTCACACCTTCCGAGGTTGCGGGTCCCAGTGGTGGGGTGCAGCGAGACACACTCCTGGCCCCACTGTCCCAGGCTGCAGGTCCCAGCGGTGGGGTGCAATGAGGCACACCCAGGGCCCCACTGTCCCAGGCTGCGGGTCCCAGTGGTGTGGTGCAGAGAGGCACACCCAGGGCCCCAGTCTCCCAGGCTGCAGGTCCCAGTGGTGTGGTGCAACGAGGCACACCCAGGGCCCCACTGTCCCAGGCTGCGGGTCCCAGTGGTGTGGTGCAGCGAGGCACAGCCAGGGCCCCACTCTCCCAGGCTGCAGGTCCCAGCGGTGGGGTGCAGAGAGGCACACCCAGGGCCCCACTGTCCCAGGCTGCAGGTCCCAGCGGTGGGGTGCAACGAGGCACAACCAGGGCCCCACTGTCCCAGGCTGCGGGTCCCAGTGGTGTGGTGCAGCGAGGCACAGCCAGGGCCCCACTCTCCCAGGCTGCAGGTCCCAGCGGTGGGGTGCAACGAGGCACACCCAGGGCCCCACTGTCCCAGGCTGCGGGTCCCAGTGGTGGGGTGCGAGCCACACCCGTGGGGAGGAGGGGAAGGAGAGCTCATCTGCGCTCTCCTGAGGTGCAGGATATAACAGATGTGGTTCAGATTATGTCATTGAGTGCAGAGAGCATTGACCTTACCCAATCACTCCTGGACACCATCAGTGGGGTGAGTGATGAGGTAGCGGGACTGTCAGGAGAAGTAACAGCCACAACACGAGAAATGGGCACGATATCCGGGACCATCAGTGAGGGAATAGTGGCCATGAGGGAGGGGATGTCAGAGATGGTGCAAACCACGTCACTGACCATAAGGGAGGGGAGTTTGCAGGCAGTTCAGACAGTTTTGCTCAACATGAGGGAGGGAATGTTGCAGGTCATTGAGACACTGTCAGGGCTCATGAGGGATGGCATGTTGGAGTTAGCTGCTACAATAAGGGAACATGCCCAGACCCTGCGCCCATTGGCAGAATTAGCTGCCACTCCCACTCCAATCCCCACACCAGCCTCTGAAGGGCCCAAAGCCGGGCCCTCCAACTTGCTACCTGGGCCCTCCAACTTGCCGCCTACCACCGACGCCGCCGCCCCCCCCCCCCCAAGAGGTGCGCAGTACCCGAGATGTTAGAAAGAATAAGCTTGGTACCAAGCCCAGAAACACTGCGCCACCACCTGCAGGCAGGGGTGGTGAAGTGTCCAAGTGCAGCGGGCGGTCTCAGAATAAGGGGGAGGAGAGATGGGTGCAGCCTTCCTTTGGAGTAAGTGGTTTCCCTTAGGTGTTTTCAAAGCACCCCCACTTTACAATAGTTCTAACGCTGGAAGTGATTACTGTATTGAACAGATGAATGAGTCAGGGACGGGTATCTTGGTCCATGTACCGGCAATGCTTTTATTAAAGTTAAAACACACACCTGCACCCAGTAAAACCACATACACCGCAGTACAATACACAGTCTGGCCCATCTAAACAGGCTCCTATCGTGAAGCACCCACATCTAAAACCTCCCCTGAAAACCTTAAGATATTGGTTGAGAAAACCCACGATATCCCCTTACATCGTGACTGTGATCTTAAAAGATGTGTGTGCACAGATGATGCTTACTCGCTGCTTCTCCTGATGAAAACGTGTCTCTTCTGGTTTCTTCTCTCCGTCCCATACGGAGGTCTTGGTCCTTGTAGAGGTGAAGTGAGTGAGAGCAAGAGACCAAGAGAGCGATGTGTGGCCACACGGCCTCTTTTACATCCTAATACTATCCCCCTTTCAGGCTGAATAAAGTTTGTTTCGATGCTTTCTGTGGGTGTGTCTTCTTTTTGCCCAATAAAGTTTCCTTGTTTTCGAGGCTTCCTGTTTTGAGTCCAGTGATGGGTTTTCACTTCCGATCGGTTTGGGCTTACTGGCTTTCTATTGTTCTGGTATCTCATCCAGGTAATGGCTCGATCACTGATCAGTTTACCTGATCTACCTTTGATGAGTTCACATTGCTTAACAATGGATTCTCCATCTGCTCATCACCTGTGATGAATTGCCTTATCTTGGCCATTGTCTTCCCAGAACCCCTACCCATCATTCTAAGTCCAACATGGAGAAACACCTGGGCTCCTCCCACAAACAGCTTCCAGCTTTTTCTGCGGTGTGAAAAATATTAAAACGCAATGTCCAGACAATGTCCAATAAATCCTTGGGGATTCGATGCTTACATTGCTGTTGTTGTTGTTGTTGTTATTATTGTTACTATTGTAACTGTTCTCAAATTAAAAGTTTTTTGTAAGTTATGTAAATTTACAAGTTTATAAGTGAACTTAAAGCTTTTAAGTGATCTTAAAGAGTAATTTTAAAGTAAAGTTTGATACAAGAATTATTTAATAAAGTTAAGTTAAGTACATTGTAAATTTTTGAATAAAATATATTTTACATTAAAACTGAATCATGTTCCATTAACACAACACAACATTATGGAATAGCTCCAAACAGTAAACATGTCCATGAGGAATTGTTGTCGCTGAGCCCTCGGGCATCAATAAAGCGTTCACGGATGACCTGCTGGCACAAGGCTCGAGCAATCGTTAAAGGGCCCACCCTCCTCCTCCAAGTCGTGCTCTGGCCTCAGGCACTTGCATGGCTTCCTAATCCCCGTCACCCTCCTCCTCCTCCTCTTCCTCCTACTCGTCACCTGCATCTTCCACATCATTATCATCAGTCACTCTCATCTCAAGTGGGTTTTCCACTACCAAGTGCTGCTGCCTCATGATGGCTAAGTTATGCAGCATGCAGCACACAACAGTGAACTGACTGAAAATCTCAGGGGAGTACAGCAAGTAGCCTCCAGAATGGTCCAGGCATCGGAAACGCTGTTTCAATATACCAATGGTTCTCTCTGTATGCTGTGCGTCACAATGTATGACATGTTGTATTGATGGTCAGTTTTCATCCAGGTTACGCCTAGGGGAGTCATGAGCCAGGTGGCGAGGCCGTACCCTTTGTCTCCCAGTAGCCAGCTCTAACCTTTTGGCTTCTGCTGAAATATGACATATATAACGCTGTCACATAGGATGAATGCATCATGAGTGCTGCCAGGGTAACTTGCATTGACTGACATGACATGATGTATGTTGTCACACACGAGCTGCACATTCACAGAATGGAAACCTTTTCTGTTCCTGTACATCTCGGAATCCTCAAAAGAAGCTCGCAAGGTGATGTGGGTACAATCAAATGCAGCCCTATATATTTGGGAAGCTAGCAATCCTGGAGAAGCCCACAGCCCTGACATGCATTGCTTGGGCGGTTATGGGGAACTTTATGAAGTCATTCCTATGCGCGCACAGTGCAGCCGTGACCTGGCGAATGCAGACATGTGTTGCATGTTGAGAGATGGTGCACACATCCCCAGTTGTAGCTTGAAATGATCCGGAGGCATAGAATGAAAGTGCAGCTGTAACCTTCACTTCAACTGACAAAGCAGTCCTTCCTGTTTTTTCTAGGTTGCAGGTCTGCTTTGACCAACTCACAGACGTCACTTACAACTTCTTTGTGGAAACGCAGCCTTCTGACACAGTCTGCATCATTCAGGTGGAGGTACGAATGCCTGTCTCGATATATCCAAGGTAGGTAAGGCCTCCTGCCCAGCACCCTATGGGCTCTGATGTTTCTGATGCGAAGAAGTTGAATCAATTGTCTCCTACATAGCACCATGATGCAGAAGGCTCGCACAAGGTATGGCATTGTCAGTATTGCCCCCATACTTAAATTTAACCTTTGAAAGTAGCTCAAAATGGCAGGAAAGCAGGCAGGCAGGGCAGGGTTGCAGTTCTCTTTCTCCCCAGGGTCTGTATGGATGGATCACACCCAAGGTCTTGTGACTTCTCCTCTCTCCCCTCCCCCCACTTAACTAATTGGAGTCTTGTGACTTCTCCCCTTCTCCCTCCGCCCCTCCCGACCCCCCCCCCCCCCCACTCATTGCAGTCTTCAGTGCAGAAGGCACCTTGCTCCCTGGGCTCAAGCCTTCCGATCGACACCCCCCTCTCTCTCGCTCTCTCCTCCCCACTCTCCCCCGCCGCCCCCCCCCCCGCCACGGCTTGTTTTGTAGCTGAGCCCCGAGCCCCTGTATTCGAGCGCGGGGGTGATTCTGACGGGCAAAGCTACGACCCTCCAGCCCTGCTTCAAGATGCTCGCTGGTGGCGTGTGAGTGAGTAAAAAAATGAGAGAACTTCTGAAATCCAACAAATTTACACTTCTACGTAGACAGGTTTAAAAAAAGTTCAACTTTATTATTGATTTTGACAGTGTTCTTGACTCCCTCCAAAATCTTCGATTTAAAAACAATGGCGTCTTTCAGCGCCGATTTGTCAATGTGCACTGGTTTTCCTAACTCACCAGAAGGTTTTTCGGGAGTGGCAAGATACACCAACCTAAGAGAAAACAATGTCGGCAAACTGCGAACAATTGAAAAAACCGGCGCAGACATGAGGAAACACCCCCATGACATTAAAAAAGAACTGGCCTAGAAAAATCGAAACTAAGTCAGTTACGCCGGTGCAGATCGCAGGGGGAAAGTTTGAAAAAAATAAATATGCTAAAAAAACGGTGCAAATGAACGAGGATAATTGAGCCCATGCTCCGGTCCAATTCTGCTGCTATCAGTTAATCAGTTATAGGCGATCCCTCGAAACGAGGATGACTTGCTTCCAAGCCAAAAAAAGAATGAGTTCACAGGTGTTGCATAAGAACATTAGAACATAAGAATTAGGAACAGGAGTAGGCCATCTAGCCCCTCGAGCCTGCTCCGCCATTCAACAAGATCATGGCTGATCTGGCCGTGGACTCAGCTCCACTTACCCGCATGCTCCCCATAACCCTTAATTCCCTTATTGGTTAAAAATCTATCTATCTGTGATTTGAATACATTCAATGAGCTAGCCTCAACTGCTTCCTTGGGCAGAGAATTCCACAGATTCACAACCCTCTGGAAGAAGAAATTCCTTCTCAACTCGGTTTTAAATTGGCTCCCCCGTATTTTGAGGCTGTGCCCCCTAGTTCTAGTCTCCCCGACCAGTGGAAACAACCTCTATGCCTCTATCTTGTCTATCTCTTTCATTATTTTAAATGTTTCTATAAGAACACCCCTCATCCTTCTGAACTCCAACAAGTAAAGACCCAGTCTACTCAATCTATCATCATAAGGTAACCCCCTCATCTCCGGAATCAGCCTAGTGAATCGTCTCTGTACCCCTCCAAAGCTAGTATATCCTTCCTTAAGAAAGGTGACCAAAACTGCACGCAGTACTCCAGGTGCGGCCTTACCAATACCCTATACAGTTGCAGCAGGACCTCCCTGCTTTTGTACTCCATCCCTCTCGTAATGAAGGTCAACATTCCATTCGCCTTTCTGATTACCTGCTGCACCTGCAAACTAACTTTTTGGGATTCATGCACAAGGACCCCCAGGTCCCTCTGCACCGCAGCATGTTGTAATTTCTCCCCATTCAAATAATATTCTCTTTCACTGTTTTTTTTTCCAAGGTGGATGACCTCACATTTTTCGACATTGTATTCCATCTGCCAAACCTTAGCCCATTCGCTTAACCTATCTAAATCTCTTTGCAGCCTCTCTGTGTCCTCTACACAACCCGCTTTCCCACTAATCTTTGTGTCATCTGCAAATTTTGTTACACTACACTCTGTCCCCTCTTCCAGGTCATCTATGTATATTGTAAACAGTTGTGGTCCCAGCACCGATCCCTGTGGCACACCACTAACCACCGATTTCCAACCCAAAAAGGACCCATTTATCCCGACTCTCTGCTTTCTGTTAGCCAGCCAATTCTCTATCCATGCCAATACATTTCCTCTGACTCCGCGTACCTTTATCTTCTGCAGTAACCTTTTGTGTGGCACCTTATCGAATGCCTTTTGGAAATCTAAATATACCACATCCATCGGTACACCTCTATCCACCATGCTCGTTATATCCTCAAAGAATTCCAGTAAATTAGTTAAACATGATTTCCCCTTCATGAATCCATGTTGCGTCTGCTTGATTGCAGAGCAGAGGAGGACAAAGGGTTTGATTAGGGCAGGGAAAATGGAGTATGAGAAGAAGCTTGCAGGGAACATTAAGACGGATTGCAAAACTTTCTATAGATATGTAAAGAGAAAAAGGTTAGTAAAGACAAACGTAGGTCCTCTGCAGTCAGAATCAGGGGAAGTCATAACGGGGAACAAAGAAATGGCGGACCAATTGAACAAGTACTTTGGTTCGGTATTCACGAAGAAGGACACAAACAACCTTCCGGTTATAAAAGGGGTCGGGGGGTCTAGTAAGGAGGAGGAACTGAGGGAAATCCTTATTAGCCGGGAAATTGTGTTGGGGAAATTGATGGGATTGAAGGCCGATAAATCCCCAGGGCCTGATGGACTGCATCCCAGAGTACTTAAGGAGGTGGCCTTGGAAATAGTGGATGCATTGACAGTCATTTTTCAACATTCCATTGACTCTGGATCAGTTCCTATAGAGTGGAGGGTAGCCAATGTAACCCTACTTTTTAAAAAAGGAGGGAGAGAGAAAACAGGGAATTATAGACCGGTCAGCCTGACATCGGTAGTGGGTAAAATGATGGGATCAATTATTAAGGATGTCATAGCAGCGCATTTGGAAAGAGGTGACATGATAGGTCCAAGTCAGCATGGATTTGTGAAAGGGAAATCATGCTTGACAAATCTTCTGGAATTTTTTGAGGATGTTTCCAGTAGAGTGGACAAGGGAAAACCAGTTGATGTGGTATATTTGGACTTTCAGAAGGCGTTCGACAAGGTCCCACACAAGAGATTGATGTGCAAAGTTAGAGCACATGGGATTGGGGGTAGTGTGCTGACATGGATTGAGAACTGGTTGTCAGACAGGAAGCAAAGAGTAGGAGTACTTTTCAGAATGGCAGGCAGTGACTAGTGGGGTACCGCAAGGTTCTGTGCTGGGACCCCAGCTGTTTACACTGTACATTAATGATTTAGATGAGGGGATTAAATGTAGTATCTCCAAATTTGCGGATGACACTAAGTTGGGTGGCAGTGTGAGCTGCGAGGAGGATGCTGTGAGGCTGCAGAGCGACTTGGATAGGTTAGGTGAGTGGGCAAATGCATGGCAGATGAAATATAATGTGGATAAATGTGAGGTTATCCACTTTGGTGGTAAAAACAGAGAGGCAGACTATTATCTGAATGGTGACAGATTAGGAAAAGGGGAGGTGCAAAGAGACCTGGGTGTCATGGTACATCAGTCATTGAAGGTTGGCATGCAGGTGCAGCAGGCGGTTAAGAAAGCAAATGGCATGTTGGCCTTCATAGCAAGGGGATTTGAGTACAGGGGCAGGGAGGTGTTGCTACAGTTGTACAGGGCATTGGTGAGGCCACACCTGGAGTATTGTGTACAGTTTTGGTCTCCTAACCTGAGGAAGGACATTCTTGCTATTGAGGGAGTGCAGCGAAGGTTCACCAGACTGATTCCCGGGATGGCGGGACTGACCTATCAAGAAAGACTGGATCAACTGGGCTTGTATTCACTGGAGTTCAGAAGAATGAGAGGGGTCCTCATAGAAACATTTAAAATTCTGACGGGGTTAGACAGGTTAGATGCAGGAAGAATGTTCCCAATGTTGGGGAAGTCCAGAACCAGAGGTCACAGTCTAAGGATAAGGGGTAAGCCATTTAGGACCGAGATGCGGAGGAACTTCTTCACCCAGAGAGTGGTGAACCTGTGGAATTCTCTACCACAGAAAGTTGTTGAGGCCAATACACTAAATATATTCAAAAAGGAGTTAGATGAGGTCCTTACTACTAGGGGGATCAAGGGGTATGGCGAAAAAGCAGGAATGAGGTACTGAAGTTGAATGTTCAGCCATGAACTCATTGAATGGCGGTACAGGCTAGAAGGGCCGAATGGCCTACTCCTGCACCTATTTTCTATGTTTCTATGTTTCTATTCCTATCTAGATGTCCCGCTATTTCTTCCTTAATGATAGCTTCAAGTATTTTCCCCACTACAGATGTTAAACTAACCGGCCTATAGTTACCTGCCTTTTGTCTGCCCCCTCTTTTAAACAGAGGCGTTACAGTAGCTGCTTTCCAATCCGCTGGTACCTCCCCAGAGTCCAGAGAATTTTGGTAGATTATAACGAATGCATCTGCTATAACTTCCGCCATCTCTTTTAATACCCTGGGATGCATTTCATCAGGACCAGGGGACTTGTCTACCTTGAGTCCCATTAGCCTGTCCAGCACTACCTCCCGAGTGATAGTGATTATCTCAAGGTCCTCTCTTCCCACATTCCCGTGACCAGCAATTTTTGGCATGGTTTTTGTGTCTTCCACTGTGAAGACCGAAGCAAAATAATTGTTTAAGGTCTCAGCCATTTCCACATTTCCCATTATTAAATCCCCCTTCTCATCTTCTAAGGGACCAACATTTACTTTAGTCACTCTTTTCCGTTTTATATATCGGTAAAAGCTTTTACTATCTGTTTTTATGTTTTGTGCAAGTTTATTTTCATAATCTATCTTTCCTTTCTTTATTGCTTTCTTAGTCATTCTTTGCTGTTGTTTAAAATTTTCCCAATCTTCTAGTTTCCCACTAACCTTGGCCACCTTATACGCATTGGTTTTTAATTTGATACTCTCCTTTATTTCCTTGGTTATCCATGGCTGGTTATCTCTTCTCTTACCGCCCTTCTTTTTCACTGGAATATATTTTTGTTGAGCACTATGAAAGAGCTCCTTAAAAGTCCTCCACTGTTCCTCAATTGTGCCACCGTTTAGTCTGTGTTCCAGTCTACTTTAGCCAACTCTGCCCTCATCCCACTGTAGTCTCCTTTGTTTAAGCATAGTATGCTCATTTGAGACACTACTTCCTCACCCTCAATCTGTATTACAAATTCAACCATACTGTGATCACTCATTCCGAGAGGATCTTTTACTAGGTGATCGTTTATTATTCCTGTCTCATTACCCAGGACCAGATCTAAGATAGCTTGCTCCCTTGTAGGTTCTGTAACATACTGTTCTAAGAAACAATCCCGTCTGCATTCTATGAATTCCTCCTCAAGGCTACCCCGTGCGATTTGGTTTGACCAATCGATATGTAGGTTAAAATCCCCCATGATTACTGCCATTCCTTTTTCACATGACTCCATTATTCCCTTGATTATTGCCTGCCCCACCATGAAGTTATTATTTGGGGGCCTATAAACGCCCACCAGTGACTTTTTCCCCTTACTATCTCTGATCTCCACCCACAATGATTCAACATTTTGTTCATTCGAGCCAATATCGTCTCTCACAACTGCCTTGATATCATCCTTTATTAACAGAGCTACCCCACCTCCTTTCCCTTCTTGTCTATCTTTCCGAATTGTCAAATACCTCTGTATGTTTAATTCCCAGTCTTGGCCACCCTGCAACCACGTTTCTGTAATGGCCACCAAATCATACCCATTTGTAATGACTTGTGCCGTCAACTCATTTACTTTATTTCGAATGCTGCGTGTGTTTAGGTAGAGTGTTTTAATACTAGTTTTTAAACCATGATTTTTAGTTTTGACCCCTCCTGCAGCCTCTTTATATTCATACATATTGTTCCTTCCTATCACCTTGTGGTTTACACTTACCCCAGTGCTACTCTGCTCTGTTGCCTCCTGCCTTTTGCATTCTTTCTTGGAGTCCTGTTCATCTGAGCTCTCACCCACTCTAACTAGCTCAGAGCCCTCTCCTGGGTTCCGAATACTCCTTGCATTGAGGCACCGAGCTTTCATGCTTGCCTTTTTATTACACTTTGATCCTTTAGAATTTTGCTGTACAGTGGCCCTTTTTTTTTCGAAAGAAGAACCCGAATTACATCCTCAAGGGCTGTGTGTGGATTTTTTTAACGTGTGTTGGCCGTTGCACACCAGCCACCACACGGGCTTGACAGAGTTAAGTCTTGGCCCAATGGCAAGGATTACCCAAGACAACTGGAGACCTGCTCTGCTGCACGGACCTAGTGCGCACACATATCGCAGTGTGGGCTGGTCAGTGCTGCCCCTGGGCCCGAACTCACGCCTCCTCTGGGCTCCGATCAAATCCCTCCACAGTCTCTCACAGCTCCTTCGCCCCGACCTCGCTGCTCCTGCCCACGCTCCAATCATCGACCTGGACCTTGCTGACATCACTCTTCGTTGCCGTTGCCCTCCTGCACCAGCTCGCGCTGTACCTTGTAGTGGCCTTCACATTGTCCATGGCTGCCGCTCGCCACTCCTTTTATGGCCCTGCTATATGAATAGTGTGGCAAGACATCTACCTGCTCAGAGCTGGCGCACTCAACCCTGGCCAGTTTCTCGAGGTCAGGGGTCTAAGTATCTCTGACAGATGCCAGCACCATTTACAGTGCCAATGGGCCCCATGCACCGTGACAGAGAGGTCATTTGTTGCAGTGCCTTGCAATAGTGTTAATGAAGAGTTAAAAAAAAAATTCGTTGTCAGTTTTGTAAAATGCTGGTTTCCCAATTGCAACTGATCAATTATGATTGATTGCATAAAGGAAACTGACATTTAAACTTTAAGCCTAACTTTGAGGCCTTTAGTGTCAGCTTTGGCTCCGTGGGTTGCACATTTGCCTATGAGTCAGAAGGGTGTGGATTCAAGTCCCACTCCAGGGACTAGAGCACAAATAAATCTAGGCAGACACTCCAGTGCTATGCTGAGGGAGTGCTGCACTGTCGGAGCTGCCGTCTTTCGGATGAGACGTTAAACCTGTTGTGTATGGAGAAAGAGTCAGACTGAACACTGTGAGCTCAAAGTAAAGTGTGACCTTAGTTTTTTTATTGCAGGTCTCCAGAGTGCCTCTCCAACCTCTGAAGCCTTCTTAAATACCTGTGGTCCCAAGGGATTATGGGATCCTTTGGGACCCTGGGGAATGAGCCCTCTGGTGGCTGTACAGAGTAAATACAAGTCCACATATAAACAAAATTCCCCCCCAAAGTCAATAGTGTAACTATTTACAATGTGAGTCGATCTGGGGCCCTTCTTGCCCTGGTTGATCGTCTCGGTGTGAAAGCTGGTGTTGTTGAATCATTTGTTGGGCCCTCGCTGGGCTGCTGTGCAGCTGGCCTTACTGGGCTGCCTGGTGTGTTGGGCTCTGCAGGGCTGCTGTGGATGATGGGTTCTGCTTCGTGGTCAACCGTGGTGTTGGTTACCACTGGTGTGTGTGTTGGGGGATCAAAAAAGTTAGGGTCCAAAGTGGGTTGCTCAGGATAGTCCGTGAATCTGAGTTTGATTTGGTCCAAGAGTTTCCAGTGAATCAGTGGATTTGAAAGTTTGACCTGAAACACCCTGCTCCCCTCTTTGGCCACAACAGTGCTGGGAAGCCACTTGGGACCTTGGCCATAATTTAATACAAATACAGTATCATTGACTTTAATCTCGCGTGACACATTTGCGCTATCATGGTATGCACTTTGATGAAGCCGCCTGCTCTCTACCTGTTCATGTAGATCAGGGTGAACTAACGAGAGCCTTGTCTTCAGTGCTCTTTTCATGAGCAGTTCAGCAGGTGGGATCCCAGTGAGTGAGTGTGGTCTCGTGCGGTAGCTAAGCGGGATAGGCGAGTCTGCAGTGATCCTTCAGTTACCCTCTTCAAGCTTTGCTTGATGGTTTGCACTGCTCTCTCTGGCTGACCATTGGACGCTGGTTTAAACGGGGTAGATGTGACATGTTTGATCCCATTACGGGTCATGAATTCTTTGAACTCAGCACTGATAAAACATGGCCTGTTGTCGCTCACCAGGACATTGGGTAAGCTGTGTGTGGCAAACACGGTCCTCAGAGTTTCAATGGTGGCAGTGAACGTGCTAGCCGACATTATCTCACATTCAATCAACTTGGAGTACGCGTCTACAACCACAAGGAACATTTTACCCAAGAACGTGTACCCGAGACCACGGTTTGGAGGGCCAAGATCATAAACTTAGTGGCGCCTCCCTGGGTACACTGCTTAACTGCGAGCATGTATTACATCTGTGAACGCAGGACTTGAAGTCCGCATCGATACCGGGCCACCACACGTGGGATCTGGCTATCGCTTTCATCATTACAATGCCTGGGTGTGTCATTGATGAAGATGCCTCTGCCTTTCTTGGGGACCACTGCTCGATTGCCCCACAGAAGGCAATCTGCCTGTATAGACATTTCATCTTTGCACCGCTGGGACGGCTTTATCTCTTCCTGCATTGGAACACTGGACCAGCTCTCGTGAAGCACACAGCTTTTCACTAGAGATAATAAGGGGTCCTGGCTTGTCCAAGTTTTGATCTGCCGGGGGCAGTGACGGGTGATTGCTCACTCTCAAACGCTTCCATAACCATGGGTAGATCTGCGGGCTGCGCAATTTCCAACCCCGTGATGGGCAATGGCAGCCTACTGAGAACATCGGCGCAGTTTTCTGTGCCTGGCCTATGGCGGATGGCGTAGTTGTATGCGGACAACGTGAGCGCCCATCTCTGGATGCTGGCCGATGCGTTGGTATTTATCCCTTTACTCTCGGAAAACAGGGATATAAGTGGCTTATGGTCAGTTTCCAATTTGAATTTTAGCCCAAACAGGTATTGATGCATTTTCTTTACCCCATAGACACACGCTAATGCTTCTTTTTCAATCATGCTGTGGGCTCGCTCGGTGTTAGACAGACTCCTGGATGCATAAGCAACCGGTTGCAGTTTCCTGAAATCATTAGCTTGTTGCAATACACACCCGACGCCATATGACGACGCATCATATGCTAGTACCAAACGCTTACATGGATCATACAACACAAGCAATTTGTTTGAGCATAACAATTTTCTCACTTTTACAAAGGCATTTTCTTGACTTTTGCCCCAAACCCATTTGCTCCCTTTTCATAGTAAGAAGTTACCAAAGTAGTTCAAGAGTCCCAGAAACGACCACAGCTCCATCGTGTTCTGTGGCCTCGATGCGTTCTCGATTGCCTCCGTCTTCACTTTGGTGGGCCTGATGCCGTCCGCCGCAATCTTCCTTCCCAAGGACTCCACTTCAGGCGCCAGGAAAACGCACTTCGAGCGTTTTAACCTGAGCCCCACACGGTTGAGTCGACTAAGAACCTCCTCCAGGTTCTGCAGGTGCTCGACTGTGTTCCGATCTGTGACCAAAATGTCATCCTGGAAGACCACGATGTGCGGGTCCGACTTCAGTAAAATTTCCATGTTTCTCTGGAATATCGCCGCCGCTGATCGGATTCCAAATGGGCATCTGTTATAAACAAAAAGACCTTTGTGTGTGTTGATGCAGGTGAGGGCCTTCGATGATTCCTCCAGTTCCTGCGTCATGTAGGCTGAAGTCAGATCCAGCTTTGTGAACGTCTTTCCTCCCGCCAGCGTTGCAAAGAGGTCGTCAGTTTTTGGTAGTGGGTATTGGTCCTGCAGGGAGAAACGATTGATAGTTTCTTTGTAATCGCCACAGATTCTGACAGTGCTGTCTCCCTTGAGGATTGGGACAATAGGACTGGCCCACTCGCTGAACTCGATCGGTGAAATGATGCCCTCTCGTTGCAGCCAGTCTAGCTCGATCTCTACCCTTTCTCTCATCATGTATGGTACTGCTCTCGCCTTGTGATGCATGGGTCGCGCCCCCAGAATTAGGTGGATCTGCACTTTTGCTCCTTGGAATTTCCCGATGCCTGGTTCAAACAATGAAGGGAATTTGTTTAAAACCTGGGCACACGAAGTGTCGTCAATGGGCGATAGCACTCGGACGTCGTCCCAGTTTCAGCGTATCTTTCCCAGCCAGCTCCTGCCGAGCAGCGTGGGACCATCGCCTGGTACCACCCAGAGTGGTAGCTTGTGCACCGCTCCATCGTAGGATACCTTAACGGTAGCACTGCTGATTACAGGAATCAGTTCTTTAGTGTAAGTTCTTACTCTCGTGCGAACTGGAGTTAATACTGGCCTTGAGGCCTTGTTGCACCACAACCTTTCGAAAGTCTTTTTGCCCATGATGAACTGGCTAGCACCCGTGTCCAGCTCCATTGACACCGGGAGTCCATTTAGTTCAACATTCAGCATTATCGGGGGACAATTCGTGGTGAATGTTTGTATCCCATGTACCTCTGACTCCTCTATCTGAGGCTCTGGTTCATAGTGATCCTCCGTGGATCTGT
Source organism: Pristiophorus japonicus (assembly GCF_044704955.1). Classification (NCBI taxonomy): domain Eukaryota; kingdom Metazoa; phylum Chordata; class Chondrichthyes; family Pristiophoridae; genus Pristiophorus; species Pristiophorus japonicus. The sequence goes on from NC_091982.1 coordinate 109,526,090, forward strand.
CCTCCTCTGCAACGTGGTGGTTTGCAGGTTTAACAGGCCTAGCAGCTCGTCTGCACACTCATTGGAGCTGTCCCATTGTTCCACAGCCCTTGCAAACGTATCCTTTGAATCAGCATAAATGGAAACGATGATCACCCCTGCAGCGCCAACAAGGTATTAATGGCCTTGCGTTCATCACCCTTGATGGTAGACTCTGAGACATCTGCGGATGTGTAGCTGCAGGTATGTGTGACCTCTCCTGTATATGTTACGATTTGAAAACAACATCACTTTGTTCACAGTACTGGTAGCAGCACTTGTGTGCTGAGAGATTTGCTTCGTATTGTCACTGGTGGCAATGAACGCCTGGGCTATCGCTATTGCCTTACTCAAGGTTGGGGTCTCTACAGTCAAAAGCTTGCGAAGTATGGTTTCATGGCCAATGGCAAGTACGAAAAAATCTCTAAGCATGTGCTCCAAATGTCCTTCAAATTCGCAATGACCTGCAAGGCATCTCAGCTCGGTGACATAACTCGCCACTTCCTGGCCTTCAGACCTTTTGTCGGTGTAGAACCGATACCTCGCCATCAGAACGCTTTCCTTCGGGTTCAAATGCTCTCGGACCAGTGTGCACAAATCGTCGTACGATTTCTCCGTGGGTTTTGCTGGAGTGAGCAGATTCTTCATGAGGCCATACCTTGGTGCCCCACAGACGGTGAGGAGGATCGCTCTATGTTTGGCAGGGCTCTCTCCCCCATCTAGCTCATTGGCCAAGAAGTATTTGTCGAGTCACTCCACAAAAGTTTCCCAATCATCTTCCTCCGAAAATTTCTCCAGGATGCCCACTGTTCTCTGCATCTTTGGGTTCGCTATCTGTATCTCATCGCCAGTTGTTGTGTATGGAGAAAGAGTCAGACTGAACACAGTGAGCTCAAAGTAAAGTGTGACCGTAGTCTTTTATTGCAGGTCTCCAGAGTGCCTCTCCAATCTGTGAAGCCTTCTTAAATACCTGTGCTCCCAAGGGATTATGGGATCCCTTAGGACTCCAGGGAATGAGCCCTCTGGTGGCCGTACAGAGTAAATACAAGTTCACATTTTTAACAAAACCAGGTCTGCTCTTTCAAGTGGATGGAAAAGATCCCATGGCACTGTTTTGAAGAAGAACAGGGGAGTTATCCCTGGTGTCATGGCCAAGATTTATCCCTCAATCAACACAACAAAAAAACAGATTATCAGTTTGTGGGAGCTTGCTTGTGTGCAAATTGGCTGCTGTGTTCCTACATTACAACAGTGACTACACTCCAAAAGTACTTCATTGGCTGTAAAGCGCTTTGAGATTGTTAAAGGGTGAAAAAAAGGGCAGGGATTCACGCTCCCACCTGTTCAGGTTCTGCTGCTTTCCCAGTGTAACCTGAGAAGAAACTTGACTCCAAAACCTCTTACTAGCTTTGACTTATAGTGTATGAATCTGCATATGGCTGGGCATGAGCTGGAGAAGACAACAACACTCCCACTTTGTACCGTTATAATCGTGTATCTCAACCGTGCAGATATGTTTCAGCAAATGTAAAACAGCATCTGTCACATGGCATGAAAAATGCAGCAATATGACTATATAGTGGATATAGTCATTATGTGTCCTTTTTTGTCTTCACGAATTCACCTGAATCCCAAGAACAGCAATGCACTCCATCATAGCCAGAATTCTTACTGCAGCACTGATTGTCACTGTCGTGGCTTGAAGTAATCTCTTCACATACACCCCAGAGGGTTTAGTGATTTAGAAGAGGAATCACAGAATGCGGAGGGAGCAGAGCTGATAGCTAAGAGCAGTTCCTGTTGAATTTCTGATTCTGACTTTCAAATGGTGATCAGGGAGTGGGGGGGGTTTGGGGTAGCAATGGTGATCGGGGGGGGGAGTAGCAGTGGTAAGCGGGGGGTAGTAGTGGTGATCGTGGGGTAGTGGTAGTGATCGGTAGGAGGGGTAGAAGTGGAGATCTTGGGGGTTGTGGTGGTGATCGTGGGGGGTGGGTTTGGTGGTGATTGGAGTGGGGTGTAGTGGTCATGATCATGATCATGGGGTATTGATGGTGATCGGGGGGGTGGTAGATGTGGTGATCGGAGGGGGGTAGTGGTGGTGATCAGGCGGGGAGTGGGTGGGGTAGTGATCGGAGAGGGTGGTGGTGGTGATCGGGTGATAGGAGTGGTGAGCGGGGGGTTGGTGTGGTGATCAGGTGGTAGGAGTGGTGGTCGGATGGTCGAAGTGCTGATCGGGCGGTTGGTGTGGTGATCGGGTGGTTGGTGTGGTGATCGGGCGGTAGGAGTGGTGGTCGGATGGTCGAAGTGGTGATCGGTCGGTTGGGGTGCTGATCGGGTGGTTGGTGTGGTGATCGAGCGGTAGGAGTGGTGAGCGGGGGGTTGGGGTGGTGATCGAGCGGTAGGAGTGGTGAGCGGGGGGTTGGTGTGCTGATCGGGTGGTTGGGGTAGTGATCGGGCGGTAGGAGTGGTGAGCGGGGGGTTGAGGTGGTGATCGGGCGGTAGGAGTGGTGAGCGGGGGGTTGAGGTGGTGATCGAGCGGTAGGAGTGGTGAGCGGGGGGTTGGTGTGGTGATCGGGTGGTTGGTGTGGTGATCGGGCGGTAGGAGTGGTGGTCGGGTGGTTGGGGTGCTGATCGGGTGGTTGGTGTGGTGATCGAGCGGTAGGAGTGGTGAGCGGGGGGTTGGGGTGGTGATCGGGTGGTTGGGGTAGTGATCGCGGGGTTGGGGTGGTGATTGGCGTTACTGGTGACCAGGGGGAGGTGATAGTGATGGTGATCGGGGTGGGGGGGGGGGTTGGTGGTGATGATCGGGGGGGTCAGTTGTGGTGATCGAGGGGTTTGCAGTGGTGATCGCGGGTGCAGTGGTGGTGGTTGTGGGGTAGTAGTGTGGATCAGGGTTTAAGATAGCAGTGATGGTTGGGTTTGAGCACAGTGTTGATCAGGATTTGAGATAGCGGTGGTGGTTGGGTTTGGGTGTAGTGTTGATCAGGGTGTGAGATAACGGTGGTGGTTGTGGGATAGTAGTGTTGATCAGGGTTTGAGATAGCGGTGGTGGTTGGGTTTGAGCATAGTGTTGATCGGGGTGTGAGATAGTGGTGGTGGTTGGGTTTGGGTGTAGTGTTGAATGGGTTTGAGATAGCGGTGGTGGTTGGGTTTGAGCACAGTGTTGATCGGGGTGTGAGATAGCGGTGGTGGTTGGGTTTGGATGTAGTGTTGATCGGGGTGTGAGATAGCGGTGGTGGTTGGGTTTGGATGTAGTGTTGATCGGGGTGTGAGATAGCGGTGGTGGTTGGGTTTGGATGTAGTGTTGATCGGGGTGTGAGATAGCGGTGCTGGTTGGGTTTGGGTGTAGTGTTGATCAGGGTTTGAGATAGCGGTGGTGGTTGGGTTTGGGTGTAGTGTGGATTAGGGTTTGAGATAGCGGTGGTGGTTGGGTTTGGATGTAGTGTTGATCGGGGTGTGAGATAGTGGTGGTGGTTGGGTTTGGGTGTAGTGTTGATCGGGATGTGAGATAGTGGTGGTGGTTGGGTTTGGATGTAGTGTTGATCGGGGTGTGAGATAGCGGTGGTGGTTGGGTTTGGGTGTAGTGTTGATCGGGGTGTGAGATAGCGGTGATGGTTGGGTTTGGATGTAGTGTTGATCGGGGTGTGAGATAGTGGTGGTGGTTGGGTTTGGGTGTAGTGTGGATTAGGGTTTGAGATAGCGGTGGTGGTTGGGTTTGGATGTAGTGTTGATCGGGGTATGAGATAGCGGTGGTGGTTGGGTTTGGGTGTAGTGTGGATTAGGGTTTGAGATAGCGGTGGTGGTTGGGTTTGGATGTAATGTTGATCGGGGTATGAGATAGCGGTGGTGGTTGGGTTTGGATGTAGTGTTGATCGGGGTGTGAGATAGTGGTGGTGGTTGGGTTTGGGTGTAGTGTGGATTAGGGTTTGAGATAGCGGTGGTGGTTGGGTTTGGATGTAATGTTGATCGGGGTGTGAGATAGTGGTGGTGGTTGGGTTTGGGTGTAGTGTGGATTAGGGTTTGAGATAGCGGTGGTGGTTGGGTTTGGATGTAATGTTGATCGGGGTATGAGATAGCGGTGGTGGTTGGGTTTGTATGGAGTGGTCAGCAGCGGTTCGCTTTCTTTAAATGTGAGGTCGGGAGCCACACTACTGCTCCTCTTGGCTTCACCTTCAGGTAAGTACATTTTTAAATCTTGCCTTGTTCATTGTGGCCATTTATGGACGACCTGTTAGGCTGTATTTAGACCTGGTTTTCCTGAGTCCATCCTGAGGGCAAAACAATCTTGCAGTGGGTGCCACAAACAGACATTAAGCCCCATATTTTTATATGCAAAGGAGCTAACTTTTGTTTCAGATGTGAGCACTGCATGCAAATTCTTTACCAATATAGCGAGCTTCCTACCAGTCATGTTGGAAGTTTATGAGGCCGTACTGTGCCTGAAAAATGGGTGCTGCATAGCTGAATTGCTCGGCTAATATTTCTATATCTGAATTAAGAAGTATTCTTTTCTTGGAATGTTGTACTTGTGCTGTTAATTATTAAATTTTAATTTCAGTTAAATATTTTATCTACATCTCTAAATTGGATTTATGTGAAGACAATCACACCTATAATATGAGAATGGCTGTGATTTACATATCCTGGTGTCTACAAATATATATGCTTTCACGTCTAAAAAGAATTCCTATGACACATAGCTGGTTCAATGTCTGTAAACTGCTTTAATTTAGTAATGGAAGTATATTAGGGCTTTGTTTTAAATGTAAAGTATGTCAGAATTATGCTAGCTGCTTTTATCTTTCATCTGACAATTCAGTAGATAAGCAGATCTCTAATGCCTTACAGCTGGGTGAAGGAGTAGGGAGGGTTGAGAGAATGTTAGCAAGCAGTAAAGAAAGAGATTTATTAATGTTTGATTGCATCTTCTAGAATTCAGATAAATTAAAAATCCTTTTAATTTTTCTGCTGCTCAAAATTCCCTTGCCCCCCACCCGCCAGGATTATATTAATTTCTTGCACTTATCTTTTGGACACTTTTTGCCCCCCAAATGGTTTATGTCAAAATGAGCACTTTCTGAATTGCAGCCAAATTGTGTGCCAGTCTATTGTGTCGATAAAAAAGGCTTGTTTCAGTGTCGTGCTGGGGTGTGAGGGTTCGTTTTGTTGTGATGTGGGATTTGTTCCCAAAAAACACATTGTGCGCTCACAGACTTCACCACTGGGTTTTATTTTGTCTGTGTTGGAGATGAAGCAATTTCCATGGACAATTATGAAAACCAAATTCTGTTAGAATCTCAATTCCGATCTGGGAGTATATGGAGCTTCACGTTTTCACGATGAACCACAGTGTCTGACAAAACACATTGCATCACCCATCTGGAACAGGCTGCTCTGCAGCTGACTGCGCGGCTTTAAAGGTGGCTCAAAATATGCCAGAGTTCGACGAGAAACCTGGGTTTTTACAAATATTTCAGGAATTTTCCGCATTTTCAAAGGAGAGAGATGGGTGAAGGGGGAAGCAAAAAAGATACAAATATACCAACAGATGTGGAAGCTGGAGGTAAACAGCAGAGATTACTGCACCTTGTGAATGCAGCTTTCCTGTACAAAGCCCGAAAATCCCTTTTCATGCCTAGTCGCTGAAGCTAGTGAGGCATGAAAAGGAAGCATAGTGTCATGGCAATGGCAGATGGTTCAGGCAAAGCAGAAAGGTTCAGGCTATTGTGAAGTTATTCATTTTTCTATGGGAAGAACCACCTGCCAAGGGAAGGCCTAATCAGTAAATGGTTTGAAAATGCGTTATGAATAGACAAGGCAAGCAAACACTATATTTTTTTCGGGAGAGAAGGAACAAGCTGCAGCTGAAACTGTACCAATGCTAGAGCCCAAGGCAGCTGAGACACTGCTTACTGAAGCCTGATTAATGTTTTCCCAACAATAGTTCTCGTGTGGTGCAGTCCAAAAGGTGCCTGTGATGTTTGTTAATAATGTGCCAACTATATTCGACGTTTAACTATGGAAAACAATAATATTTAATCTGATGCCCGCTCCTCTCGAATGAAAAGCTGTTTATTCCGTTTCTCTCCTGAGGCAGTGTGCTATGGAGCATGTAGGGTGTTACAGTCTGATCTGCTATTTATGACAGTGTTTAGATAAAAGTTCTGCAGTCGATGTGGAAGAGAATCAGCCTGCATGATAGTGTTACATCACTATTCAGTGCTGTATTTTTAATGACTATCAAACATTAACATAAAGTCTTTCAACTACATAGTTTTCATTTAACCACAGCAAATCCCCAACCACCAGAAAGAAAGCAACAAAGGCTTTCTGTGTGTAATGAGCAGGTCATGTAATATATCACATAATGCACTGTAAAGCCAATTAAAATGGTATTGTTTGTGTTTTCCCTGTTGTGGTAATTATTGTCCCTTGGTACCAAACTCGTTCTCTAAACAGCTGCATTATTTATTTCTTACTATAAGAAGCAGAACTGCGGTCTGTGAAAATAGGAGACAGTGAGAAAGGGAATTAATCCGGTATCTGGGCTGGGACTTACTGCAACACACTTCAGGTGAGGCTGAATAAATTAGAATGCAAAATAGAAAGATCCAGTCAGAAATTCGGAAATGTGTGCTTGATACCAGATTTTCAAGGAGTATTTAGCCTTGTCGTGGAATAGCGTTGTGGTTGAATATGAATGCAGCTTCTCAGTGACTTTCTCAGTGAGAACAGCAACCAACAGAGCATTTCATTCATTATATTGGCCCCCAGGGAGCTTGCTAGAGAATGAGATGGGGAGGTTGATAAGAAAAACGTAACAAACTCAAGCATAATAATTTACAATTTACAGGAGAGAATCAGAATTATTGTTTAATTTTGTTTTACTTGCAAATAAGTTATGGTCAGAGGAAGAACAATCTACATAATTGCAAAGGAATACTCTTTTTGAAATTGTTTCTTTAGTCTCTTCCCCATCAATTGTGGTGCTCCAATACACTGGCCAGAATTTCCATGCTGCCGTGCAGGTCGGGAGTAAAAGTGGAAATAAATCGGAGCAGGTCAGGGAGCTGCTGATATCCCGCCTCCTCACACCTTTAACACGGCGCGTTTGCCAGCACGGCACGGGCCCGAACGGCAGAGACGGGTGACTTAATTTATCTCATTAATACCTTGTGGTCAGGTCTTTAAGTGTTTTTAACCAGACCTTTTGAATTTCACTGGATGACCACGGGAATCACGCAGCCCGGGAACCACGTCTGTCAAGCTGAGGCAGAAGCTCAGTGGCCATGGATTGGGGTCATTACTGCAGAGCATGGAGAGCACAAAAAATACTGTCACATCACACCTGCTTACTAAGGGAAATGCTGTTGTTGAGTGCATTTTCAGCACAAATTTAGGTGTCTTTTGTGTAAATTCGGAAACCTTTCTCACATCATTGCTACTATCATACCATTGACAGATTGCTTCTCTGATCGCTACTTGACCTGCCATCTATTACATCAGCTTGGGTACTGTTTTTACTGTCTCACCTTGGTCCTCAGAACCGGACCAGAATGAGCCCCAACTCCAGCAGCAGGCACACCAGAAGCACCAACAACACCACCACCAACATTCTCCTCAACGACCTGATGCTCCACACGGCAGAGGGCATCAGCGCAGGACTGCACCATGTTGAATATGATACCCCCAACACAGACTATACAGGCAGAGAATGAGCATCCTCAACATGACTGAGCACCAGTGCCAAAGGAGGCTCAGCCTATCACGCCACGTTGTCGCAGACATTTGCAGCTTGCTGGAGCAAGACCTCCAGCCCAGAGGAACAGGTGGACACATCTTACTAGTGGCTGTCAAAGTCACCAGCACCCTCAACTTCTTCACCTCAGGCTCCTTCCAGGTATCTGCGGCAGACATTTGCAGCATCTCGTAGTCAGCAGCCCACAGATGTTTCACACAGGTCACCGATGCCATGTTTGACAAGTCAGCCAATTATATTAACTTTGCCGCTGATGAAGCCAGTGTTACTGAGCGGGCTTTCGGCTTTGCCGCGTTGGCTAGCTTCTCATGGGTGCAGGGCATCATCGACTGCACACTTGTGGCCATCAGAGCACCCCATCATCACACTCCATCATCACCCAGAAGTCTTTGTCACTGCAAGGGCTGCCACGCCCCAAATTGCACCTAGTCTGTAACCATAGTATCATCATGCATGTGTGCGCCTAATTACCTGGCAGCTACCATGACTCTTTCGTCATGCGCCAGTCCACCCTCCCTCAGCTCCGCGCACATCCAAACAGCTGGCTGCTTGGAGACAAGGACTACTCACTTAAGACGTGGCTCATGACACCCTTAAGGAGGCCAAGTACTGAGGCCAAGGAGCATTATAATGAAAGCCACTTGTCCACTAGATGTGTCATAGAGCAAACGATAAGCATTCTGAAAATGTGCTTCAGATGCCTTGACAGATCTGGAGGGGCCTTTCAGAATGCTCTAAGCCAGGGTGTCCGGAATCGTCGTGGTCTGCTGCACCCTGCACAACATAGCGCAGCAGCGAGGAGTAGTGCTGCATGAGGAGCAAGGATCTGAGCGCACTGTGTCTTCAAAGGAGAAGGAGCAGGAAGAAGAGGGGGAGCATCAGCTGGTAGATGAGGAGCAGGATGAACCCGAGGTCCAGATGTCACCAGCACATAGAAACATAGAAACATAGAAAATAGGTGCAGGAGTAGGCCATTCCGCCCTTCGAGCCTGCACCGCCATTCAATGAGTTCATGGCTGAACATGCAACTTCTTTACCCCATTCCTGCTTTCTCGCCATACCCCTTGATCCCCCGAGTAGTAAGAACTACATCTAACTCCCTTTTGAATATATTTAGTGAATTGGCCTCAACAACTTTCTGTGGTAGAGAATTCCACAGGTTCACCACTCTCTGGGTGAAGAGGTTTCTCCTCATCTCGGTCCTAAATGGCTTACCCCTTATCCTTAGACTGTGACCCCTGGTTCTGGACTTCCCCAACATTGGGAACATTCTTCCTGCATCTAATATGTCTAAACCCATCAGAATTTTAAATGTTTCTATGAGATCCCCTCTCATTCTTCTGAACTCCAGTGAATACAAGCCCAGTTGATCCAGTCTTTCTTGATAGGTCAGTCCCGCCATCCCGGGAAACAGTCTGGTGAACCTTCGCTGCACTCCCTCAATAGCAAGAATGTCCTTCCTCAAGTTAGGAGACCAAAACTGTACACAATACTCCAGGTGTGGCCTCACCAATGCCCTGTACAACTGCAGTAACACCTCCCTGCCCCTGTACTCAAATTGTTGCTCGGGAGGCCAGGGATGGCCTCATCACGGCCAGATTGATTTAACTTCCTGCATTGCACCCATATGGCTGTCACATGCTGTGCCAGGCATCCCCCCCCCCCACCAACACCATAAAGAATCCCCACAATGACCAAGCCATTCCTTTCACACTGACCCCCATTGCTGGAGGTAACGTTATGTCTCACGATTCACTCCAACTCACTAAGCCACTTACAAAGTGACAAACAAAAATGGGCATGACCTGAAAGTGGTGAAAATAAATAGTTTTATATGTGACATAAGAGTAACGGAACATTAACAGAAAGATTTCTTGCCCTGTGCTTACCCTGTGCATCTACTTCTGCGTCATCTTTTGATCACTCGTGCTTCTACGCATTGCAACCCCTGTGGCTTCAGCAGAGGTAGCGGCAGGCTGCTCACTGCCCTGCTGCGATTGCGTGGCCACTTTAGGTGGATGTCCTCTGGGTCTTGGAGCCAGTGAGGGCCCCGCCAAAGTCTGCACCTCCTGCAACTGTGCAGGGGCAGACTCAGCCATCGCGATCCGAGGAGGCATCTGGGGCTCTGTCTGAGGGGGAGGCAACGGGGTAGATGTGTGAGTGCTTTGCGAGGAGCCCACACTCCCTCTCCCCTCTCACCGCCATCCCTCTCATGGGCCACCCGCACTTCCCTGCTAGCAAGGAGCTTACTGCACAGCAATGGGGCCATGAGTACACATGTCTACATTGACATCCTTCCTAGAAAAGAGGTCAATGAGCCTCTGCCATCTATTCTCCATAGATAGCTAGAGCTCATGTGAGTGGCGCATTAGCTGCTCCATGTAGGTGTCCATCCTTTCCATGGAAGAACCTAGTCACCATCGCCTGCCACGTGATGGCACTCATTTTGGAGATGGACTCCTCCATTCTCTGAACATTTGCAGACATCGTGCTTGCACAATCGGTCAGAGCCTCCTGCACTTCTTCCTGCTCTTCCACACTCGCCCTCTTTCTCGATGGTCCCCGAGGCTCAGCATCTGCATGCAGCTGAGCAGAGCTGGGGTGTCCTGCGCTCCCTGGCGAGGTGTCTTCACTGCTGTTCCTGTCTCTACCATATGCTCTTGCTCACTTGTGATTTGTGACAGACCAGGTGACAACATTACTCTATCTCGCATAGGACCCACCTGTTATATATGTAAACTTGTATTTACTCTGTACAGCCACCAGAGGGCTCATCCGCTGGAATCCCAAGGGATTCCATAATCCCTTAGGAGCACAGGTATGTAAGGAGGATTCACAGGTTGGAGAGGCACTCTGGAGACCTGCAATAAAAGACTAAGGTCACACTTTACTTTGAGTTCACAGTGTTCAGTCTGACTCTTTCTCCATATACAACAACTGGAGACGAGATACAGATAGCGAACCCAAATATGCAGAGAACAGTGGGCATCCTGGAGAAATTCTTGGAGGGAGATGATTGGAAAACCTTTGTGGAGCGACTCGACCAATACATAGTGGCCAACGAGTTAGATGGGGAAGAGAGCACTGCCAAACGAAGGGCGATCCTCCTCACCGTCTGTGGGGCACCAACGTAAGGCCTCATGAAGAATCTGCTCACTCCAGCGAAACCCACAGAGAAATCGTACGACGATTTGTGCACACTGGTCCGAGAGCATTTGAACCCAAAGGAAAGCGTTCTGATGGCGAGGTATCGGTTCTACACCGACAAAAGCTCTGAAGGACAGGAATTGGCGAGTTATGTCGCTGAGCTAAGACGCCTTGCAGGACATTGCGAATTTGAAGGACATTTGGAGCACATGCTCAGAGACTTTTTCGTACTTGGCATTGGCCACGAAACCATACTTCGCAAACTTTTGACTGTAGAGACCCCGACCTTGAGTAAGGCCATAGCGACAGCCCAGGCGTTCATTGCCACCAGTGACAATACGAAGCAAATCTCTCAGCACACAAGTGCTGCTACAAGTACTATGAACAAAGTGATGTTGTTTTCGAATTGTAACATACAGGGCAGGTCACACATATCTGTAGCTGAATGTCCGCAGATGTCTCAGAGTCCACCATCAAGGGTGATGAATGCAAGGCCATTAACACCTTGCTGGCGCTGCGGGGGTGATCATTGTTTCCATTCATGCCGATTCAAAGAGTACGTTTGCAAGGGCTGTGGAACAATGGGACACCTCCAATGAGTGTGCAGGCGAGCTGCAAAGCCTGCAAAACCTGCAAACCACCATGTTGTAGAGGAGGAGGATCACGATGAACCAGAGCCTCAGATCGAGGAGACAGAGGTACATGGGGTACACACATTCACCACGAATTGTACCCCAATAATGCTGATTGTTGAACTAAATGGACTCCCGGTATCAATGGAGCTGGACACGAGCGCGAGCCAGTCCCTCATGGGCAAAAAGACTTTCGAAAGGTTGTGGTGCAACAAGGCCTCAAGGCCAGTCTTAACTCCAGTTCGCACGAAACTAAGAAATTAAAGGAAAGAACTGATACCTGTAATCGGCAGTGCTACCGTAAAGGTCTCCCAAGATGGAGCGGTGCACAAGCTACCACTCTGGGTGGTACCGGGCGATGATCCCATGCTGCTCAGCAGGAGCTGGATTGGAAAGATACGCTGGAACTGGGATGACATCCGAGCGCTATCGCCCACTGACGACACTTCGTGTGCCTAGGTCTTAAACAAATTTCCTTTGCTGTTCGAACCAGGTATCGGGAAATTCCAAGGAGTAAAAGTGCAGCTCCACCTAATTCTGGGGGCGCGACCCATCCATCACAAGGTGAGAGCAGTACTGTACATAGTGAGAGAAAGGGTAGAGATCGAGCTAGACCGGCTGCAAAGAGAGGGCACCATTTGCCCGATTGAGTTCAAAGAGTGGGCCAGTCCTATCGCCCCAGTCCTCAAGGGAGACGGCACCGTCAGATTCTGTTGCGATTACAAAGTAACTATTAATCGTTACTCCCTGCAGGACCAATACCCACTACCAAAGGCCGACGACCTCTTTGCAACGCTGGCAGGAGGAATGACGTTCACGAAGCTGGATCTGACTTCAGCCTACATGACGCAGGAACTGGAGGAATCATCGAAGGCCTTCACCTGCATCATCACGCACAAAGGTCTTTTTGTTTATAACAGATGTCCGTTTGGAATCCGATCGGCGACGGCGATATTCCAGAGAAACATGGAAAGCTTACTGAAGTTGATCCCGCACACCGTGGTCTTCCAGGATGACATCTTGGTCACAGGTCGGAACACAGTCGAGCAGCTGTAGAATCTGGAGGAGGTTCTTAGTCGACTCAACTGCGTGGGGCTCAGGTTAAAATGATCGAAGTGAATTTTCCTGGCGCCTGAAATGGAGTTCCTGGGAAGGAGGCTTCCAGAAATGGGCGCTCACGTTGTCCGCATACAACTGCGCCATCCGTCACAGGCCAGACACAGAAAACCACGCTGATGCTCTCAGTAGGTTGCCATTGCCCACCTCCGGGGTGGAAATGGCGTAGCCCGCAGATCTAGCCATGGTTATGGAAGCATTTGAGAGTGAGCAATCACCCGTCACTGCCCATCAGATCAAATCCTGGACAAGCCAGGACCCCTTATTATCTCTAGTGAAAAGCTGTGTGCTTCACGGGAGTTGGTCCAGTGTCCCAGTGGAAATGCAGGAAGAGATAAAGTCGTTCCAGCGGCGCAAAGATGAAATGTCTATACAGACAGAGTGCCTTCTGTGGGGCAATCGAGTAGTGGTCCCAAAGAAGGGCAGAGACACCTTCATCAATGCCCTCCACAGTACCCACCCAGGTATTGTAATGATGAAAGCGATAGCCAGATCCCACGTGTGGTGGCCCGGTATCGATGCGGACTTAGAGTTCTGCGTTCGCACATGTAATACATGCTCGCAGTTAACAATGTACCCAGGTACACAGGGAGGCACCGCTAAGTTTATGGTCTTGGCCCTCCAAACCGTGGTCTAGGGTACATGTCGACTATGCAGGCCTGTGCTTGGGTAAAATGTTGCTCGTGGTTGTAGACGTGTACTCCAAGTGGATTGAATGTGAGATAATGTCGATTAGCACGTCCACTGCCACTACTGAAAGCCTGCGGGCCATGTTTGCCATACACATCTACCCGATGTCCTGGTGTGCTACAACAGGCCATGTTTTACCACTGCGGAGTTCAAAGAATTCATGACCCGTAACCGGATCAAACATGTCACATCTGCCCCGTTTAAATCAGCGCCCAATGGTCAGTCAGAGAGAGCAGTGCAAACCATCAAGCAAGGTAACTGAAGGCTCACTGCAGGCTCGCCTATCCCGAGTCCTGCTTAGCTACCGCACAAGACCCCACTTGCTCACTGGGATCCCACCTGCTGAACTGCTCATGAAAAGAGCACTTAAGACAAGGCTCTCGTTAGTTCACCCTGATCTACATGAACAGGTAGAGAGCAGGCGGCTTCAACAAAATGCATACCATGATAGCTCAAATGTGTCACGTGAGATTGAAATCAATGATCCTGTATTTGTATTAAATTATGGACAAGGTCTCAAATGGCTTCCCGGCACTGTCGTGGCCAAAGAGGGGAGCAGGGTGTTTCGGGTCAAACTTTCAAATGGACTCATTCACCGGAAACACTTGGACCAAATCAAACTCAGATTCACGAACTATCCTGAGCAACCCACCTTGGACCCTACCTTTTTTGATCCCCCAACATACACACCAGTGGCAACCGCCACCACGGTTGACCTCGAAGCAGAACCCATCATCCACAGCAGCCCTGCAGGGCCCAACACACCAGGCAGCCCAGCAAGGCCAGCTGCACAGCAGCCCAGCGAGAGCCCAACAAATGATTCAACAACAGCAGCTTTCACACCGAGACGATCAACCAGGGCAAGAAGGGCCCCAGATCGACTCACATTGTAAATAGTTGCACTATTGACTTTTGGCGGGGGGTTAGTGTTGCTATATATGTGGACTTGTATTTACTCTGTACAGCTACCAGAGGCTCATCCACTGAAGTCCCAAGGAATCCCATAATCCCTTGGGAGCACAGGTATTTAAGGAGGCTTCACAGTTTGGAGAGGCACACTGGAGACCTGCAATAAAAGACTACGGTCACACTTTAGTTTGAGCTCACAGTGTTCAGTCTGACTCTTTCTCCATACACACCACCGAGATGTGACTTAGGTCTGTTGATGCTGCGCCCTCAGAGGCTGAAGACCCCTCTGAGGTATCATCTTTCTCTTCCTCCTGGACAGTGGGAGGGGCTCGTAAGGGACTGTGGGAGAGTAAAAAGATTATTTGGAAATGTCATATCCAGAATGGGTAACAATACAATTGTGCACATAATGACCATTCATTAGCTGCTGACATGTATGCCATGTGGCTGTATGAGATGTAATTCTTTACCAGGTTGCTTAGAAGAGGGCTGCCCTCAGACTTGAGTTAAAACAGTTGTGGGGAAAGAGTAGAAAATTTTTTTTTCTGTATGTGATCACACTATATTTGAGCAATAAGTGCAGAACTGTCCCAATTCCCAACACTGACTTCCCTCACCTGGATGAGTTCAAAAATCCACTGCAAAAAAGTAACTAACTCAATATGTAACTATCCTAAATTGTTTTTTATTTAAATAATAGTGATAAATATAATTTAAGTGTTAGATGTGGCTCAGCCGACACCTTGTGCGAAGTTCTACTCTTACTGTCACGTGACTGGTTGCCCGAGTATCTCAGTTGTGCATAAAAAGTCCTGAAGACAATGTTCATGCCAGTTAATGAGCGGGAACCAATCACTTGCCCTGGTTACCATTAACTATCTGGACAACACAAATGTCCAGTTACAGTGTTGCGCTGGGGAAAACTTTGCTGCATAGAAATCCCAGCTTGTGACATTCTCTGAGGGAAGACATTGGGAATAATTTTAACCTAACCCCCCCACCGGGAGTTGTCGAGATCAGGTGTAATGCCGGTTTTACACTCCGCCTGATTTTACCCTCCATTGCAGTGAACAGAGAGTATTATCAGCCGAGGCATAAAACCAGCATTCCATTCGATCCCGTGGGTTCCACCCGATCCCGTGGGTTCCCCGTCCGGTGAGTTAGGTTAAAATGAACCATTGAGTCGCATGTTATGTTCATTGCATTGTCAAGTCATTGACCATCCATATAAGGCCATAAAATTATCGTCAGGAAATGTTCTGATCAAGGGCTGTACTTCTGTGGCTCAGGAGATTCTGAGGAATTCTGACAGCTTATGGAACATAATATTGCAGAAGCCTGGCCATAAATATCATCAAAGTTTCTGTAAAAATAATTTTCAGTACATATAAGAACCGAGGGGTAGTCAGGCCAAAATATAGCCATGGTGTTGACACTTCAGCCCGTACCTGGAGTGGTGGCCTGGTCCTGCCAGCTCAGCTAATGAACATAATGAACAATGACAGCTCTGCACAGCGTTGAGTTATCTGGGAGGGAGGGGATATCCCAAACACCATATAAACCTTTCCTCCTGTTGGATTAGTTCAGTGTTGAGTACATGGAGGCCTACTCTCCCGAGTCCACAAGCCACGTGCGTTGCTGGCAAAGGACCACACACCATTGTCAAACCAGCCCTATTATTCTAATGGCTCCGTGAACTTTAACCACGGTGTAAAGAAGCCATGTAAAAGCTGGTGACTTGGTGGTAGAGCTTGTATTCTGTCCTGCAACAATGTGAGAGAATAAAGGCTGAGCCAAGGCATCCCTCAAAACACAGCTTTGCGTGACAAGAGATTGCACTGTGTCAGGCTGGGAGGCTACACTTGCTGTCTGTATCTGGAAGTGAATGAGTGAATGAATGAATGAATAAAGAGATAAAAGATGAAAAGTAATGGATGCTAACCATCAGCGTGTGGGAGACCTCTGATCTCACTCTCTCCCATCCTTCCTCCATGCCCAGAATCTCCATGGCATCCTCTTTATAATGATGGATAAATTTGATTGGAACTATTTGCTCATTTGGATGGTAAAGAAGAAGAATAGCGACACCGACTGGTTGGGCTGAATAGCTGATTTGCATGTTATGAATTATACCTATTTCTATGAGTCAAGCATTGCAGCCTTGGTGATTCCCCTGCATGTCTGTATGTGCTGACTTCTGTGCAGCCATTTCCTGCAAACAAATATAAAAGGGATATCGATTGGAGAGAGGAATATGGTAGATGTGTGGTCCCTAAGTACCCAGCCCACCAGTCACTTTCTGAGTGTGATAATGCAACATTTGGGATTCTTGTGCTAGAAATGTATCTAGCGCTTATTGATTGTCACATTTAATGAGCTAGAACAGTTTGGCAAGACAACATCACACAATATAAACATTCCTGTGCATTTAGAAAGATTAGGAGTTGGAAAAGTTCAGTGCATTCTACCTTTGTGATGGTGCACCAAGGTTAGAGTTTAGATGCGAGTGTAAGCCAACATTTTATAATAAAGCCACATGTTAAAACAGCTGCCTTGGCGACCTTGTGTAGCTCAGCAATTGTCTTCCTCTCAAGCTACCAGGTTTGACCCACACGTGAGACAGTATTCACTGGCTGTCCCTTTCATCCAGGCTGCTCTAATGGTGCCCTTTATTACAGGATGTCCCTCACCTCCACGATGAGCCATCCTGGCCTGCAAGGTCTCCTCCAGCAGGGCGTTCACCAAATGGTGAAGCTGTCATCCTTTATCTGCCTCCAGTCATTTTAACCCCCTCCATTGGCAGGACTGCTTTAAGAAAACCAGCAGCCCTTTAAGAGCTGCCTGTGACTGATAATTTCCCCCTAACTCTGCGGTACTTGCTACATGTTATGTGCTTAACATAGGAAGCCCCAATTATTTCATATAATGAGTTGGCCTCACGTCAGAGCACGGGGTCAGCAGAATACACCACTACTGTACACAGTGCCCGAAAGGCAGCACTCTCTGCACCACTGTGCTAGGGCGACATTATCCGTGCCAGTCTGTATGATTTTAAAAGACAAGTATTATAAAATGGATGCGCCCTCCAGCCAGAAGGAAGATAGCAGACAGGATTAAATATTGGTTAGAAGGGACAAAGCAGAGAGCAGGAGTTAAAGGCAGTTTTTCAGAGTGGTTTGAAGTGGGTATTGGTGTCCCACAAGCTTCAGTTCTGGGGCCATTTCTGTTCACTGTGTATATCAATGATTTGAACATAGGCCGAGAGAGTATGGTGCCAACATTTGCAGATGATACCAAAATAGGAGGTAAAGTTAATTCTTTAATAGACCAAAGGAAGCTGCAAGTGGATATTGAGAAAACGGGAGCAATGGGCTGAAAGGTTTGAGTCCATTTCACTTCAGTTGTGACACTAAAAGGTGGCAGCTGGGATTTAATGGCATAAGGTGATGCATTTTGGAAAAGAAATAACAGCAGTAATTGTACTCTTCATGGAATAGTGCTGTGGCAGAGCAGAGGGATCTGGGAGTATAGGTTCACAGGGCATTAAAAGCAGCACCTCAGGTTGATTGGGCTGTAAAACAATCTAATGGAATTCTAGATTTTATTGCAACAGTTAAAAGCCAACAGATATTGATAAGCCTATATAAAACGTTAATACGACCCCAACTAGAGTATTACATACAGTATTAGGCTCCACACTATAGGAAGGATATTAAGGCTTTTGAAAGGGTACAATACAAATCCACTATGATGTTGCCTGGCATGAGGAAATACAAATATGAAGAAAGGCTTGAAAATTGGGGCTCTTTTTGGTAGAACAACACAGATTATGGGGTGATACGATAAAAGTGTTTAACAATATGAAAGAGTGGGACAGCGTAGATAGAAGCAGATTCTGGTAGATGGAACAGCACCAGAGATCGACTGGTAATAGATGAAAAATCCTCAGTCTGCATGTACTTCATGCGCTCGGAAACTCAGCCACTTGCCCAATCGCCTGCTTTGGGGGATCACCCCCCCCAATCTCAGCATTGCTCTGATCAACCCAAAGACACTGGGCCCCCGCCAACTCTTGGAATTCCCAATCAGTTTTGTAAACGGATACCCCTTTCAAAACCAATGAAGCCAGGAGCAGAGACTCCTGGTGCTAAGAGTTCCCGCTTCCTCAGCCCAGAAGGAACCCAGAGTAAGACTGGAGGCTGGTACAGCGAGAGCTGAGGCGTTGCACACTATGTACCACAAATACTTCAGTGTGAAAACCATTTTGCACAATTTTTCTCTGTTGTACAACGAAAATGTTTGCACATTTTTTAATTCATTCAAACTAGACAATTTTCCTGCCCTCTTCCCATCCTAGGATGACGGGGCAGAGGATCCAAAGTGCCTTACACCCGTTTAGACGCAGGAGCGCAAAGATTTCCTACTCCCAGCACAGGCCTGAGAAATTTGCAGCTATATTCCCACTGCCAATCTTGGGGATACTTCTGGAGAGCAGCAACCAGAAGGCCCTAATGGGCAAGTTAGAACATTTTGAAGACTTACGTTTTTGGTGTCCTCTTCGCACATTACACGTCCAGGAACGCAATTATTCATTTTGCTGAGAACTGTAGTTACTTGATTTAAAAGGCAAAACACCTTGACTTGATGCTATGGCTGATATAGATAAAGACTGCGCCTTGAGAAATGCATCGCGAGTTATATTCTGCTTCCTCCGGAAGGCTTTGTGTTGAGGCAGCGGGTATCACTCCTTCCACCAAGGAAACTTTTCCAAAGTAGATATTGCAGCACATACACTCCCCTCACTACTAGCTTCTCCAAAATCCATCACCATCATTAAACAATAATTTGCATTTATATAGCTTCACAGGAATCTTATCAGACAAAAGAATTCACACAGAGCCAAAGAATAGAGACCAAATCTTGATCAAAGAGGTAGGTTTTAAGGAGGTTGTTAAAGAAGGAGAGAGAGGTGGAGAGACAGAGGTTCAAGGAGGGAACACCAGAACTTAGGCCTAGACAGCTGAAGGCACAGAATGCACAAAAGCCCAGAGCTGGAGGAACGCAGAGTTCTCGGAGGGATGTAGGGCTGGAGGAGGATACAGAAATGTGGAGGGGTGAGGCCATGGAGGGAATTAAACACAAGGATGAGAATTTTAATATCAAGCGTTTCGGGGACTGAGGGCCAGTGTAGGTCAATGTTACCCACAGGAGTGCCCTTTCTTATATAGACTAAGACAGTTCAGTGACAAGATAATAAGAAGTCACTTCTTACTCACTAATTATGCCATTAGTGTCAATTCTCACCTTATTATGTAAAGTGTCAGATCAGCATATTCGCCAAGATTTATTTTCCCGATGAATCAACTTTAAACATGCTTTGCAAATGTGCTCCTACAAAATATTAAATTTCTTGACATCTTAAAATCTGCCTGTTTTCCGGAGTATAGAAGTTGGGGACCCCAGCCAGAAAGCACCCTTCAAAGCCACAGTACCCATCACATGATGCTGTATGTCTTCAGCTTGAATGTGAGAAACCAGCAGTAATATACTTTGTCCAATCTCATGTCATCTCGCAGCACACTCATGCATTTGATAGTGAATTATACTGCTCGTGAGTAACTCCGAGTTAACTGCTGCCTGCCCAGTGAGAGACTGAACCTGTATTTGAGAGTTTTCTAATCTCCTTGGGAGAATGGGTAGGTAAGCAGGATATTTTGGGGTCAAGTTGTCTTCAGGATTAAGAACTTGTCAAAAGAAGGTCGGATCTTCTGTGGCAATCTCAGTAATCAAACTGACCAATGCAGAGCTACAATACTGCAGGGCAATGCTTATTTCACTAGCCAGTCTCGCTCACTAATGGGTCTATCCCGATAGAGTAGACTTGTCAATGGGAACTCCGAATCTTCCAATCCAGCTACAGAAAACCCTGCAAGTCAATGCTCTTCTGGGTAGAATAGTCTGGGCAAGCAGTGGGAAGCTTACAAGTGTTCTGTATTTGTATGCTGAGTGGATCCATCATCAAAGGCAGTCCCTCGAAATCGACTTGCTTCCACTCCAAAAGTGAGTTCTCAGGTAACTGAACAGTCCAATATGGGAATTATAATCTCACACAGGTGGGACAGAGTCATTGGAGGAAAGGTTGGGTGGGGAGTCTGGTTGGCCACACGTTCCTTCCGCTGTCTGCGCTTGTTTTCTGCATGCTCTTCGCGATGAGACTCGAGGTGCTCAGCGCTCTCCTGGATGCTCTTCCTTCACTTTGGGAGGTCTTTGGCCAGGATCTCCCAGGTGTCGGTGGGGATCTTGCACTTTATCGAGGAGGCTTTGAGGGTGGCCTTGAAATGCTTCCTCTGCCCATCTGGTGATCGCTTGCCATGTAGGAGTTCCGAGTACAGCGCTTGCTTTGGGAGTCTTGTGTCAGGCATGCGAACAATGTGGCCCGCCAAATGGAGCTGGTTGAATTTGGTCAGTGCTTCGATGCTGGGGATGTTGGCCTGATCGAGAACGCTAATGTTGGTGCGTCTGTCCTCCCAGGGGATTTGCAGGATCTTGCGGAGACATCGTTGGTGGTATTTCTCCAACGATTTGAGGTGTCTACTGTATATGGTTCACATCTCTGAGCCATACAGGAGGGCAGGTATCACTACAGCCCTGTAGACCAGAAGCTTTGTGCCAGATCTGAGGGCCTGATCTTCAAACACTCTTTTCCTTAAGCGGCCGAAGGCTGCGCTGGCGCACTGGAGGCAGTGTTGAACCTCGTCGTTGATGTCTGCCATTGCTGATAATGTGCTCCCGAGATAAGGAAAGTGGTCTACATTGTCCAGGGCCACGCTGCGGATCTTGATAACTGGGGGGCAGTGCTGTGTGGCGGGGTCAGGTTGGTGCAGGACCTTTGTCTTACGAATGTTTAGTGTAAGGCCCATGCTTTCATACGCATCGGTGAAGATGTTGACGATGACTTGTTCAGCCTCTGAATGTGCACAGATGCAGGCATCGTCCGTGTACTGTAGCTCGATGACAGAGGATGGGACGGTCTTTGATCTGGCCTGAAGGCGACAAAGGTTGAACAGGTTCCCACTGGTTCTATAGTTCAGTTCCACTCCAGCGGGGAGCATATTGAGTGTGAGGTGGAGCATTGCAGCGAGAAAAATCGAGAAGAGGGTTGGCGTGATGAAGCAGTCCTGCTTGACCCCGATCCAGACATGGATTAGGTCCGTTGGTCAGGATCACAGCTTGCATGTCGTCGTGGGGGATGGCGACAAACTTTTGTGGAGAGCCGAAACGAAGGAGGGCACTCCATAGTCCCTCGCGGTTAACAGTGCCAAAGGCCTTTGTAAGGTTAAAGAAGACCATGTACAAGGGTTGGTGCTGTTTCCTGCATTTCTCTTGCAGTTGTCGTGCCATAAAGATCATGTCCTTTGTACCCCATAGTGGACGGAATCCGCACTGTGACTCTGGGAGGAGCTCCTCAGCTACGGGGAGAAGACGGTTGAGGAGGATTCTAGCGATGACTTTCCCAGTGGCTGAGTGCTGTATGCTAAGTGGATCCAGGGGTTTAAACACCAGCCATACTCCACGTACACTTGGGGGCACCTAAACATTGGTTCTTGCCTGTCTGTATCTAAGCTCTCAACTTTGGTAAGTGGAGTGTGTCTCCACAGGACGAGAGGGTGAGCTCCTAAACAGGCTAGCAGAAACTGTACCTATATGGGTTCACAGTAGCTTGGTTCGAAGACTGTTAGGTATGGTGATGGGTTTCTGCACATATCAAACATCAGGCTGAACAAAACAATGTGTCACCTCATAAGCTTGGTGCCAGATTTGAGGTCCTGGTCTTCGAACACTCTCTTACTCAGGCGACCGAAGGCTGTGCTGGCAGGCGGCATATAATGTATCATATAATTTACATAAATGTCACATAAATGCCTTTTAAGTTAATTATTATATTGATTAATTCACTCTCCCAGTATTCTCCATTACATATAAATGTTTCAACATGCAGGAAAAGTGACCAAATAATGTTTTCAATTATCAGCGAAATTATCAAAGGAAATTAAATGAAAATTTCTACAAAAATGCCACGAAGTTGATTTTTTAATCATTTTTTGTTGCAAAAGTTCCTGCTAGCTCTTTCTATATAGTCCCATTTGAGCCTTGTCACAGCTTCATTTATTCTTAAAGCCATATTCTTAAACATGTTGAAAAAAAATCGTTATTAACCTAGATTGCCACTTAAGTATTTCAAGAACATATTGGAAAATATTGGCCCAGATTTTCAGGTTATAATGGCAAAACTGTCAGCGTTCACTATTATTACACCGTGAAACTGACAACAACTTCTGGGGCTGGATTTTCGGTCTTCTGCCATCCCGTTAGCACCCCGGAATGGCAGCAATGGTGGCGGCAAGCACTTCCGGATGGGCAAGCGGCCAGCTTCCAGCGCCCCATGGGGACATTCAGTGCTGGTTTCGATGCGGAGCATTACCTGCCGGAAGAGGCGAGCTGGTGTGAAACGCCCTTTGTTACAACACCAGCTTGATTCTTGGCAGCCGCCCGATCCATAGCTCTCCGTCGATGCCCTGCTGGGACCGCCTGTGAAAGTTGCCGGTCTGAGTTATAGCAGCCGCAGTGCGGTAAATAATGTCAACCTCGGGTAAATGTGATTGTTTTTTTTTTGCGATTTATGCTGTGGTGGCGTGAGTTATGTATTGAGAATGTTTTTGGTGTTTTTTTTCAGGTTTGCTTTTTTCTCCCCAGGCCTCTCAGAGCGCTCTGAGGCTGGCTGTTTAGCTTGGGTTTTCACTTGCTCAGCCGGTCTTGCGGCATAAGAGAGGTGGACAACGCCTCCCTTAGTGCTCCGCCCCACACTCAAGGTCCAGCTGATGAATTTTGCTGACTGAGGCGCAAACTGTTCCCGGGTGCAAACTTTACTGCCCTTCCGACATTACCGTCCCGAAATGAGCAAAACCAAAAATCCAGCCTCTCGAGTCTGCATGTGTAGTTATGTGGAAATCCGGAAGCTGCTGTCTGTGATTCCCCACTCCTCCATAGGGTGCGCTGTTGAAGTCCTCGCAGATAGAAATCTTACAAATCACTTGGAATAGACATGAACTTTCACTTTTTACGCTCTAATCTTGCTGTAAAACCCCTCCTAAAAAGTTATGCCTTGTTGAAAGAGCTGTAACTGGGTTTTTAATGGCGTACTATGTCATAAATAGAGCTAAACAACCTCTCTGGCCCTGAAAAACTAATTTATATCTGTAGAATTTCATATTTCTTCATTATGATAAAAATTCCATTTTTTGAAATAAATTTTTAAAAATTTGTTTATGGTATTTCAGCTTCTACCTTAATCCCATGTGCATGCTCCAGTTTTATTTTATTTGCTGTAAAATGATTAAAAAATGAAGGATAATCAGTGCGTTTTACTTCCTGATTTACTATCTGTGAGAATTCCTCATTATGATTGGCTTCTTAGCCTGCTTGATAAAATTACTATTGCTGGACACCGGAGAACTCCTATGGGTGGCACCAGAATGAAATGTTGGGAAAGGTGAAAGCCATGCCACAGAGATCACCTAGATCTTCGTGGGCAGCTTTCTTCGAAGTTCAAGCAACATCACTTCGCCACTGACTGCAAAATCTGGGCCATTGTCTGTATTCGCACTTTGTTCATTTTACCTTGAGTCAAAAGCTTGCTGATATTTAATTTCTCCCTCACATGCAGAACAATCCCTAACTTCAAAGCATGAGATAATTGGTTCATGCTTTTAAAACATCTGTAAATGGGCAGTGCTTCAGTAGAGTGTGTTAGTATTCCTGCATGCTATGCCATGGAGTGGTAGAATGCAGGCTTAAGTTTGTGATCTTTCATGTGTTGAGCTCCAATCTTGTTTGTGCCATCACAGGGGGAGGTGAAACCATTAGCAGAGATACCCCAGACACATTTTTGTACCTCACACGAACCGTTAGTAGAATTTGCTGAGGGAGAAAGAGAGGGACAATAAAATTAAATAAAAATACCTAGCACCTGGAATTTCCATGGATGTTCCCCAGTCGGAGGTCAGCAGAACCACAGTAAATGTCAGGAGATTCAGAGCCCTAAGTGTACCAGAATTATCTCAGCCAAAGTCTCCAGGTGAGTGTGCACTGTATGTGATGTAGGTAAGATCACAAGATAATCATGGATGAGGAATGCCATTCTTTTACTAGTTTAAACCTGTGTCCTACTCTTGTAAATGATTTTAAAATAATTTTCTGGATTTACCTTTTACACACCATTTACAGATTTGTATACCTCTATAAAACTGGCCCAGAAATTCTGGCCTCCCCGGGTTTGTACGGAGTGTGTACAGAGCCGGGAAGGCATCGCAAAGCCGTTTTTCAGCGCACAATGCGCATGCGGTGAAAATCGGGTTTTCCGATCTGTCAAGTTCCAGCTTGACAGATCTTCTGTATCTCAGGAGCGAGGACATTTTCAAGGGCAAGATTACAGTATTTACCCATATCTTGCCCAGCAAATGTCCTGAAAACGCTTGCGCCTGATAAAAGCAAACGCATAGCCTACTTTTACAAGCATAAGAGTTTTAAACACACAAAACCATTAAAAATAAAATTATAAAAACACATTTTATTGTTAAAAACCCTGCTCACTAAAGTAAGTTTATTTTAAACCATCATTTAAAAAACTTTTTTAAAAATTTGAATTTTTTTTCTCTAAGACAATTATTTAACTTTAATTTCAATTAATTTTAATTGTGAGGTGTTTTTTTAATTTTTTATTATGTGTGTTTAGTGTGTTTGTTTTCCTTAATAGGAATGAGAACTCATAGATACGGAGTTCTCACTGCTATTAATGAGAAAGCTGTGGAATACTGTACCTGATTGGTTGAGCAGTCCCACGTGACTGCACCTTCTGCGTGGGAATTTTGAGGACGGGAGCATGCTTCGCAGCGCGGGAAGAGAAGGCTTCCCCAATGGAATCGCAGGCTCCTCTGGGACCACCAGGTAAATTCATAAAAATTCTCCGGACGGAGGCGTTCGTCTGAAAGAAGCCTCTGACCGGAATTTCAGGACCAATATCTCTCTGACATCTCCTTTCATGCTCAACGACCCCAAGCTTCTCCAATATTTAATCATAACTAAGATCTCTGACACTAGGGATCAACTTATGGCTCTTCTCTGCACAACCTCCTGTGCTTGAATGTCGTCCTTGTGTCTAGATGCCCATGAACTGAACACAGTATTTCAGGTGCAGTCTGACCAGAGCACAATAAAGTTTTATCATGACTGACTTATATTCTACTGTTTTGACTATATAATTCACTATTCTATTGGCATTGCTGACTGCTACTCTGCATTGATTAAATATGTTGAGTGCTGATTCTATTAAGACACCTGGATCTCTTTCAACTTCACCTTTAGCTATTTCAGCACCATTCGCGGAGTACATGTGTGACACATTATGCCTTTCTATGTGACATACATCGGCTTGTATGCATTAAATGTCATCTGACATTGTTCTGCCCACTTACATATTTTGTCCAACTCATTCTGTAATTTCGGAGTTGCCTCCTTCAATTCCTCTGCCTTTCTGATTTTCGTACAATTCTTAAATTTGATCAATTTCCATTGGGTTTCTGAGTCCAAATAATTGATGTAAATTAGAAACAGTGGTCCAAAGACTGACCCCTGAGGCATTTAACTCAGTACTTCACCCCCACTCCAACATAATTCCTCTAATGAGTTGTTGTTTTACCCTGCAGCCAATTTCATATTCATAGCCAAGTTTTACCCTGAATTCCCACAACTTCAAGCTTAACTAATAGCCTTTTGTGAGGGACTTTGTTAAATAAGTTATTAACCAGATCAGAAGTCAGCCTGTGTAATGACTGTGTGGAATTTGAGCATTTCATTGTACTACAAGTGCTGCAAAGATGTTTACAAATCACAATGTCAGAGGCCAAAGCTTCATCCTGACCAGAGCTTGGGGGATTACAGTGAGAGGTGTGTTACTAATTATTCAGTCCTACTGTGGGTGTGTTATTTCCTCAAACAAGATTTTCCGCAATCTCTACAGGCCTATTGTGCACTAAGCTATCACATTAGCTTCCTTCAAACCTTACACTAGACCATCTCTCATGGGGGACGGTTTGTCAATGGAGCTTGTACTTCAGTGCATAATTACAAATAATGATTGCCTCAAGCCTGGCAAACTTGCTTGCACGTTACACTGCGCCATTCTGTAACAATGAGTGATACTTTGCAACTGAAATCATAATTCCATTGCAGAATTAATGCATATAATTTTCTTAATATTATGATCAAACTTTTAGCACCAACGTTCAGTATGTGTTCTATGTTTGCTCAGTGTCTGGCAACAGGCAGTTTAATGGCACCTTTAGCATTCCCATTGGGTAATTATGCTCAAATAATATTAAGTAGTTATAATGGAAATGCGTTCCGGATAATTTGAAATTGTGTTTAACAGTATTTTGTTTAATGATTTATTGTATTACTGTTTGCTACTTTCTTCTTTCATCCAGATTTTGATTAAACTGGATCAGTTTTATATTTACTTTGTTCACAAAATGTTGCACAAAGCAGTATTGGTAAGGCAATGGCCCACCAGAAAGGATGGACTTGCCTGGAGAAGCAACAGGAAGCTTATCAGGGCTCTGCTGTTATGCTGCATCTTGTCAGCTGGTCACGGTTTAACAGTACCTGTGTGCTGCACACTTAGGGTCCCTAAGTCTTGCCTATGCCAACCTGTACATAAGATTACATCATTGGACAAACAAAGGCCTAGAAATTCAATTGTGCTGTTCCCCTTTTAAAGGCGTAAACATGCACCTAAGCGTCCAACGTGGCGAGCGGCATGCACGCACTCATTCCAGCTGGGAGCACTCTGCCCACTATATTGGATTGAGCTCCACTCCCTCAATGTCCAGCTTGTTTGTGACCACAGGCAACATGCACGTCTGTGTCCGTTTTCCTGGCAGCAATCATTATTCATTCATCCTGTGCCAGTGCTCTGTGACCATCAGGTCACAGGCTGGCTACTGGCTGACGAGGGCTATCCCCTTCAGACATGGCTCGCGACTCCTGTCTGGAACCCAGGTCACAGCTGCAGAGTTGCCCTACAATGAGAGCCATGCTGCCACCAGAAAAGTAATCGAGCAGACTGCCGGCGTGCTCCAGCGACGCTTCTGCTGCCTGGACCGTTTGGAAGGAGCTTTGTGGCACAGCCCTGACCATGTATCCAGATTTGTGGTCGCGTGCTGCATTACTTTGCAATAATGAGGGACCAGCTTTTACCACCACCTGGGCAGCAAGAAGTATAGGAGACAAAGGAGGAAGAGCAGAAGCAACACTCACACAAAGGTCAAGCACTAGGTCAAAATACACAGAACATACCTACACCCACACTCTGAGGAAATAAAAGTGAACATTATTTCTAATTTGTTCTAAGACTTAATTTGAGATAAAGCTGAATAAGATGTTTGGCAAGAAAGGGTGATCTGTTCATGGATCCTGATAGGAGGCTATAGGAATGGTCGTGATGGTTTATTTGGCCAAGATGTGGGGTAGATGTAGGGGATGACTGTTGAACATTGGATACCTCCTGCATTTAAGTGAATATATTATCTATTACAGTATACCTTTACACTGTATTTGTCTGTGCTGCATGGAAGCTGACAGAGTTGTCAGCAGAGGCTCCATCACGTTGGGTGCCACTGTCATTTTATTGCATCTGACCACTCGGTCCATGTTGGACAGAATGGTCTTCAAGCTCTGCGCAAAGCTTTGAGACAAGTTGGAGCTGGACTCCTCCATGCTTCATCATCATCATCATCATAGGCAGTCCCTCGAATTCGAGGAAGAACTTGCTTCCACTCTAAAAGTGAGTTCTTAGGTGACTGAACAGTCCAATACAGGGACCACAGTCTCTGTCACAGGTGGGACAGACAGTCGTTAAAGAAAAGGATGGGTGGGACTGGTTTGCAGCACGCTCTTTCCGCTGCCTGTGCTTGCTTTATGCATGCTCACGGCGATGAGATTCTAGGTGCTCAGTGCCCTCCCAGATGCACTTCCTCCACTTAGAGTGGTCTATAGCCAGGGACTCCCAAGTGGCCGTGGAGATGTTGCACTTTATTAAGGAGGCTTTGGGTGTCCTTGAAACATTTCCTCTGCCTACCTTGGGCTCACTTGCCGTGTAGGAGTTCCGAGTAGAGCACTTGCTTTGGGAGTCTTGTGTCAGGCATGCGAACAATGTGGCCTGCCCAATGGAGCTGGTCGAGTGTGGTCAGTGCTTTGATGCTGGGGATGTTGGCCTGATCGAGGACGCTAAAAGTGATGCGTCTGTCCTCCCAGGGGATTCTCCTGTATGGCTCAGAGACATGGACCATATACAATAGATATCTCAAATCGCTGGAGAAATACCACCAACGATGTCTCTGCAAGATCCATGCTCCGTGACATTGTGCACAAGCTCTCTGGCAGGCTGCCCAGTGCATCTAGCATTTCCGACATCGGCGCGGGTTTTGAATCTGGCCCGACCCGTCCGCCCAGAAGTGCACCCACAATGACCGCCTGGGAAATCAGTGCAGTCCCACGATGCCGGCGGCAGGGAAACACAGAAAATAGCTGCAGGAGTAGGCCATTTGGCCCTTTGAGCCTGAACCACCATTCAATATCATTGCTGATCATTCCCTTCGTACCCCTTTCCTGCTTTCTCTCCATACCCCTTGATCCCCTTAGCCATAAGGGCCATATCTAACTCCCTCTTGAATATATCCAATGAACTGGCATCAACAACTCTGCGGCAGGGAATTCCACAGGTTAACAACTCTCTGAGTGAAGAAGTTTCTCCTCAACTCGGTCCTAAAAGGCCTACCCCTTATCCTAAGACTGTATCCCCTGGTTCTGGACTTCCCCAACATCGGGAACATTCTACCCACATCTAACCTGTCCCATCCCGTCAGAATCTTATATGTTTCTATGAGATCCCCTCTCACCCTTCTAAACTCCAATGTATAAAGGCCCAGTTGATCCAGTCTCTCCTCATATGTCAGTCCAGCCATCCCGGAAATCAGTCTGGTGAACCTTCGCTGCACTCCCTCAATAACAAGAATGTCCTTCCTCAGATTAGGAGACCAAAGCTGAACACAATATTCCAGGTGAGGCCTCACCAAGGCCCTATATAACTGCAGTGAGACATCCCTGCTCCTATACTCAAATCCCCTAGCTATGAAGGCCAACATACCATTTGCCTTCTTCACCACAGCCTGCTGTACCTGTATGCCAACTTTCAATGACTGATGAACCATGACACTCAGGTCTCATTCCACCTCCCCTTTTCCTAATCTGCCGCCATTCAGATCATATTCTGTCTTCGCGTTTTTGCCCCCAGAGTGGATAACCTCACATTTATCCACATTATACTGCATCTGCCATGCACTTGCCCACTCACCCAACCTGTCCAAGTCACCCTGCAGCCTCTTGGCGTCGCCATCACAGCTCACACCGCTACCCAGTTTAGTGTCATCTGCAAACTTGGAGATATTACACTCAATTCCTTCATCTAAATCATTGATGTATATTGTAAAGAGCTGGGGTCCCAGCACTGAGCCCTGCGGCACTCCACTAGTCACTGCCTGCCATTCTGAAAAGGACCCGTTTATCCCGACTGATCCTGTCACTGCTTTCTAAATGCGCTGCTATTTCATCCTTAATAATTGATTCCAACATTTTCCCCACTACTGATGTCAAACTAACCGGTCTATAATTACCCGCTTTCTCTCTCCCTGCCTTTTTAAAAAGTGGTGTTACATTAGCTACCCTCCAGTCCATAGGAACTGATCCAGAGTCGATAGACTGTTGGAAAATGATCACCGAGGCATTCACTATTTCTAGGGCCACTTCCTTAAGTACTCTGGGATGCAGACTATCAGGCCCCGGGGATTTATCGGCATTCAATCCCATCAATTTCCCGAACACAATTTCCCGCCTAATAAGGATATCCTTCAGTTCCTCCTTTTCACTAGACCCTCGATCCCCTAGTACTTCCGGAAGGTTATTTGTGTCTTCCTTCGTGAAGACAGAACCAAAGTATTTGTTCAATTGGTCTGCCATTTCTTTGTTCCCCATTATAAATTCACCTGAATCCGACTGCAAGGGACCTACGTTTGTCTTCACTAATCTTTTTCTCTTCACATATCTATAGAAGCTTTTGCAGTCAGTTTTTATGTTCTTCTCGTACTCTATTTTCTCCCTCTTAATTAAACCCTTTGTCCTCCTCTGCTGAATTCTAAATTTCTCCCAGTCCTCAGGTTTGCTGCTTTTTCTGGCAAATTTATATGCCTCGTCCTTGGATTTAACACTATCTTTAATTTCCATTGTTAGCCATGGTTGAGCCACCTTCCCCATTTTATTTTTACTCCAGACAGGGATGTACAATTGCTGAAGTTCATCCATGTGATCTTTAAATGTTTGCCATCGCCTAACCACCGTCAACCCTTTAAGTATCATTTGCCAGTCTATTCTAGCCAATTCACGCCTCAAACCATTGAAGTTACCTTTCCTTAAATTCAGGACCCTAGTTTCTGAATTAACTGCATCACTTTCCATCTTAATAAAGAATTCTACCATGTTATGGTCACTCTTCCCCAAGGGGCCTCGCACAACAAGATTGCTAATTAGTCCTTTCTCATTACACATCAACCAGTCTAGGATGGCCAGCTCCCTAGTTGGTTCCTCGGCATATTGGTCTAGAAAACCATCCCTAATACACTCCAGGAAATCCTCCTCTACCGCATTGCTACCAGTTTGGTTAGCCCAATCAATATGTAGATTGAAGTCACCCATGATAACTGCTATACCTTTATTGCATGCATCCCTAATTTCTTGTTTGATGCTGTCCCCAACCTTACTACTACTGTTTGGTGGTCTATACACAACTCCCACTAGTGTTTTTTGCCCTTTGGTATTCCGTACCACCCATACCGATTCCACATCATCCAAGCTAATGTCCTTTCTTACTATTGCATTAATTTCCTCTTTAACCAGCAATGCCACCCTGCCTCCTTTTCCTTTCTGTCTATCCTTCCTGAATGTTGAATAACCCTGGATGTTGAGTTCCCAGCCTTGGTCACCCTGGAGCCACGTCTCCGTGATGCCAATTGCATCATACCCGTTAACTGCTATCTGCGCAGTTAATTGGTCCACCTTATTCCGAATACTCCATGCATTGAGGCACAGAGCATTCAGACTTGTCTTTCTAACACATTTTGCCCCTTTAGAATTTTGCTGTAATGTGGCCCCTTTTTGCTTTTTGCCTTAGGTTTCTCTGCCCTCCATTTTTACTTTTCTTCTTTCTATCTTTTGCTTCTGCCCCCATTCTACTTCCCTCTGTCTCCCTGCATAGGTTCCCATCCCCCTGCCATATTAGTTTAACTCCTCCCCAACAGCACCAGCAAACACTCCCCCTAGGACATTGGTTCCGGTCCTGCCCAGGTGCAGACCGTCCTGTTTGTACTGGTCCCACCTCCCCCAGAACTGGTTCCAATGTCCCAGGAATTTGAATCCTTCCCTTCTGCACCACTCCTCAAGCCACGTATTCATCTGAGCTATCCTGAGATTCTTACTCTGACTAGCACGTGGCACTGGTAGCAATCCTGAGATTACTACTTTTGAGGTCCTACTTTTTAATTTAGCTCCTAGCTCCATAAATTCATCTCGTAGGACCTCATCCCGTTCTTTACATATATCGTTGGTACCTATATGCATCACGGCAACTGGCTGTTGACCCTCCCTTTTCAAAATGCCCTGCACCCACTCCGAGACATCCTTGACCCTTGCACCAGGGAGGCGACATATCATCCTGGAGTCTCGGTTGCGGCCGCAGAAACATGTATCTATTCCCCTTATAATTGAATCCCCTATCACTATAGCTCTCCTACTCTTTTTCCTGCCCTCCTGTGCAGCAGAGCCACCCATGGTGCCATGAACTTGGCTGCTGCTGCCCTCCCTTGATGGGTACTGTTGGGGGGAATGACCTAAGGTGGTGTATCTGTTTTGCAGGGGGATGACCGCAGGGGACCCCTGCACTACCTTCCTTGCCCTGCTCTTCCTGTTGTTCACCCATTCCCTATCTGGCTGTGTACCCTTTACCTGCGGTAAGACTGTTAAGTCCTGACTCTAATGTACTGCCTTACACGAGACACATGCTGAAGTCAAGGTCACTGAGGACCTGCACCTTTAATTCCAGCTCTCCAGTGTTGCACTTGCCTGAGACC
This sequence comes from Pristiophorus japonicus, assembly GCF_044704955.1. Lineage (NCBI taxonomy): Eukaryota > Metazoa > Chordata > Chondrichthyes > Pristiophoridae > Pristiophorus > Pristiophorus japonicus. The sequence goes on from NC_091982.1 coordinate 109,558,654, forward strand.
TTCCTTTATATACCACAGTGGGACAGGTATGGAATGTCTCCTGCAAGTGTACCCGTGGTGGTAAGGTATGCTTATTGTTATAGGTCATATCCAGTTACAGTCATGTATATCATGGTAAGATACAGTTATATACAGTAATGTGAGACACATGACATCACCCTCCCCCAAGGTCTTATTGCCTTTATAGATTCAGTCTCTCAGGTGGTCTGCGCTCTCGCGTGGAGCGTCTTAGTTGTGGTTCAGTTGTTTGCCTTTGTGCCTGTTTTTCATTCGGTGTGATTGCTGGTATCTCGCCTGGGCTGTCTGTTGAGACTGCCCTTTCCTTAGGTTGTTCCACCAGTCTGTCCACCAGGTGTGGTGTGAGTTCCACATTGTAGTCTGCCTCTGGTTCTTAAGTGTTATCAGTGAATCTACTTTTTACTTGGTCTACATGCCTCCGGCAGGTTTGGCCATTGTCCATTTGTACAACCAGTAGCCTGTTTCCCTCTTTGTCTGTTACTGTCCCTGCAAACCATTTGGGACCCCAGCCATAGTTTAGCACAAACACTTTGTCCCCTATCTCATTCCACCTCCCCCTCGAATTTCGGTCATGGTACTCAGTTAGCTTTTGACGCTTAACCTCAACATTTTTATGCATGTTTGGGAGGATTAACGAGAGCCTGGTCTTTAAGGTTCGTTTCATCAATAGTTGCGTGGGGGAACCCCAGTCAACTAATGCGGATAAGATCTGTATGCCAGCAGCAGTCGCGACAGGCGGCTCTGCAGTGTGGGACTTTGCATTCTGAGCATGCCTTGTTTAATGATCTACACTGCTCGCTCCACCTGGCCATTCGAGGCCAGCTTGAAAGGTGCCGTCATAACGTGATTTATACCGTGGTCAACTATAAAATCGTGAAATTCTGCGCTGGTGAAGCACGGACCATTATCACTGACCAATATGTCAGGAATGCCATGCGTTGCAAACATGGTTCTAAGGCTCTCCACAGTGGTGGAGGTGGTGCTCGAGTTTAAAATGGTGCACTCGATCCATTTTGAAAATGTATCAACGACTACGAGGAACATTTTGCCCATGAATGGGCCCGCATAGTCTACATGCACCCGCGACCACGGTTTGGTGGGCCAGGGCCAGGGGCTTAGTGGGGTCTCCCCTGGGGGCATTACTGAGTTGGGCACAAATGGTGCACCGACGGACGCAGAGCTCCAAGTCTGCGTCAATACCAGGCCACCAGACATGAGATCTGGCTATGTCCTTCATATGATGATCCCCGGGTGCTCGCGATGGAGCTCCCGGACAAACGCCTCCCTGCATCGTAAGGGCATAACTACTCGGCTGCCCCACATCAGGCAGTCTGCCTGTAGTGAGAGTTCATGCATGCGCCTATGGAAGGGTTTGACCTTCTCGGGGCAGGCATCGTGAGCCTCTGCCCAGTCACCAGTTAAAACGCATCTTTTAACTAGAGATAACGTGGGGTCGCTGGTCGTCCAGACTCTGATTTGGCGAGCCATCATGGGAGAACCTGTGGATTCAAAGGCATTGATTGCCATGACCATCTCACAGTCCTGTTCGTCGGACCTTTCTGTGGTCGCTAGGGGTAGCCTGCTAAGCACGTCGGCACAGTTGTCTGTGCCTGTTCTGTGCCTTATCGTGTAGTCGTAAGCCGCCAGCATGAGTGCCCACCGCTGAATGCATGCCAAGGTGCATCTTTTTAACACCGTACACACACGCGAGCGCCTCCTTGTCAACCATACCGTACTCGCGCTCCGCCTGCGAAAGTGACCTGGAGGCATAAGCAACAGGCTGCAATTTACCCGCATCATTGACGTGCTGTAAAATGCACCCGACCCCATATGCTGACGCATCACACGTAAGGACTAACTTTTTACCTGGGTCAAAAAAGGCTAAAACATTCTTGGAACATAGAAGGTTGCGTGCCTTATTGAAAGCGCATTCTTGGGCGTCCCCCCAAAACCAATCGCACCCCTTTCTGAGTAGCATGTAGAATGGCTCCAGCAGCGTGCTCAAGTTCTGTTTACATTCCCAAAGTAATTGAGTAGCCCGAGAAAGGCGCGCAGTTCCAAGACATTCCGGGGTCTGGGTGCCAGGCGAATCGCTTCGCTTTTAGATTCGGTTGGGCGGATTCCATCAGCAGCAATCCTTCTGCCCAAAAATTCAACCACAGGTGCGAGAAACAGACACTTGGATTTCTTAACTCTTAGGCCTACCCGATCCAATCGACTTAGTACTTCCTCAAGATTGCGGAGATGAGAGTCGGTGTCCCTGCCCGTGATGAGTATGTCATCTTGAAACACAACCGTCCCCAGGATGGACTTGAGCAGACTTTCCATGTTGCGCTGGAATATAGCAGCTGCCAACCTGATGCCGAATGGGCATCGATTGTACTCAAAAAGGTCTCGATGTGTGTTGATGGTGGTGAGTAGCTTAGACTCTTCGGTCAGTTCTTGCGTCATATACGCAGATGTGAGGTCAAGGTTTGAGAAAAGTTTTCCTCCAGCCAACGTGGCAAATAGGTCCTCCGCTCTGGGCAGTGGGTATTGGTCCTGTAGGGAGACTCTGTTTATGGTAGACTTGTAATCCCCACAGATTCGCACGGATCCATCAGGCTTCATGACGGGGACGATGGTGCTTGCCCAGTCGCTGAATTTCACGGGAGAAATTATGCCTTCCCGCAGAAGCTGGTCCAGTTCATTTTTAATATTTTCCCTCATCACATAAGGCACAGCTCTAGTCTTGTGATGGACCGGTCTGGCATTCTGTGTGATGTAGATTCTAACTTTAGCCCCTTTGAAGGTGCCCACACCTGGCTGAAAGAGATGTTCAAAACGGCTTAGAACTATTGAGCAGGAGGTCCGTTCCTCTGACGACATGGCGTGAACATCATCCCATTTCCAATTAAGTTCTGCTAGTCAGCTTCTCCCCAACAAGGCTGGGAGATCCCCGGGGACAATCCACAGGGAAAGTCGGTGCACCATCCTTTTGTGTGTGACTGAGAGCATGGCGCTGCCAAGGACTGGAACGATTTCTTTAGTATAGGTCCTTAGTTTGGTGTCGATCTTTGTGAGTTTTGGTCTGTTGCTTTTGTGCAGCCACAGCTGTTCAAATTGTTGAACGCTCATGAGGGATTGACTGGCCCCCGTGCCCAGTTCCATGTTGACAGGTATCCCATTGAGTAGAACCCTCATCATAATTGGAGGCGTCTTGGTGTAAGACGATGTACCTCGGCGCCCCGTGCACTGTTCCAACCGTCTTTTGGTCCGCTTTCCGACGCTTCTGATTCGTATACCAGCCGAGCTGCTGTTTTTCTGCACATGCGAGCCAGATGCCTTGTGTAGTTGCAGTTTCTGCAAACGGCATGCTGAAATAGACGCACCCTGGTTGAGTGCCTTCCCCCACATCTCCAACACAGACCGTTTCCATTGTTTCCGAAGGATGAGCTGCGTCTGGCTGATCTCCTTTGAGCTTCTCTCAATCTGTTGTTGATTGCTCGCATTGTGGGTTGATGAGGTGTGATTGGCCGTTTATGTGGCCCTTGATTTTGATGGCTTCTGGCGCCACTGTCTGCTGTTGAAGGCCTGCTTTCCTGCCTTTGTCTGTGTGTGGGGGGTAGCGGTTTATTTCACAATGTGAACCCCTTGTTCCGATGCCTCGTTGGTTGTCGTACCCAAAGTATAGATCAGCCTCGTTTCTTCTTCGCCTGCCAAGAACATCTGTGCGACCAGTGCTGCTGCCTCTAGAGTCAAGTTCTTAGTCTCTATAAGCTTTCGGAATATGTCTGCGTGGCCTATTCCTTCAATAAAAAAGTCTCTCAGTACTTCTCGCCTTAGTTCATTGGGGAACACTCATAAACTAGCCAGCCTCCGAAGTTCCGCCACGAAGTCGTGTATGCTTTGGCCCACACAGCGTCTGTAGTTGTAGAACCTGTGTCTGGCCTTGTGTAGGCTGCTCGTTGGCTTCAGGTGGTCTCTCACTAGTGTGCTCAACTCCTCAAATGACTTGCTTGCTGGTTTCTCGGGTGCCAGCAGGTCTTTCATGAAAGCGTATGTTTTCGAGCCACAGCTGGTCAAGAGATGGGCTCTTCTCTTGTTTGCCTTATCATCGCCCAGCCAGTCTTTGGTCACAAAGCTTTGCTGGAGCCTTTCTATAAAGTCATCCCAATTGTCTCCAGCATTGTATTTCTCATCTGAGCTGTTCGTAGCCATTCTGTGGATTCTGTGATCCCGTAACTCGTCACCACTGTTAAGTCCTGACTCTGATGTACTGACTTACATGAGACACATGCTGAAGTCAAGGTCACTCAGGACCTGCACCTTTAATTCCAGCTCTCCAGTGCTGCACTTGCCTGAGACCTTCCTTTATATACCACAGTGGGACAGGTATGGAATGTCTCCTGCAAGTGTACCCGTGGTGGTAAGGTATGCTTATTGTTATAGGTCATATCCAGTTACAGTCATGTATATCATGGTAAGATACAGTTATATACAGTAATGTGAGATACATGACATCACCCTCCCCCAAGGTCTTATTGCCTTTATAGATTCAGTCTCTCAGGTGGTCTGCGCTCTCGCGTGGAGCGTCTTAGTTGTGGTTCAGTTGTTTGCCTTTGTGCCTGTTTTTCATTCGGTGTGATTGCTGGTATCTCGCCTGGGCTGTCTGTTGAGACTGCCCTTTCCTCAGGTTGTTCCACCAGTCTGTCCACCAGGTGTGGTGTGAGTTCCACATTGTAGTCTGCCTCTGGTTCTTAAGTGTTATCAGTGAATCTACTTTTTACTTGGTCTACATGCCTCCGGCAGGTTTGGCCATTGTCCATTTGTACAACCAGTAGCCTGTTTCCCTCTTTGTCTGTTACTGTCCCTGCAAACCATTTGGGACCCCAGCCATAGTTTAGCACAAACACTTTGTCCCCTATCTCATTCCACCTCCCCCTCGAATTTCGGTCATGGTACTCAGTTAGCTTTTGACGCTTAACCTCAACATTTTTATGCATGTTTGGGAGGATTAACGAGAGCCTGGTCTTTAAGGTACGTTTCATCAATAGTTGCGCGGAGGGAACCCCAGTCAACTAATGCGGATAAGATCTGTATGCCAGCAGCAGTCGCGACAGGCGGCTCTGCAGTGTGGGACTTTGCATTCTGAGCATGCCTTGTTTAATGATCTACACTGCTCGCTCCACCTGGCCATTCGAGGCCAGCTTGAAAGGTGCCTTCATAACGTGATTTATACCGTGGTCAACTATAAAATCGTGAAATTCTGCGCTGGTGAAGCATGGACCATTATCACTGACCAATATGTCAGGAATGCCATGCGTTGCAAACATGGTTCTAAGGCTCTCCACAGTGGTGGAGGTGGCATGCATCCTACCCCAACCAGCACAGTGTTCTGATGAAGGGCTTCCACTGCTAGCATTAACATGCTTCTCCTCCTGACCAGACCAAACTAAGATACAGGAGCCAAAGAATCTGGAGGAAGAAGGGTGGGAAAGACCTAAAAACGTAACCAGCCTATCCTAAATGAGCACAGAAGATGGCAAAGTATTTGTCTGTCATGTCTCCTCTGATTCTGCTCCTCCTAAACATTGCAAAATGAATGGAGCAATGTACAGACACATACCCATATTTACTGCAAGCTTTCAAATATCCCTCAGCTCAGAGACTGAGGTAACAGATGGAGTGCAGCTTTAAGAGGCTGGTTGTACAGATTAAAGCCTCTATGTTCCTAAGCAGCAAAACTGAAAAGCTGACAAACAACTGTCCAGCTCCGCACCAAGATTAAATAAGAAGGAAAAAATAAACAGCAGCCGATGACAGTGTCAAACTTTGGTGAAGGGACCTCCCTTTGAAGTGCCAGTTATGGCACGATGTTGAACATCTGGAGCACTATTCTCGCACTCAAGGGGCATTATGGTACTTTGACCTGATTAAATAAACAATGATGCCTTGCACACCGATGATGTGTAGGCTTTAAGCACAGTGTGCAGTGGTCACACTGTGGGCCTCGGGTCCACAGTGGTTATTATGGACACCACAAAGCTCATCATTGACCCTCCTCATGTTAGCAACTTATGACTGAATCTTTACTCCCAAAATTGGGTGGTTTGGTGTCGGGTCAGAGGTTAAAATTTTAAAAATCTGAAATGGGAAGAAAACCTGCCTCGAGCCGGCTCACGTCCAGTTTTAACGGAGGCGGGGTGAGGGGCGGGTGACCTATTCGCTCACGGGAAGCGGGTTGGTCATTTAAATATTATAATGCAACTTCCTGCCTTCATTTTAACAGTAATTCTATGTCGGCTGGGTTTCCCAGGCCTTGGGAAACCCAGCAGCAGAAAGGAGGTGAAATGGGCTGAATCCATGAGGTAAGTGTCTGCCACCACTCCTTGTGGGTCAGGAGGAGCAGTAGTGTTTCCTCCAGGATCAACCAGCTACCCAGTAAATCCACCACCCCCCGCGATCTGTCTGCTTACCCCAACCACCATCTGACATCCCCCGACCGCCATCTGCTCCCCTCCGAACTCCATATGCTCCCTCGACCATCATCAGACCCCACTGACCATCATTGGACCCACAACCACCATCGGACCCCCAGACCACCATCAGACCCCCAACCTCCATCTGCTCCTCTTGACCACCATCGGACCCCCAACCACCATTGGACCCCAACGCTATTCCCTGTGATTAGGACCCTCCATGATCAGACATCCCACCTCCATGATCGGGATATCCTCCTGCGATCAGACCCCCACCTCTCCTGTGCAATCAGGACCCCCTCCCCTCGCAATTGGACCCCCAACCCTGTGATCAGGCACTCCCCCACGATCTCTACCTCTTGCCCATTAAACCTATCTGATGTCCTCGGCTTTGGGATTGCGAAGCAGGCTTCCTGCCCGAAAAGCCTCCAGCCTGCCATTCTGGCCGCCTGTGGGTGGGAACCCGATAGAACAACATTCAAAGGAGCCCTGCAGTTAAAAACGGCAGGGCATTCGGGAAACCCATTCTTCCAGGTTTCCCAACCTCACGGAATTCGCCTGCGGACTAAAATCCAGGCTTAAGACTTAGCCATTTCGTCTCATTTCTTGCCCATTTTTCCCATCAACCTTCCACTTCATTTCCCTCACTTTAGAGAAGTATTATTTTGGGTATCTTTCCATGCATTTTCATTACATTCCGAGGCTACTTCATGCTCCCGTGTTCTTGTAATGGCTTTTTGTACATTACCGACTTTCACTATTTCCAACTTTTCAAAAAACGTGCTTGCTGTCCATTGAAGTCAGCAATCCTGTCTGTGACTGGAGTCTGCACTTCCGCCTCTACTTCTACCAGATGCTCTCTTCTCCCCTTCCCCCTTTATTTTGGACAGTGATATAAAGGGGTTGCTTATCTTCTAGCTCTGATCAGAGGGCTATACACAACATGCCAATCTGCCTTTTTTCTTTTCGGGTGCTGCTTGGACAGCATTTTCTCTTATTTCATTATTGCCTTATTCTCAGATGTGCTAAAACTCCAGGCCTCACCAACGCCCTGTACAGTTGTAGCAGGACTTCCCTACTTTTATACTCCATCCCCCTTGCAATAAAGGCCAACATTCCATTTGCCTTCCTAATAACTTCTGTACCTGCATCCTAACTTTTTGTGTTTCATGTACAAGGACCCTAGATCCTTCTGTACCTCAGCATTTTGTTATCTCTCCCCATTTAAATAATAATTTGCTTTTTTATTTTTCTTACCAAAGTGGATAACGTCGCATTTTTTCACAATGTATTCCATCTGCCAGATTTTCCCTTATCCCTTTGCAGATTCTTTGCGTCCTCCTCACAACTTGCTTTCCCACCTATCTTTGTATCATCAGCAAACTTGGCTACATTACGCAGTCGCTTTATCCAAGTCATTAATATAGATTGTAAATAGTTGAGGCCCCAGCAATGTCATATGTGGCACCCCACTAGTTACAATTTGGCAACCTGAAAATTACCCATTTATCCCGACTCTGTTTTCTGTTATTTAGCCAACCCTCTATCCATGCTAATGTATTAACCCAGCCCAATGAGCTCTTATCTTGTGCAGTAATCTTTTGTGGCATCTTATCGCATGCCTTCTGGAAATCCAAATACACGACATCTATTGGTTCCCCTTTATCCACCCTGCTCATTACATCCTCAAAGAACTCCAGCAAATTTGTCAAACATGATTTTCCTTTCATATTACCATGCTGACTCTGCTTGACTGTATTATGATTTTCTAAATGTCTTGCTACTACTTCCATAATAATGGACTCCAGCATTTTCCCAATGACAGATGTTAGGCTAATCTTATCTCTACCTGTTGTATATGCTGACTATCGATGTACTCTGTGTAGTCACTGTGAGATTGTATAAGACTTGTTTACCTGAACTATCAATAAGGTTCACACCGTGTACTTACATGCTGGCACCACTAGAAGGTGCAACTGGTGGAGACTGGGGGTTTCCTGCCCTGGTGGCAGGGCCCTGTATAAAAGGCTGCACACCATGCTTGCACAGCACTCTGGAGTTTGGAATAAAGGACCAAGGTCACTACAGTTCAATGTACAACACATTGCCTTGTGGAATCAGTCATAAGTACACTATAGACATAACACCACCCAAACTGATTCTACAGCATGATCCTCTGAGTCAATATCATTTCTCATTACTGCACTGATCTCTTCCTTTATTAACAGAGCTATTCCTTCCTTTCTTAAATAGGGGCATTACATTTGTGGTTTTCCAATCCACTGGGACCTCGCCAGAATCTAGGGAATTTCAGTAGATTACAACCAATGCATCCACTATCTCTGCAGGCACTTCTTTTAAGACCCTAGGATGCAGGCCATCAGGTTCAGGGGACTTGTCCACCTTTAGTCCCATTAGTTTGCCTAGTACTTTTTCTCTAGTGATATTGATTGTTTTAAGGTCCCCCCTCCCACCAGCCCCTTGATTGTCAATTATTGCGATGCTTTTAGTGTCTTTTACCATGAAGACTGATACAAAATATTTGTTCAAAATCGATGCCATTTCCCTGCTTCCCATTATTAATTCCCCAGTCCTCTAAGGGACCATGTTTACTTTATTTACTCTCTTCCTTTTTATATTCCTCGAAGGGACCAATGTTTACTTTATTTACTCGTTACCTGTAGAAGCTCTTACTGTGTGTTTTTATACTTCTTGCTGGTTTACTCTCATAAACTATCTTCTCTCTCTTATTTTTTTAGTCGTCCTTTGCTGGTTTCTAAAAATTTCTCAATCCTCTGGCCACGATTCTACGCAACATTGTATGCCTTTGTTTTCAATTTGATATCATCCTTTATTTCCTTAGTTAGCCACAAATGGTTCATTCTTCTCTTCGAATCTTTCTTTCTCTGCAATATATCTTTGCTGAGCGTTTCAAAATATCTCCTTAAATGCTTTCCATTGCTCATCTACCATTTTACCCTTTAATCTATTTTCCCAGTCCACTTTAGCCAACTCTGCCTTTATACCTTTGTAATTGCCTTTATTTAAGTTCACGACACTAGTTTGAGACCTAGATTTCTCACCCTCAAACTGAATTTGAAATTCTACCATGCTATGATCACTCTTCCCAAGAGGATCCTTTACAATGAGATCATTAATTAATCCAGTCTCTGCACATTACTCGATCTAAAATAGACTGCTCTCTGGTTGGTTCCACAATGTATTTTTCTAAGAAACCATCTCGAATACACTATGAACTTTTCCTCAAGGCTACCTTTGCCAATTTGATTTGTCCAATCAATATAAAGATTAAAATCACCCAAGATTATTACTGACCTTTCTCACAAGCCTCCATTATTTCTTGATTTATACTCTGTGCTACAGTGCAGCAACTGTTATGGGGCCTATAGACTACTCCCACTAGTGACTTCTTTCCCTTTTTATTTCTTATCTCCACCCAAACTGATTCTACATCTTGATCCTCTGAGCCAATATCATTTATTAATGCACTGATCTCATCCTTTATTAACAGAGCTACCCCACCTCCTTTTCCTTTCTACCTATCCTCACAAAATTGAAAATGCTCCTGAATATTCAGTTCCTAGCCTTGATCACCTTGAAACCACGCCTCTAATGGCTATCAGATCATACACATTTATTTCTCTGATCCCACTTTCTGATGCACTCTTATGTGTATTCGCTCTGTCCCTTCCTGTCACACTCTGGTTACCATTACCCCTATCGATACCCTGCACGATTGCCTTCTCCTTTCTTTTTGACTTTTAAAATTTCTGACCTGATCCCTCCGTGAAGCTGAGGTGACATATTGTTTTGTTCAGCCTGATGTTTGATATGTGCAGAAACCCATCACCATACCTAACAGTCTTCGAACTGACCTACTGTGAACCCACATAGGTACAGTTTCTGCTAGCCTGTTTAGGAGGTCACCCTCTCATCCTGTGGAGACACACTCCACTTACCAAAGTTGAGAGCTTAGATACAGACAGGCAAGAACCAATGTTTAGGTGCCCCCAAGTGTACATGGAGTACGGCTGGTGTTTAACCCCCTGGATCCACTTAGCATACAGCACTCAGCCACTGGGAAAGTCATTGCTAGAATCCTCCTCAACCGTCTTCGCCCCGTGACTGAGGAGCTCCTTCCAGAGTCACAGTGTGGATTCCATCCACTATTGGGTACAAAGAACATGATCTTTACGGCATGACAACTGCAAGAGAAATGCAGGAAACAGCACCAACCCTTGTACATGGCCTTCTTTAACCTTACAAAGGCCTTTGGCACTGTTAACCGCGAGGGACTATGGAGTGCCCTCCTTCGTTTTGGCTCTCCACAGAAGTTTGTCGCCATCCCCCGCCTGCTCCACGACGACATGCAAGCTGTGATCCTGACCAACGGACCTAATCCATGTCTGGATCGGGGTCAAGCAGGACTGCGTCATCACGCCAACCCTCTTCTCGATTTTCCTCGCTGCAATGCTCCACCTCACACTCAACATGCTCCCCGCTGGAGTGGAACTGAACTATAGAACCAGTGGGAACCTGTTCAACCTTTGTCGCCTTCAGGCCAGATCCAAGACCGTCCCATCCTCTGTCATCGAGCTACAGTACACGGACGATGCCTGCGTCTGCGCACATTCAGAGGCTGAACAAGTCATCGTCAACATCTTCACCGAGGCGTACGAAAGCATGGGCCTTACACTAAATGTAAGACAAAGGTCCTGCACCAACCTGACCCCGCCACACAGCACTGCCCCCCAGTTATCAAGATCCACAGCGTGGCCCTGGACAACGTAGACCACTTTCCTTATCTCGGGAGCACATTATCAGCAATGGCAGACATCAACGACGAGGTTCAACACTGCCTCCAGTGCGCCAGCGCAGCCTTCGGCCACTTAAGGAAAAGAGTGTTTGAAGATCAGGCCCTCAAATCTGGCACAAAGCTTCTGGTCTACAGGGCTGTAGGGATACCTGCCCTCCTGTATGGCTCAGAGATGTGGACCATATACAGTAGACACCTTAAATCGTTGGAGAAATACCACCAACGATGTCTCCGCAAGATCCTGCAAATCCCCTGGGAGGATAGACGCACCAACATCAGTGTCCTCGATCAGGTCAACATCCCAGAATCGAAGCACTGACCACACTCGACCAGCTCTGTTGGGTGGGCCACATCGTCCACATGACCGACACAAGACTCCCAAAGCAGCGCTCTATTCGGAACTCCTACACGGCAAGCGATGCTGAGATGGGCAGAGGAAACGTTTCAAGGACACCCTCAAAGCCCCCTTGATAAAGTGCAAGATCTCCATCGACACCTGGGAATCCCTGGCCAAAGATCGCCCTAAGTGGAGGAAGAGCATCCGGGAGGGCACTGAGCATCTCGAGTCTCATCACCAAGAACATGCAGAAAACAAGCGGAAGGAGCGTGCGGCAAACCAGACTCCCCACCCACCCTTTCCTTCAACGACTGTCTGTCCTACCTGTAACAGAGACTGTAATTCTCATATTGGACTATTCAGTCACCTGAGAACTCACTTTTAGAGTGGAAGCAAGTCTTCCTTGATTTCGAGGGACTGCCTATGATGATGATGATACATTAGTCAAAATTATGCTGTCTTATACTCTCTATTTTCATGCTCTATTTTAATATTGTTTTAAACTTGATACATCCCCCATATCACACACTGTTCCCCATAAGGTGATCCGCTCCCAGACCTCTGGTAAGACAGCTGTTGAGCCACAAAAGAAGCGTGATGTAATTAGTTCTCCCAATAGGGAAGATTCTAACCTCTGCTTATTTAACCTCCCCTCTTCTTCCCGAAACAGTTGAAGAGATACAGGAGGTACCGGTTTTGACAAAGGGGGAGAAATTTGTGTTAACCAGTAAAGTAGCCGGTGACAATGGGGGAAAATTCGTTGAGGGGGGCTGGAGATGGTTGGCGCAGCGCTTAATCTTCCTTGCGACGCGCTCCTGGTGGCGTTTTGTTGGAGGCATCTGACCCGAAGTTCATGTTTACAATTAATCTCCGTTTGCTACATTATGACAGTGACTTCACTTCAAAAAGTATGGCTGTAAAGCATTTTGGGACGGCTGGTG